>NC_042957.1:7383583-7710313 GCF_901001165.1 Salmo trutta | reverse complement strand
AGATCATCCCTGAGGGCAGCCAGCCATAGAGGGATAGGTGTAAAGATATCATACTAGTGATAATCAGGAACACAGGAAAAACACCAGGAGTTATATTGCGTGACTTCAAAACAATGTATGTGTGTTCGTCTGTATGTATGTGCGTATGTGCGCGTGTGTGTGTGTGTGTGTGAAACTAGAAGATGCGTGAGATATTAGTGCATGAAAATTCATGCAGGAAAAACGTTGACTAATTGTTTCAAGCTGTTGGTGTCTTTTTCCCACAGTTTTAATCTCCATGTAATCTGTCACAGTTTGTATTAATACTGATGGACTGTCTTAAATATGGCTACTCAATATGATTTAGAGTGAGAGAGTGAGAGAGTGAGAGCGAGAGAGTGAGAGTGAGAGAGTGAGAGCAAGCGAGACAGAAAGAGAGCGATAGAGGGAGAGAAAGAGAATAGAGAGGAGAGAGAGGGAGTGAGAGAAAGAGGTAGAAAAAGACAAGAGAGAATGTGAAAGAGAATGGGAGAAACACAAAGAAACAGTATTTTCTAACTCAAGACAGTTCTGCACAAAGTAATAATTTACCATTTATCCCATGTAAAGGGTGGCAGGCAGCCTAGTGGTTAAGAGCGTTGTGCCAGTATCAGAAATGTCGCTGGTTCAACTCCCTGAACTGACTAGGTGAAAAATCTGGCGATGTGCCCTCAATTGCTGCTGTAAATTGTTCTGGATAAGGGCATCTACTAAAAATGGAAATGGTTGGCATGAGATTAACCACAACTGTCTATATTGACGAAAGCTTTAGTGCAAACTGAGTACACTGGCATTGTCCCAAATTGCGCCCTTACTGCCCACATAATACATGGGCCCTGGTCAAAGTAGCTTACCACATAGGACAAACCACTGAATGGGTGGCGGACTTGTCTACTGCTAAGAACACAACAAAGAGAGAACTGAATGATTGTGCAGTTAATCAAAATGGTGTGTATAACTAATGGAAAATGCTTGACGTCCGTGCAACTGGCATTTCTGGCTTGCGTGCTAATTCCTCGGACCCACGTCACACCTCTCCTCAGCTCCTCATCTGTAAGCAGTTAGAACCTGTCTCTCTGTGTGGTGGAGTGGAATTAAAACAACACTTTCCTGCTGTTGCTGGTGCATACTGATTTGATTGAAGGATTTTTTGGCTCTACAACGTTTTGTGTTGGTGGAATGAACTGTCTTTGGATTGGTTGACTACTGATTCTGGTCTAAATTGGTGTTATTGGTGATCTAGTCTGGCTCTAACTGGCTGACTGGCAGCTGACATAAAGGCAAAGAGGAAACCAAGAGTGTTCCACAGAGATGTGTGGGCTATGAATGTTTAACCAAACCGTAGGCCTTGAGATGGTTTATTGGAAAACTATAGGGCGACAGGTAGCCTAGAGGTTAAGAGCTTTGGTCCAGTAACTGAAAGGTTTTGAATCGCTGAGCCGACTAGGTGAAAAATATGTCGAGGTGCCCTTGAGCATGACACTTAACCCTAACTGCTCTAAGGTCGCTGTCAGTAATGGCTGATCCCTGGTGGTGACTCCACTCTCTGAGCGTGCAATTTTTTTTTCTTCCAATGCATATACTATTCTTTGACATGTGTGAAATAGGACAACTGTAAGCACCCACCTGATTAATATAATTTACACTTAATACTGTCTGGTTTAAGTGAAGCGTATGACCCAGTAGACTTATTTAACAGGCCTGTCATCCATAAAACCTGTTCCTTCAGCTCTGTGGTGCTGCTGTGGCTCCTATGGAGTAATGTCCCAGACCGACTCCCCGTCATCCATGACAAGCTTCCTGGTAATATATTCGACACATGTTCCATCCACCGAAAAGTTCTACAGATGCACCATTGAGAGCATCCTGACTGGTTGCATCACCGCTTGTTATGGCAACTGCTTAGCATTCGACCACAAGGCGCTACAGAGGGTAATGCATTAGGCCTAGTACAACACTGGGACCAAGCTTCCTGCCATCCAGGACCTCAATAACAGGCAGTGTCAGAGGAAGGCCCTAAAAATTGTCAAAGACTCCTGCCACCCTAGTCATAGACTGTTCTCTCTGCCAGAGCACGGCAAGCGGTATCGATGCACCACTTCTGGAACCAAAGGTTTCCTTAGCAGTTAGTCAAATGGCTACCTGGACTATTTGCACTGACCCCTTATTTTAATTTGTATTTATTGTAATTTTTTTCCACTGACTCTCTTGGTAGGATGGCCCCCTATAAATACTGTATCTACTTCTATCACTCCAGTATCCCTGTACATTGTTAATATGGTACTGGAACTGACCCTGTATATAGTCACCTGACCCCTATACATATCTACCTCTATCACTCCAGTATCCCTGTACATTGTTAATATGGTACTGGAACTGACCCTGTATATAGTCACCTGACCCCTATACATATCTACCTCCATCCCTCCAGTATCCCTGCACATTGTTAATATGGTTCTGGAACTGACCCTGCACATTGTTAATATGGTTCTGGAACTGACCCTGTATATAATCACCTGACCCCTATACATATCTACCTCCATCACTCCAGTATCCCTGTACATTGTCAATATGGTACTGGAACTGACCCTGTATATAGTATGTTTACCCCTATACATATCTACCTCTATAGATCCAGTATCCCTGTACATTATAATATGGTCCCTACCCTGTATATAGTATGTTTACCCCTATACATATCTACCTCTATAGATCCAGTATCCCTGTACATTATAATATGGTACTGGAACTGACCCTGTATATAGTCACCTTACCCCTATACATATCTACCTCTATAGATCCAGTATCCCTGTACATTATAATATGGTATTGAACTGACCCTGTATATAGTATGTTTACCCCTATACATATCTACCTCTATAGATCCAGTATCCCTGTACATTATAATATGGTACTGGAACTGACCCTGTATATAGTATGTTTACCCCTATACATATCTACCTCTATAGATCCAGTATCCCTGTACATTATAATATGGTACTGAACTGACCCTGTATATAGTATGTTTACCCCTATACATATCTACCTCTATAGATCCAGTATCCCTGTACATTATAATATGGTACTGAACTGACCCTGTATATAGTATGTTTACCCCTATACATATCTACCTCTATAGATCCAGTATCCCTGTACATTATAATATGGTACTGAACTGACCCTGTATATAGTATGTTTACCCCTATACATATCTACCTCTATAGATCCAGTATCCCTGTACATTATAATATGGTCCCTACCCTGTATATAGTATGTTTACCCCTATACATATCTACCTCTATAGATCCAGTATCCCTGTACATTATAATATGGTACTGAACTGACCCTGTATATAGTATGTTTACCCCTATACATATCTACCTCTATAGATCCAGTATCCCTGTACATTATAATATGGTACTGAACTGACCCTGTATATAGTATGTTTACCCCTATACATATCTACCTCTATAGATCCAGTATCCCTGTACATTATAATATGGTACTGAACTGACCCTGTATATAGTATGTTTACCCCTATACATATCTACCTCTATAGATCCAGTATCCCTGTACATTATAATATGGTACTGAACTGACCCTGTATATAGTATGTTTACCCCTATACATATCTACCTCTATAGATCCAGTATCCCTGTACATTATAATATGGTACTGAACTGACCCTGTATATAGTATGTTTACCTATTTACATATCTACCTCTCGCTTACTTACTTATTGTGTTCTTCATATTTCTTCTTATTTCTCGTGTTCTTCTTCTGATATTACATTGTTATTGATTATTGCATTGTTGGGTTTGCAAGAAAAGCATTTCACTGTACTTGTGCTTGCAAAGGTTTGATGTACACTCACTGGACTGACCACACATTCACACATACTACACTGACACACACACACACACACACACACACACACACACGCAAAACATACACACACACACATACTACACTGACACCCCAACACACACACACACACACACACACACACACACACACACACACACACACACACACACACACATTCCTTCACACTCTTCCCATATGTTGCTGCTATTCTCTGTGTACAATTACCTCATCTACCTCGCACCCCAGGCACATTGACTCGGTACCGGTACTCCTTGTAAGTAGCCTCGTTAATGACGTTTTTATTGTGTTACTATTTTTCCTTTCGTTTATTTAACAAATGTTTCTTACTCTGCATTGTTGGTTAAGAGCTTGTAAGTAAGAATTTTCATGGTAAGGTTTACACATGTTGTATTTTTTGCGCATGGTAACAAATCAAATTTGATTTAATCTCCACCCTCTACCCTGGCAGGTCCACACCATAGAAATACAATTACTTTGTAATGTACAGTATTTCATATAGCACGACTACATATAATATTATTGTTCCTCACCCCCCCACCCCCCCTCCTCACCTCCTCCACGGACATTAATTCAGATAAATCAGCACGTTGTTAACTCAACACGATGTATATTGCATGTTAAAAGGGGCCTGTATTACACTGTGACAAAATGTGTACTTGATTGTGTTCTAATAAACACTTGTAACGCACACAAACGGGAAAAAAAATGTAAAGAAGAAATTTGTATACTTTGTTTTGCCCAATTATCGAACTGGCCTGTGTGTTCCACTGTAAGGGAAAACAAGAGTTGACCTGATAGAGTTTTGATAGAGGTCCTTATTAATTAATTCAGAATTACAGTGCCTATAGACAGTCTACACCCACTGGAACTACACTGCTCAAAAAAATAAAGGGAACACTTAAACAACACAATGTAACTCCAAGTCAATCACACTTCTGTGAAATCAAACTGTCCACTTAGGAAGCAACACTGATTGACAATACATTTCACATGCTGTTGTGCAAATGGAATAGACAACAGGTGGAAATTATAGGCAATTAGCAAGACACCCCCAATAAAGGAGTGGTTCTGCATGTGGGGACCACAGACCACTTCTCAGTTCCTATGCTTCCTGGCTGATGTTTTGGTCACTTTTGAATGCTGGCGGTGCTTTCACTCTAGTGGTAGCATGAGACGGAGTCTACAACCCACACAAGTGGCTCAGGTAGTGCAGCTCATTCAGGATGGCACATCAATGCAAGCTGTGGCAAGAAGGTTTGCTGTGTCTGTCAGCGTAGTGTCCAGAGCATGGAAGCACTACCAGGAGACAGGCCAGTACATCAGGAGACGTGGAGGAGGCCGTAGGAGGGCAACAACCCAGCAGCAGGACCGCTACCTCCGCCTTTGTGCAAGGAGGAGCAGGAGAAGCACTGCCAGAGCCCTGCAAAATGACCTCCAGCAGGCCACAAATGTGCATGTGTCTGCTCAAACGGTCAGAAACAGACTCCATGAGGGTGGTATGAGGGCCCGACGTCCACAGGTGGGGGTTGTACTTACAGCCCAACACCGTGCAGGACGTTTGGCATTTGCCAGAGAACACCAAGATTGGCAAATTCGCCACTGGCGCCCTGTGCTCTTCACAGATGAAAGCAGGTTCACACTGAGCACATGTGACAGACGTGACAGAGGCTGGAGACGCCGTGGAGAACGTTCTGCTGCCTGCAACATCCTGGAGCATGACCGGTTTGGCGGTGGGTCAGTCATGGTGTGGGGTGGCATTTGTTTGGGGGGCCGCACAGCCCTCCATGTGCTCACCAGACGTAGCTTGACTGCCGTTAGGTACAGAGATGAGATCCTCAGACCCCTTGTGAGACCATATGCTGGTGCGGTTGGCCCTGGGTTCCTCCTAATGCAAGACAATGCTAGACCTCATGTGGCTGGAGTGTGTCAGCAGTTCCTGCAAGAGGAAGGCATTGATGCTATGGACTGGCCCGCCTGTTCCCCAGACCTGAATCCAATTGAGCACATCTGGGACATCATGTCTCGCTCCATCCACCAACGCCACGTTGCACCACAGACTGTCCAGGAGTTGTTGGATGCTTTAGTCCAGGTCTGGGAGGAGATCCCTCAGGAGACCATACGCCACCTCATCAGGAGCATGCCCAGGCGTTGTAGGGAGGTTATACAGGCACGTGGAGACCACACACACTACTGAGCCTAATTTTGACTTGTTTTAAGGACATTACATCAAAGTTGGATCAGCCTGTAGTGTGGTTTTCCACTTTAATTTTGAGTGTGACTCCAAATCCAGACCTCCATGGGTTGATAAATTGGATTTCCATTGATTATTTTCATGTGATTTTGTTGTCAGCACATTCAACTATGTAAAGAAAAAAGTATTTAATAAGATTATTTCTTTCATTCAGATCTAGAATGTGTTGTTTAAGTGTTCCCTTTATTTTTTTTAGCAGTATATTTTTTCACATTTTACTGCTTTAAAATTAAACATAAAATGGGATCAAATTAGATTGTTTTCTAAATATCTACACAACTTCCTCCACATTTTCAAAGTGAAAGAAAACATATTCTAGCAAATTTTCCAAATTAAGAATAAATAAAATATTTGCTGTATTTTTAAGTGTTGTGGTGGAGGCATCATGTTATGGGTATGCTTGTCATCGGCAGGGACTGGGGAGATTGTCAGGAGCAAAATAAATAGGAAAGGAGCAAAGCCCAGGTAATAAGTTAGATGAAAACCCACCTCAGTTTTCTGAAAACCTACAGTAACCCATGGACCCATGTAGACAATTACGCAAATGTTTTATGCCAAAGACACACCAGAATGGCTTTCTAAGAGGCGTTGAGTGTTCCTGAGTGGTCTAGTCTCAGTCCTGAGTTAAATTTGATTGAAAATCAGAGACAAGGATTGAATAGTGCTGTCCATCAATGATTCCCAACCAAATTCAATGAGCTTTAGCAATTGTGACAAAATCAATGGATATACAGTGCCTTCGGAAAGTATTCAGACCCCTTGACTTTTTTGTTACATTTTATTACGTTACAGCCTAGTCTTCTTGGCAGAGTTGCAAAGAAAAAGCCATATCTCAGACTGGCCAATAAAAAGAAAAGATTAAGATGGGCAACAGAACACAGACACTGAACAGAGGATCTCTGCATAGATGGCCAGCATCCTGGAGTTGCCTCCTCACTGTTGACGTTGAGACTGGTGTTTTGTGGGTACTATTTAATGAAGCTGCCAGTTGAGAACTTGTGAGGCGACTGTTTCTCAACCTAGACACTCTAATCTACTTGTCCTCTTGCTCAGTTGTGCACCAGGGCCTCCCACTCTTTCTATTCTGGTTAGAGCCAGTTTGAACTGTTCTGTGAAGGGAGTAGTACACAGCGTTGTAGAAGATCTTCAGTTTCTTGGCAATTTCTCGCATGGAATAGCCTTCATTTCTCAGAACAAGAAAAGACTGACGAGTTTCAGAAGAAAGTTCTTTGTTTCTGGCCATTTTGAGCCTGTAATCTAACCCACAAATGCTGATGCTCCAGATACTCAACTAATCTAAAGAAGGCCCGTTTTATTGCTTTTTTAAATCAGAACAACAGTTTTCAGCCATGCTAACAGAATTGCAAAAGGGTTTTCTAATGATCAATTTGTATTTTAAATTGATAACCTTGGATTAAGTAACACAACGTGCTATTGGAACGCAGGAGTGATAGTTGCTGATAATGGGCCTCTGTACGCCTATGTAGATATTCCATAAAAAAATCTGCCGTTTCTAGCTACAACAGTCATTTACAACATTAACAATGTCTACACTGATCAATTTTATGTTATTTTAATGGACTGGGAGACTAGTCAGGATTGAGGCAAAGATGAACAGAGCAAAGTACAAAGAGATCCTTGATGAAAACCTGCTCCAGTGCTCAGAACCTCAAACTGGGGCGAAGGTTCACCTTCCAACAGGACAATTACCCTAAGCACACTGCCAAGACAACGCAGGAGTGGCTTCGGATCAAGTCTCTGAATGTCCTTGAGTGGCCCAGCCAGAGCCCGGACTTGAACCCGATCAAACATCTCTGGAGAGACCTGAAAAAAGCTGTGAAGCAACGCTCCCCATCCAACCTGACAGAGCTTGAGAGGATCAGTAGAGAAGAATGGGAACTCCTCAAATACAGCTGTGCCAAGCTTGTAGCGTCATACCCAAGAAGACTCGAGGCTGTAATCACTGCCAAAGGTGCTTCAACAAAGTACTAAGTAAAGGGTCTGAATGCTTATGTAAATTTGATATTTCCGTTTTTTATTTTTAAAATCCTGTTTTTGCTTTGTCGTTATGGATTATTGTGTGAAGATTGATGAGAAGAAAATAAAAACAATTTAATACATGTTAGAATAAGGCTGTAACCTAACAAAATGTGGAAAAAGGGTCTGAATACTTTCCGAAGGCTCACTATGTTGCCCTAAGAGTTGTACAAAGATAATAGAATCTTATTCAAAATGATTCACTGCTGTAATGGCTGCCAAAGGTGCCTCCGCCAGGTATTAACTCTGGGGGGTAAAGACACACTGTCACGGTTGTCGTCAGTTAAGGAGGACCAAAACGCAGCAGGTATGTGCAGGCTCATCTTGATGTTTATTTATTTTCAAAAATGAACGTACAAACATAACAAAAACACGAAAATGAACGAACAACCAACGGTCTGGCTAAGCATAAGGCTTACACACAGAACAATCACCCACAAATAACAAACACAAACACACCCTAATATATGGGACTCTCAATCAAAGGCAGATAGACAACACCTGCCTTCAACTGAGAGTCCCAACCCCAATTAACCAAACATAGAAAACGACACACTAGATTCAACATAGAATTCATGAAACTCACCCAGTGCCCAAAACCCCGGAATACTAAATCAAATGCCCTCCTAACTCATACAACACCCAGAACCACATAAAACAAATACCCTATGCCACGTCCTGACCAAACTACAATACTAATTAACCCTTATACTGGCCAGGACGTGACAGTACCCCCCCCCCCTTAAAGGTGCTAACCCCGGAAGCACCTTTAAAAAAAAAAAAAAAAAAAAAACAACAACCCCAAACAACAAAACAAAAATTCCCCTCTACTAAAGGGAGAGAAGGGAGGGTGGCTGCCGTCAACGACGGCACTGTGCTACACCCCCCCTCCCCAACCCACCTATATCAGGAGGTGGCTCCGGTTCTGGCCGTTCCAGGCAGTCGGGCCACTCTGGCAGTTCGGGGCAGTCTGGCCAGTCTGGCCGCTCGGGGCAGTCTGGCAGCTCGGTGCAGTCTGGCAGCTCGGTGCAGTCTGGGCAGTCTGGCAGCTCGGGACAGTCTGGCAGCTCGGGACAGTCTGGGCAGTCTGGCAACTCGGGACAGTCTGGGCAGTCTGGCAACTCGGGACAGTCTGGGCAGTCTGGCAACTCGGGACAGTCTGGGCAGTCTGGCCACTCCGGCAGTTCAGGGCAGTCTGGCCACTCCGGCAGTTCAGGGCAGTCTGGCCACTCCGGCAGTTCAGCGCAGTCTGGCCACTCCGGCAGTTCAGCGCAGTCTGGCAACTCCGGCAGTTCAGCGCAGTCTGGCCACTCCGGCAGTTCAGCGCAGTCTGGCCACTCCGGCAGTTCAGCGCAGTCTGGCCACTCCGGCGACTGTTGACTGGCGGGCAGCTCCGACGACTGTTGACTGGTGGGCAGCTCCGACGACTGTTGACTGGCGGGCAGCTCCGACGACTGTTGACTGGCGGGCAGCTCCGACGACTGTTGACTGGCGGGCAGCTCCGACGACTGTTGACTGGCGGGGCTGGGTTTACGCACTTGAAGGCTAGTGCGGGGAGCGGGAACAGGACGAGTCGGACTGGGTTGACGCACTTCCGGGTCCGCACGAGAGACAGGAGCTGGAAACCCAGGGCTATGGAGGCGCACAGTCGGTCTAGATCTTACCTCCTGCACAACCCGCCTTGGCTGGATGGAAATAGTAGCCCTGTACGAGCGGGGTGCTCGTACAGGGCAGACTGGGCTGTGCAGGGGCCTGATGGTAGCCGTGCGTAGAGCGGGAGTTGGGTAGCCTGGTCCTCGGAGGCGTACCGGCGACCAGATGCGCTGCGCAGGCATCCTCCTACCAGGCTGGATGCCCGCTCTAGCACGGCACCTGCGAGGGGCTGGAATAACTCGCACCGGACTGTGCGTGCGTATGGGTGAGATAGTGCGCTCCTCAGCGAAACATAGCGCTCTCCACCCCATACGCTCCTCCATATAACCACGGGTAGCTGGCTTCCGGCTCTTCCTACGCCTAGCCAAACTACCCGTGTGCCCCCCCAAAAAAATTTATTGGGGGTGCCTCTCGTGCTTCTCCCTCAGCACGTCCATGGCCTCGTACCTCCGCCTCTCTGCCTTGGCTGCCTCAATTTCCCACTGCGGGCGGCGATAATCCCCAGCCTGGTGCCAAGGTCCGGCCCCGTCCAGAACTTCCTCCCAGGTCCACTTCTCCCGCCAGTCCAACTCGAAGTCCCTCTGCTCCTTCCTCTGCTGCTTGGTCCATAGTTGGTGGGTGATTCTGTCACGGTTGTCATCGGTTAAGGAGGACCAAAACGCAGAAGGTATGTGCAGGCTCATCTTGATGTTTATTTATTTTCAAAAATGAACGTACAAAAATAACAAAAACACGAAAATGAACGAACAACCAACAGTCTGGCTAAGCATAAGGCTTACACACAGAACAATCACCCACAAATAACAAACACAAACACACCCTAATATATGGGACTCTCAATCAAAGGCAGATAGACAACACCTGCCTTCAACTGAGAGTCCCAACCCCAATTAACCAAACATAGAAAACGACACACTAGACTCAACATAGAATTCATGAAACTCACCCAGTGCCCAAAACCCCGGAATACTAAATCAAATGCCCTCCTAACTCATACAACACCCAGAACCACATAAAACAAATACCCTCTGCCACGTCCTGACCAAACTACAATACTAATTAACCCTTATACTGGCCAGGACGTGACACACAGGCAATCGAGACATCGTAGTTGTTTCTTTTTTTTATGTGGAGTAGGTTGTGTAGATATGTAGGGATTTTAAAAAATTGAATCCCCTTTTAGATTTAATTTATGGTAGCAAAATGTAAAAAAAAAAAGTTTACTTTTTATAGGCACTGTAAGTCACGTTAAGACTGGGTCATGATTGCGGTTATTGATAGGAATTTATACTGAGGCATCCCTCATTGTCAGAGCATAATAATGTCATCTATGAAGTTATAGAAGAAAAAAAAAAATTCACTCACTTTTATGAAAGCATCTCTCTTGGCTCTTAGCTTTCCACAACAGTCTAGGCCAGCCAGTCGTCCCACTCCACCATCTGTTAGAGAGACTAAAAGGGGGAAGGAGGGAGGAAAAAACACAACAATGAAAGAGGAAATTATTCCCAGAATACTGGCACAGAATGATTTATATGATTCTGACGTTCCATAATAGAATGCCATTCATCAGTGGTGATATTGATTCACGTTGTGGTTCTCCAGAATCGTTCCAAATTGCTAACTTATCGGTCTGATACATATGAGTAAATACATGGAAATGTGATGGTAGGGGAAAATACATTCAGAGTTGTATCATTACTGAATTCTGGAAATGACAGCGTATGAATGCATCCAGCATGACTTGCCCTCCGTCATGTAACGAGAAATTAATGTCAAAGAAGCCCCTAAAAGGAAATTGAACGCTCACAAATGACTTCAAAATTAGACCGAAATCAAAGTAAATATATTAATTATGGCAATTACTGTCATCAAACCAACACTCACAAGCATGATCTAAAATAGGCAAGTTGTCTAATATGGTATGTCTGTTTCATTTTTCAATTAACAGCTAATTACTCGCTAATTGCTAGCATTTGTCATTGCTAGAACATGATTAAGTATGTTTAGCCTAGACTTAATGATAATAACAGTGTATCACAAGTCATTGATATGGTTCTATGAGGAAGCTGTGGAAGCTGTGGAAGCTGTGGAAGCTGGGGAAGCTGTGGAAGCTGGGTAAGCTGGGGAAGCTGTGGGGAACCCATAAGTGCTTCAGCAGCTTACACTAATTGACATTTTATGAACTATCACTGATGTCATAGTATGAAATACAGCGCTGTGATCCCAATCTCACAAAAACTCGTTGGCAGTTTGCATTTTATTACAAGGATGTTTGAGTCCCATTTTCTTAATGTGGATTTTTGTTGTTGTTGGGGGGGGTTGGGTTCTTTTTCAGCATGGATGATGTCACCACAAAACAACGATGACTTGTAGACCAGGCCAGATCCCAGATATTATAAATAGATACCTGCACTCTGTTGAAGGCTCCCGCAGCTTTATTGAGCAGCGTTTCAAATCTACGGTCTCTGTCAGGCACAGAATTATAAAATTAAATTAGAATAGTCTGTGGCTGCGTCCTAAATGGCAACCTATTCTCCATGTAGTGTGCTTACGTTAAACAGACCCCTTTTGGCCCTGGTCAAAAGTAGTGCACTAAATCAAATCAAATTGTATTTGTCACATGCGCCGAAAACAACAGGTGTAGACCTTACAGTGAAATACTTACTTACAAGCCCTTAACCAACAATGCAGTTTAAAGTAAAAAATAGGTAAGGAAAAAAATTATTATAATAATTGAAGAGCATTAATAAAATAACAGTAGGGAGGCTATATACAGGGTATTACGGTACAGAGTCAATGTGGAGGCTATATACAGGGTATTACGGTACAGAGTCAATGTGGAGGCTATATACAGGGTATTACGGTACAGAGTCAATGTGGAGGCTATATACAGGGTATTAAGGTACAGAGTCAATGTGGAGGCTATATACAGGGTATTACGGTACAGAGTCAATGTGGAGGCTATATACAGGGTATTACGGTACAGAGTCAATGTGGAGGCTATATACAGGGGTACCGGTACAGAGTCAATGTGGAGGCTATATACAGGGTATTACGGTACAGAGTCAATGTGGAGGCTATATACAGGGGGTACCGGTACAGAGTCAATGTGGAGGCTATATACAGGGGGTATCGGTACAGAGTCAATGTGGAGGCTATATACAGGGGGTACTGGTACAGAGTCAATGTGGAGGCTTTATACAGGGGGTATCGGTACAGAGTCAATGTGGAGGCTATATACAGGGTATTACGGTACAGAGTCAATGTGGAGGCTATATACAGGGGGTACCGGTACAGAGTCAATGTGGAGGCTATATACAGGGTATTACGGTACAGAGTCAATGTGGAGGCTATATACAGGGTATTACGGTACAGAGTCAATGTGGAGGCTATATACAGGGGGTACCGGTACAGAGTCAATGTGGAGGCTATATACAGGGGGTACCGGTACAGAGTCAATGTGGAGGCTATCTACAGGGGGTACCGGTACAGAGTCAATGTAGAGGCTATATACAGGGGGTACCGGTACAGAGTCAATGTGGAGGCTATATACAGGGGGTACTGGTACAGAGTCAATGTGGAGGCTATATACAGGGTGTTACGGTACAGAGTCAATGTGGAGGCTATATACAGGGGGTACTGGTACAGAGTCAATGTGGAGGCTATATACAGGGTGGTACTGGTACAGAGTCAATGTGGAGGCTATATACAGGGGGTACTGGTACAGAGTCAATGTGGAGGCTATATACAGGGGGTACTGGTACAGTCAATGTGGAGGCTATATACAGGGGGTACTGGTACAGAGTCAATGTGGAGGCTATATACAGGGGGTACTGGTACAGAGTCAATGTGGAGGCTATATACAGGGGGTACTGGTACAGAGTCAATGTGGAGGCTATATACAGGGGGTACTGGTACAGAGTCAATGTGGAGGCTATATACAGGGGGTACTGGTACAGAGTCAATGTGGAGGCTATATACAGGGGGTACTGGTACAGAGTCAATGTGGAGGCTATATACAGGGGGTACTGGTACAGAGTCAATGTGGAGGCTATATACAGGGGGTACTGGTACAGAGTCAATGTGGAGGCTATATACAGGGGGTACTGGTACAGAGTCAATGTGGAAGCTATATACAGGGGGTACTGGTACAGAGTCAATGTGGAGGCTATATACAGGGGGTACTGGTACAGAGTCAATGTGGAGGCTATATACAGGGGGTACTGGTACAGAGTCAATGTGGAGGTTATATACAGGGGGTACTGGTACAGAGTCAATGTGGAGGCTATATACAGGGTATTACGGTACAGAGTCAATGTGGAGGCTATATACAGGGGGTACTGGTACAGTCAATATGGAGGCTATATACAGGGGGTACCGGTAAAGAGTCAATGTGGAGGCTATATACAGGGGGTACCGGTACAGAGTCAATGTGGAGGCTATATACAGGGGGTACTGGTACAGTCAATATGGAGGCTATATACAGGGGGTACCGGTACAGAGTCAATGTGGAGGCTATATACAGGGGGTACCGGTACAGAGTCAATGTGGAGGCTATATACAGGGGGTACCGGTACAGAGTCAATGTGGAGGCTATATACAGGGGTACCGGTACAGAGTCAATGTGGAGGCTATATACAGGGGGTACCGGTACAGAGTCAATGTGGAGGCTATATACAGGGGGTACCGGTACAGAGTCAATATGGAGGCTATATACAGGGGGTACCTGTACAGAGTCAATGTGGAGGCTATATACAGGGGGTACCGGTACAGAGTCAATATGGAGGCTATATACAGGGGGTACCGGTACAGAGTCAATGTGGAGGCTATATACAGGGGGTACCGGTACAGAGTCAATGTGGAGGCTATATACAGGGTATTACGGTACAGAGTCAATGTGGAGGCTATATACAGGGGGTACTGGTACAGTCAATGTGGAGGCTATATACAGGGTATTACGGTACAGAGTCAATGTGGAGGCTATATACAGGGGGTACCGGTACAGAGTCAATGTAGAGGCTATATACAGGGGGTACCGGTACAGAGTCAATGTGGAGGCTATATACAGGGGGTACTGGTACAGAGTCAATGTGGAGGCTATATACAGGGTGTTACGGTACAGAGTCAATGTGGAGGCTATATACAGGGGGTACTGGTACAGAGTCAATGTGGAGGCTATATACAGGGTGGTACTGGTACAGAGTCAATGTGGAGGCTATATACAGGGGGTACTGGTACAGAGTCAATGTTGAGGCTATATACAGGGGGTACTGGTACAGAGTCAATGTGGAGGCTATATACAGGGGGTACTGGTACAGTCAATGTGGAGGCTATATACAGGGGGTACTGGTACAGAGTCAATGTGGAGGCTATATACAGGGGGTACTGGTACAGAGTCAATGTGGAGGCTATATACAGGGGGTACTGGTACAGAGTCAATGTGGAGGCTATATACAGGGGGTACTGGTACAGAGTCAATGTGGAGGCTATATACAGGGGGTACTGGTACAGAGTCAATGTGGAGGCTATATACAGGGGGTACTGGTACAGAGTCAATGTGGAGGCTATATACAGGGGGTACTGGTACAGAGTCAATGTGGAGGCTATATACAGGGGGTACTGGTACAGAGTCAATGTGGAGGCTATATACAGGGGGTACTGGTACAGAGTCAATGTGGAGGCTATATACAGGGGGTACTGGTACAGAGTCAATGTGGAAGCTATATACAGGGGGTACTGGTACAGAGTCAATGAGGAGGCTATATACAGGGGGTACTGGTACAGAGTCAATGTGGAGGCTATATACAGGGGGTACTGGTACAGAGTCAATGTGGAGGCTATATACAGGGGGTACTGGTACAGAGTCAATGTGGAGGTTATATACAGGGGGTACTGGTACAGAGTCAATGTGGAGGCTATATACAGGGTATTACGGTACAGAGTCAATGTGGAGGCTATATACAGGGGGTACTGGTACAGTCAATATGGAGGCTATATACAGGGGGGTACCGGTAAAGAGTCAATGTGGAGGCTATATACAGGGGGTACCGGTACAGAGTCAATGTGGAGGCTATATACAGGGGGTACTGGTACAGTCAATATGGAGGCTATATACAGGGGGTACCGGTACAGAGTCAATGTGGAGGCTATATACAGGGGGTACCGGTACAGAGTCAATGTGGAGGCTATATACAGGGGGTACCGGTACAGAGTCAATGTGGAGGCTATATACAGGGGTACCGGTACAGAGTCAATGTGGAGGCTATATACAGGGGGTACCGGTACAGAGTCAATGTGGAGACTATATACAGGGGGTACAGGTACAGAGTCAATATGGAGGCTATATACAGGGGGTACCTGTACAGAGTCAATGTGGAGGCTATATACAGGGGGGTACCGGTACAGAGTCAATATGGAGGCTATATACAGGGGGTACCGGTACAGAGTCAATGTGGAGGCTATATACAGGGGGTACCGGTACAGAGTCAATGTGGAGGCTATATACAGGGTATTACGGTACAGAGTCAATGTGGAGGCTATATACAGGGGGTACTGGTACAGTCAATGTGGAGGCTATATACAGGGGGTACCGGTACAGAGTCAATGTGGAGGCTATATACAGGGTATTACGGTACAGAGTCAATGTGGAGGCTATATACAGGGGGTACTGGTACAGTCAATGTGGAGGCTATATACAGGGGGTACCGGTACAGAGTCAATGTGGAGACTATATACAGGGGGTACAGGTACAGAGTCAATATGGAGGCTATATACAGGGGGTACCTGTACAGAGTCAATGTGGAGGCTATATACAGGGGGTACCGGTACAGAGTCAATATGGAGGCTATATACAGGGGGTACCGGTACAGAGTCAATGTGGAGGCTATATACAGGGGGTACCGGTACAGAGTCAATGTGGAGGCTATATACAGGGTATTACGGTACAGAGTCAATGTGGAGGCTATATACAGGGGGTACTGGTACAGTCAATGTGGAGGCTATATACAGGGGGGTACCGGTACAGAGTCAATGTGGAGGCTATATACAGGGTATTACGGTACAGAGTCAATGTGGAGGCTATATACAGGGGGTACTGGTACAGTCAATGTGGAGGCTATATACAGGGGGTACCGGTACAGAGTCAATGTGGAGGCTATATACAGGGGGTACTGGTACAGAGTCAATGTGGAGGCTATATACAGGGGGTACTGGTACAGAGTCAATGTGGAGGCTATATACAGGGTGGTACCGGTACAGAGTCAATGTGGAGGCTATATACAGGGGGTACTGGTACAGTCAATATGGAGGCTATATACAGGGGGTACCGGTACAGAGTCAATGTGGAGGCTATATACAGGGGGGTACCGGTACAGAGTCAATGTGGAGGCTATATACAGGGGGTACCGGTACAGAGTCAATGTGGAGGCTATATACAGGGGTACCGGTACAGAGTCAATGTGGAGGCTATATACAGGGGGTACCGGTACAGAGTCAATGTGGAGGCTATATACAGGGGGTACAGGTACAGAGTCAATATGGAGGCTATATACAGGGGGTACCTGTACAGAGTCAATGTGGAGGCTATATACAGGGGGTACCGGTACAGAGTCAATATGGAGGCTATATACAGGGGGTACCGGTACAGAGTCAATGTGGAGGCTATATACAGGGGGTACCGGTACAGAGTCAATGTGGAGGCTATATACAGGGTATTACGGTACAGAGTCAATGTGGAGGCTATATACAGGGGGTACTGGTACAGTCAATGTGGAGGCTATATACAGGGGGTACCGGTACAGAGTCAATGTGGAGGCTATATACAGGGTATTACGGTACAGAGTCAATGTGGAGGCTATATACAGGGGGTACTGGTACAGTCAATGTGGAGGCTATATACAGGGGGTACCGGTACAGAGTCAATGTGGAGGCTATATACAGGGGGTACTGGTACAGAGTCAATGTGGAGGCTATATACAGGGGGTACTGGTACAGAGTCAATGTGGAGGCTATATACAGGGTGGTACCGGTACAGAGTCAATGTGGAGGCTATATACAGGGGGTACTGGTACAGAGTCAATGTGGAGGCTATATACAGGGGGTATCGGTACAGAGTCAATGTGGAGGCTATATACAGGGGGTACTGGTACAGAGTCAATGTGGAGGCTATATACAGGGGGTACCGGTACAGAGTCAATATGGAGGCTATATACAGGGGGTACCGGTACAGAGTCAATGTGGAGGCTATATACAGGGGGTACCGGTACAGAGTCAATGTGGAGGCTATATACAGGGTATTACGGTACAGAGTCAATGTGGAGGCTATATACAGGGGGTACTGGTACAGTCAATGTGGAGGCTATATACAGGGGGTACCGGTACAGAGTCAATGTGGAGGCTATATACAGGGTATTACGGTACAGAGTCAATGTGGAGGCTATATACAGGGGGTACTGGTACAGTCAATGTGGAGGCTATATACAGGGGGTACCGGTACAGAGTCAATGTGTAGGCTATATACAGGTGGTACCGGTACAGAGTCAATGTGGAGGCTATATACATGGGGTACTGGTACAGGGTCAATGTGGAGGCTATATACAGGGGGTACTGGTACAGAGTCAATGTGGAGGCTATATACAGGGGGTACCGGTACAGAGTCAATGTGGAGGCTATATACAGGGGGTACTGGTACAGAGTCAATGTGGAGGCTATATACAGGGTGGTACCGGTACAGAGTCAATGTGGAGGCTATATACAGGGGGTACTGGTACAGAGTCAATGTGGAGGCTATATACAGGGGGTATCGGTACAGAGTCAATGTGGAGGCTATATACAGGGGGTACTGGTACAGAGTCAATGTGGAGGCTTTATACAGGGGGTACTGGTACAGAGTCAATGTGGAGGCTATATACAGGGGGTACCGGTACAGAGTCAATGTGGAGGCTAGATACAGGTGGTACCTGTACAGAGTCAATGTGGAGGCTATATACAGGGGGTACTGGTACAGTCAATGTGGAGGCTATATACAGGGGGTACCTGTACAGAGTCAATGTGGAGGCTATATACAGGCTGTACCGGTACAGGGTCAATGTGGAGGCTATATACAGGGGTACCGGTACAGAGTCAATGTGGAGGCTATATACAGGGGTACCGGTACAGAGTCAATGTGGAGGCTATATACAGGGGGACTAGTCTTCCATTTAGGTGACTCCCTGAATAATCTGTTACTCCCCGAGGGTCCTGAATAATCTGTTTCTCCCCGAGGGTCCTGAATAATCTGTTACTCCCCGAGGGTCCTGAATAATCTGTTACTCCCTGAGGGTCCTGAATAATCTGTTACTCCCCGAGGGTCCTGAATAATCTGTTACTCCCCGAGGGTCCTGAATAATCTGTTACTCCCCGAGGGTCCTGAATAATCTGTTACTCCCCGAGGGTCCTGAATAATCTGTTTCTCCCCGAGGGTCCTGAATAATCTGTTACTCCCTGAGGGTCCTGAATAATCTGTTACTCCCCGAGGGTCCTGAATAATCTGTTACTCCCCGAGGGTCCTGAATAATCTGTTACTACCTGAGAGACCTGAATAATCTGTTACTCCCCGAGGGTCCTGAATAATCTGTTACTCCCCGAGGGTCCTGAATAATCTGTTACTCCCCGAGGGTCCTGAATAATCTGTTACTCCCCGAGGGTCCTGAGCGTACATCCGTGATGATATGAAATGTACTACCTAGCTAGACCTCTGACTGTCATACTACTAGAATTACACCATAAACAGTGTGTGTGTGTGTGTGTGTGTGTGTGTGTGTGTGTCTGTGTGTGCATGTGATGCACTGAAGCAGACAGGTATCTGGAAGGGAGATGAGTAGGAAAGTATCTCTTGTTGCATGATAGGAAGTTATGGAGCTGTTGAAAAAATGAGAGATTGGCTCTTTCTCCTACCATCTCTTCTAATGTGTTTTGAGATGGAAGCAAGGAGGGCATTAATATGGAGTTGGTCCCCCCTTTACTGCTATAAGAGCCTCCACTCTTCTGGGAAGACTTTCCATTAGATGTTGGAACATTGCCTCGGGGACTTGCTTACATTTTGCCACAAGAGCATTGGTGAGGATAGGCACTGATGTTGGGCGATTATGCCTGGCTCACAGTCGGCTTTCCAATTCATCCCAAAGGTGTTTGATGGGGTCAGGGCTCTGTGCATGCCAGTCAAGTTCTTCCACACCAATCTCGACAAACCATTTCTGTAGGGACCTCGCTTTGTGGATTTTTTATTGTTGTTTTTTTTGTTTGTTTTTTGTCCCAGGAAAGTCAATTGAGAAAAAGTGTTTTTTTTTTGAGTGAGGATGGAAGCAAAACACCAATCACTGATTGCTATGTGTATCCGACCCATACTGAGTTAATTTCCTATAGCCAATGATTTAGATATTGCATACTTGGTGGCAAGCCAAAGCATTTCATAGCTTCCCATCAATGGTGTTTGTCAATGAAGGGAAAAATGTTGTGATATTGCATTTATATCCTTGGGGTTATCACAAAAAAGTTACAACAAGGAGTTGGCACTGTGAATTAGTGTTGTACACTGAGAGTTGTTCTCATCAGAACACTGAGGGTTGGTGTCAGTAGACCACTGAGGGTTGGTGTAGTCAGACCACTGAGGGTTGGTGTAGTCAGAACACTGAGGGTTGGTGTAGTCAGACCACTGAGGGTTGGTGTAGTCAGAACACTAAGGGTTGGTATAGTCAGAACACTGAGGGTTGGTGTCAGTAGACCACTGAGGGTTGGTGTAGTCAGACCACTGAGGGTTGGTGTAGTCAGAACACTGAGGGTTGGTGTAGTCAGAACACTGAGGGTTGGTGTCAGTAGACCACTGAGGGTTGGTGTAGTCAGACCACTGAGGGTTGGTGTAGTCAGACCACTGAGGGTTGGTGTAGTCAGACCACTGAGGGTTGGTGTAGTCAGACCACTGAGGGTTGGTGTAGTCAGACCACTGAGGGTTGGTGTAATCAGAACACTGAGGGTTGGTATAGTCAGAACACTGAGGGTTGGTGCCATTAGACCACTGAGGGTTGGTGTAGTCAGACCAATGAGGGTTGGTGTAGTCAGAACACTGAGGGTTGGTGTAGTCAGAACACTGAGGGTTGGTGTAGTCAGACCACTGAGGGTTGGTATAGTCAGACCACTGAGGGTTGGTGTAGTCAGACCACTGAGGGTTGGTGTAGTCAGAACACTGAGGATTGGTGTTGTCAGACCACTAAGGGTTGGTGTAGTCAGAACACTGAGGGTTGGTATAGTCAGACAACTGAGGATTGGTGTAGTCAGAACACTGAGGGTTGGTGTAGTCAGAACACTGAGGGTTGTGTTATTAGACCACTGAGGGTTGGTGTAGTCAGACTACTTAGGGTTGGTGTAGTCAGACCATTGAGGGTTGGTGTAGTCAGACCACTTAGGGTTGGTGTTGTCAGACCACTGAGGGTTGGTGTAGTCAGACTACTTAGGGTTGGTGTAGTCAGACCATTGAGGGTTGGTGTAGTCAGACCACTTAGGGTTGGTGTTGTCAGACCACTGAGGGTTGGTGTATTCAGAACACTGAGGGTTGGTGTAGTCAGAACACTGAGGGTTGGTGTATTCAGAACACTTAGGGTTGGTGTAGTCAGAACACTGAGGGTTGGTGTATTCAGAACACTTAGGGTTGGTGTAGTCAGACCACTGAGGGTTGTTTTATTCAGACCACTTAGGGTTGTTGTAGTCAGAACACTGAGGGTTGGTGTATTCAGGACACTGAGGGTTGGTGTATTCAGAACACTGAGGGTTGGTGTCATTAGACCACTGAGGGTTGGTGTAGTCAGAACACTGAGGGTTGGTGTATTCAGAACACTGAGGGTTGGTGTAGTCAGACCACTGAGGATTGGTGTATTCAGAACACTGAGGGTTGGTGTAGTCAGACCACTGAGGGTTGGTGTCATTAGACCAGTGAGGGTTGGTGTAGTCAGACCACTGAGGGTTGGTGTAGTCAGACCACTGAGGGTTGGTGTAGTCAGACCACTGAGGGTTGGTGTAGTCAGACCACTGAGGATTGGTGTAGTCAGAGCACTGAGGATTGGTGTATTCAGAACACTTAGGGTTGGTGTAGTCAGACCACTGAGGGTTGTTTTATTCAGACCACTTAGGGTTGTTGTAGTCAGAACACTGAGGGTTGGTGTAGTCAGACCACTGAGGGTTGTTTTATTCAGACCACTTAGGGTTGTTGTAGTCAGAACACTGAGGGTTGGTGTATTCAGGACACTGAGGGTTGGTGTATTCAGAACACTGAGGGTTGGTGTCATTAGACCACTGAGGGTTGGTGTAGTCAGAACACTGAGGGTTGGTGTATTCAGAACACTGAGGGTTGGTGTAGTCAGACCACTGAGGATTGGTGTATTCAGAATTCTGAGGGTTGGTGTAGTCAGACCACTGAGGGTTGGTGTCATTAGACCAGTGAGGGTTGGTGTAGTCAGACCACTGAGGGTTGGTGTAGTCAGACCACTGAGGGTTGGTGTAGTCAGACCACTGAGGGTTGGTGTAGTCAGACCACTGAGGATTGGTGTAGTCAGAGCACTGAGGATTGGTGTTGTCAGACCACTGAGGGTTGGTGTAGTCAGACCACTGAGGGTTGGTGTAGTCAGACCATTGAGGGTTAGTTTAGTCAGACCACTTAGGGTTGGTGTTGTCAGACCACTGAGGGTTGGTGTATTCCGAACACTTAGGGTTTGTGTAGTCAGACCACTGAGGGTTGGTGTAATCAGAACACTGAGGGTTGGTGTAGTCAGAACACTGAGGGTTGGTGTAGTCAGAACACTGAGGGTTGGTGTATTCAGAACACTAAGGGTTGGTGTTGTCAGAACACTGAGGGTTGGTGTATTCAGAACACTGAGGGTTGGTGTATTCAGAACACTGAGGGTTGGTGTCATTAGACCACTGAGGGTTGGTGTCATTAGACCACTGAGGGTTGGTGTAGTCAGAACACTGAGGGTTGGTGTATTCAGACCACTGAGGGTTGGTGTCATTAGACCACTGAGGGTTGGTGTAGCCAGAACACTGAGGGTTGGTGTCATTAGACCACTGAGGGTTGGTGTAGTCAGACCACTGAGGGTTGGTGTAGTCGGACCACTGAGGGTTGGTGTAGTCAGACCACCGAGGGTTGGTGTAGTCAGAACACTGAGGGTTGGTGTTATTAGACCACTGACGGTTGGTGTAGTCAGACCACTGAGGGTTGGTGTAGTCAGACCACTTAGGGTTGGTGTTATTAGACCACTGAGGGTTGGTGTAGTCAGAACACTGACGGTTGGTGTAGTCAGACCACTTAGGGTTGGTGTTGTCAGACCACTGAGGGTTGGTGTAGTCAGAACACTGAGGGTTGGTGTAGTCAGAACACTGAGGGTTGGTGTAGTCAGACTGCTGTGGGTTGGTGGTGTCAGACCATTTTCTATTGACTGCTCCAGGAGTGTGTGTGTGTGGGTGTGTATGTTTGTGTGTGTGTGTGTGTGTGTGTGTGTGTGTGTGTGTGTGTGTGTGTGTGTGTGTGTGTGTGTTTGCATGTGTGTGTATATGTGTGTGTGTTTGTATTATTTCCACAGGAAAATAACAAACATTCAATCGTTATTAGGAGGATGTAAACCCAGTCACACCAAAAAACAAACAATACCAATCAATACCAATCAATACCAATCACCATGACAATTCTCATGACGTTTACCAAAAGAGAAACATACAAATGTTTCCTGGGTTACAGCAAATGTGTTTATTAATGTGAACACGTACACATCATATCAGTCTGGAAGTGGAGGCAACCTAGTTTAGTATGTTTACTCCCTTTAGGGAATGTTTGTGATTTGTCAAGATGAAACCACTAATTGTCTAACGCCTGAACACTTTCAAACCTCCACCTAACAAACACCCATCTGTGTGACCTTTCATATGAAAGAACATTCCTCCAACTGTCTCAAAACAACACCGGTCCCTACATGCCTTGCTACCAAAAACAGTGGATTCTGTGGCGGAGATTTTACAAAGGTTGCCACAGCAACATGAGTTTATTCAGATGACGGAGGGGTTACCAAATCTAATCGCCCCTCTCTGAGATAAAACTCTCTCTTTACTCTACAGCCTACATGGGAGTCAGACTTTCTCTCTCCCCCTCTGTCTCCCTCTCTCTCTCCCTCTGTCTCCCTCTCTCTTTCCCTCTCTCTCCCTCTGTCTCCCTCTCTCTTTCCCTCTGCCCCTTTGACTCACTCTGTCTCCCTCTCTCTTTCCCTCTCCCCCTCTGTCTCCCTCTGTCTCCCTCTTCCTTTCCCTCTCTCTCCCTCTGTCTCCGTCTCTCTTTCCCTCTCCCTCTGTGTCTCCCTCTCTTTTTCCCTGTCTCCCCTTCTGTCTCCCTCTGTCTAACTCTCTCTTCCTGTGTCTCCCTGTCTCCCTCTGTCTATCTCACTCTCTCTTCCTCTGTCTCTCTCTCTCTCTCTCTCTCTCTCTCTTTCTTTGATCTATCTATCCACTGTGGGGAGAAGGAGACTGTTTGGTATCAGCAGCCAGAGAGCCAGAGGCCAAGGACCGGGCCTGCTGGAAGAAGACACCCTCTATGTACAGTTGAAGTCGGAAGTTTACATACACTTAGGTTGGAGTCATTAAAACTTGTTTTTCAACCACTCCACAAATTTCTTGTTAACAAACTATAGTTTTGGCAAGTCGGTTAGGACATCTACTTTGTGCATGACACAAGTAATTTTTCAAACAATTGTTTACAGACAGATTATTTCACTTATAGTTCACTGTATCACAATTCCAGTGGATCAGAAGTTTACATACATTAAGTTGACTGTCCCTTTAAACAGCTTGGAAAATTCCAGATAATGATGTCATGGCTTTAGAAGCTTCTGATAGGCTAATTAACATCATTTGAGTCAACTGGAGGTGTACCTGTGGATGTATTTCCAGGCCTACCTTCAAACTCAGTGTCTCCTTGATTGACATCATGGGAAAATCAAAAGAAATCAGCCAAGACCTCAGAAAAAAAAATTGGTTCTGCACCAAGTTCTGCGGGACTCTGTGCGGGACTCTGTGTGAGGCGGTGTGATGAAGATAAGAGGGAGAGAGGGAGAGAGGGAGATAAACATACATATATATATATATTCACATATAGGGTCCCGCACAGAGTCCCGCACAGAGTCCCGCACAGAGTCCCGCACAGTCTCGCACAGAGCCCCACACAGAGTCCCGCACAGAGTCCCGCACAGAGTCCCGCACAGAGTCCCGCAGAGTCCCACAGAGTCCTGCACAGAGTCCCGCACAGAGTCTCGCACAGAGCCCCACACAGAGCCCCACACACACAAGCTTCATTCACTCAAACCCACACCCATGCACGTGCAGAACCAAAACTTTTGTATTTGTATTTATTAGGGACCTACTTGTTGGGTATTTACTTGAGCCAGGCCCAAGCAGGGTAGATGGTTTTAGACAAAACAGGTTCCCAGGCCTGGAGGCTCAGTCTCTGGACTTAGACACTGGCCAAACCAGGCCAAGAGGGGCTTCACTATACTGGACAGAGGAGATGTGTTTAAGACCTGCTGGAGACTGGGACCAGGCCAGGAGGGGTTAGATGATGTTGAACAGAGGAGAGTATTTTGAGGCCTGTTGGAGACTGGGACCAGGCCAAGAGGGGTTAGATGAGGGATTGAGGCCCGGAGGTCTCTTAATGCTGGTCTCAGACCCCCAGACGCTGCCAGTCTACTGGGTGATCAGCCGCGTTCTCAGGCATAAACTACAGAGGCTTATCTCCTGCCCTGCTATGCTTGGCACAGACACAGCCCTGATCCTCTCTCCTGGTTCACTTCACACAGACCTGACTCTGCTGTGACCTGCTCCCTGCTCAGGCCACCCACAGAGGAACAACACCCAGTCAGTCAGCTAGACCAAGGTAGGAACACCCAGTCAGTCAGCTAGACCAAGGTAGAAACACCCAGTCAGTCAGCTAGACCAAGGTAGCAACACCCAGTCAGTCAGCTAGACCAAGGTAGCAACACCCAGTCAGTCAGCTAGACCAAGGTAGCAACACCAGTCAGTCAGCTAGACCAAGGTAGCAACACCCAGTCAGTCAGCTAGACCAAGGTAGCAACACCCAGTCAGTCAGCTAGACCAAGGTAGAAACACCCAGTCAGTCAGCTAGACCAAGGTAGAAACACCCAGTCAGTCAGCTAGACCAAGGTAGCAACACCCAATCAGTCAGCTAGACCAAGGTAGAAACACCCAGTCAGTCAGCTAGACCAAGGTAGAAACACCCAGTCAGTCAGCTAGACCAAGGTAGCAACACCCAGTCAGTCAGCTAGACCAAGGTAGCAACACCCAATCAGTCAGCTAGACCAAGGTAGAAACACCCAGTCAGTCAGCTAGACCAAGGTAGAAACACCCAGTCAGTCAGCTAGACCAAGGTAGAAACACCCAGTCAGTCAGCTAGACCAAGGTAGCAACACCCAGTCAGTCAGCTAGACCAAGGTAGCAACACCCAGTCAGTCAGCTAGACCAAGGTAGCAACACCCAGTCAGTCAGCTAGACCAAGGTAGCAACACCCAGTCAGTCAGCTAGACCAAGGTAGCAACACCCAGTCAGTCAGCTAGACCAAGGTAGCAACACCCAGTCAGTCAGCTAGACCAAGGTAGGAACACCCAGTCAGTCAGCTAGACCAAGGTAGCAACACCCAGTCAGTCAGCTAGACCAAGGTAGAAAAACCCAGTCAGTCAGCTAGGCCAAGGTAGAAACACCCAGTCAGTCAGCTAGACCAAGGTAGCAACACCCAGTCAGTCAGCTAGACCAAGGTAGCAACACCCAGTCAGTCAGCTAGACCAAGGTAGCAACACCAGTCAGTCAGCTAGACCAAGGTAGCAAGACCCAGTCAGTCAGCTAGACCAAGGTAACAACACCCAGTCAGTCAGCTAGACCAAGGTAGCAACACCCAGTCAGTCAGCTAGACCAAGGTAGAAACACCCAGTCAGTCAGCTAGACCAAGGTAGCAACACCCAATCAGTCAGCTAGACCAAGGTAGAAACACCCAGTCAGTCAGCTAGACCAAGGTAGAAACACCCAGTCAGTCAGCTAGACCAACGTAGAAACACCCAGTCAGTCAGCTAGACCAAGGTAGCAACACCCAGTCAGTCAGCTAGACCAAGGTAGCAACACCCAGTCAGTCAGCTAGACCAAGGTAGAAACACCCAGTCAGTCAGCTAGACCAAGGTAGCATCACCCAGTCAGTCAGCTAGACCAAGGTAGCAACACCCAGTCAGTCAGCTAGACCAAGGTAGCAACACCCAGTCAGTCAGCTAGACCAAGGTAGCAACACCAGTCAGTCAGTTAGACCAAGGTAGCAACACCCAGTCAGTCAGCTAGACCAAGGTAGCAACACCCAGTCAGTCAGCTAGACCAAGGTAGAAACACCCAGTCAGTCAGCTAGACCAAGGTAGCAACACCCAGTCAGTCAGCTAGACCAAGGTAGCAACACCCAGTCAGTCAGCTAGACCAAGGTAGAAACACCCAGTCAGTCAGCTAGACCAAGGTAGCAACACCCAGTCAGTCAGCTAGACCAAGGTAGCAACACCCAGTCAGTCAGCTAGACCAAGGTAGAAACACCCAGTCAGTCAGCTAGACCAAGGTAGCAACACCCAGTCAGTCAGCTAGACCAAGGTAGCAACACCCAGTCAGTCAGCTAGACCAAGGTAGCATCACCCAGTCAGTCAGCTAAACCAAGGTAGCAACACCCAGTCAGTCAGTCTCTATCAGTCATGGGTTTTCTTTCAAATACTTTCAGCCTGCCTGCCTGCCTGCCTGCCTGCCTGCCTGCCTGCCTGCCTGCCTGCCTGCCTGCCTGCCTGCCTGTCTGTCTGTCTGTCTGTCTGTCTGTCTGTCTGTCTGTCTGTCTGTCTGTCGTCCCAGATATTCAGGGTTCTATTGTGGTTCCACTGCACCAGACAAGCTCAGAAAACGAATGTTATTTGACCCCGGGTCTGTACTTCACATCAGTCTTGTATTATCTAGTTTTTAAACTGGTGCCTGCAGATCAGTGCGAACTGGTAGCTATTGTATCTTCACCTTAAGGACATAGTGTCCCAGAGATGCATTATCTCACTGTAACATAGACATTAATACATCATGACAAGCAAAACTTCTGAGAAGGTAGCCATTTTCTTTATTATTGTTGAGTAATTCCTAAGGGCAGTGTTCGTGATGGTCATTGATTTTCAAATAGAAAGGTAGCCTACTTTTAAGGTATTGCTTGCAATGCATGGAATGTATTTTACGAGTAAATACTCTTGATTATTAAGTAACTTCTGAAATGGCTTTTATTTGGCAAGTGTTCTGGCTATAAACGTAGATGTTCCGAAAGTCATCCATGTTTGATCAAGTAGCTGTAATGTTTTGTTACAGAGGAGCCTTCATATACTGTCTGTCTGTCTGTCTGTCTGTCTGTCTGTCTGTCTGTCTGTCTGTCTGTCTGTCTGTCTGTCTGTCTGTCTGTCTGTCTGTCTGTCTGTCTGTCTGTCTGTCTGTCTGTCTGTCTGTCTGTCTGTCTGTCTGTCTGTCTGTCTGTCTGTCAGATATACTCTCTGTCTGATATACTGTCTGTCTGTCTGATATAGACAGACTGACAGAGGGATGGAGGGAAAGAGGGAGGTAGGTAGGGATCAAGGGAGGGAGGGAGGGATGGAAAGGATTAATGGTGGGATGGAGGATGACACAGAATAGTTGTGGGTTGTGCAACTTGAAGCTGAATGTCCCGGACATCTTTAATGCAGAGTCAACCTGAGAAAACATGACCGTGCGTTTTGTGAATATAGCCTGAAATTGTGAATCTAGTATTCTCAACTCAGTTAGGTAGTTTCTGTGTGACTGGGTAGGGACACAGTTGAGTCCCATTGGAGATGATAGCAGGTGTTTTAAATAATACCTGGTGGTAGAGGGAGGGCACAGAGAGAGTGGAATCTAACTGGCTGCCAGCAGACTCTTAAGCCTTGTTTACACTGCAGGCCTTAATGCTCAAATCAGTTTTGGAACAGTGACTGACCAAACAGGATGTTACCAAATCGGATTTGTGTGTGTTTTGGTGGAGGCTGCTGAGGAGAGGACGGCTCATAATAATGTATGAAACTGTACAAACGGAATTGCATCAAAAACACATGGAAACCATTTCCTCCGCTCCAGCCATTACAACAAGTCCGTTCTCCCCCAATTAAGTTGCCACCAACCTGCTGTGGTGTGTTCAGACAGAAGTCATTTGCTGACATGGCTACGCTTGTTGTCAAGGTAACGACGGGTGTGTGCGCAGTACTGTTGGCTGATTGGTGGTGGTGCTCGTTGTTCCTATCTCTCAGAAGTTACGTGGCAAGCTAAGGTGACAACAATGCCTGCCACGAACGTTTCCCAGTTCTGTGTGTTCAGAATCGTAGTGTAAGAATACTTTTAAAGCCCCCAAAGGAAAAGATGAGCCAACTTTCAAAACAACAGTCAGCTATCAAACCTACGAATGTGGTTTGAAACGTGGCTTGAAATGTCCGATTCTTTATGCTTTTTTTGCCTGTTCGGACTGCGGGAAAAATAACAGATTCTAATAGGATATGACCCCTCAAAAATGATTTGAGTCACTGCAAACTGCCAATGTGAACACGGCTTCAGGGTTGGGGTTAGGTTGGGTCCCATGCTTTACCATGACATGGGATGTGCCCTGTACCCAAACGACCAGCAAAGAGGCATTTGGAAAACAAACAGGAAAAATATCACGCGGTATTTGGCTCTATTTCAAAGATAAAAAAAAGACCACTACACCATCCCAGGAACGTTTTTGACATCCTTGAAAAGGAACACTTTGTGGGTGACAGCTGCGTTTTAGTAGCGAGAAATGTAAATAAAACCCAGAAAAAAAGAAGTTTTTTTGCAACATCAGATGCTGGAGACCAAGTATTGATCGCTTGTGAAAACAAAACAACAACCAAAGAGCAAGTCTTCAGAAATGTTTTAACATTTCTCTCTATGTTTTAATGCTTACTAAACACTGAGAATAATAGATGAACATAGAACTCTATTTCACAGGATCTCATTCTAGTTCACCTTCTGGTAAACTAGACTCAGGGTATGTTTTAATCATTTATTCTGGCTTTCTGATAATCTAGCCAGAACCGTATAAGTCTGACTTATAGTTCATAAACAGTATTAACACAATAAGTCTGACTTATAGTTCATAAACAGTATTAACACAATAAGTCTGACTTATAGTTCATAAACAGTATTAACACAATAAGTCTGACTTATAGTTCATAAACAGTATTAACACAATAAGTCTGACTTATAGTTCATATACAGTATTAACATTACAGAGTTCAGTGGCTAATATAGTCATGTGAAAAAGGAAAATTTCATCATAGCAACACTCCAACTGTTGGACATGTGAAGAAAACGAGTTGATAGTTAGAAAATGTGCCAGAAATACATTTCCATGTGGAAAAATTATGTAATGGGTAATGTGTTTCATTTCTGTGTTTCATTTCTGTTTTTCTTTCTTTGCAATAGAATGGATTGAGGTCGGTGTCAGTCCAACGGTCCATATGTTACAGTGTCACAGTCTGCTCTGATAAATGAAATATACAACTCCCTGACTTGAGAGTTGATAGGTGTTCTAATTCTAGAGATCTCTCTCTCTCCCCTTCTCTCTCTCAACTCCCCCTCTCTCTCTCTCTCTCTCCCCTTCTCTCTCTCTCTCTCTCTCTCTCTCTCTCTCTCTCTCTCTCAACTCCCCCTCTCTCTCTCTCTCTCTCTCTCTCTCTCTCTCTCTCTACTCCCTCTCTCTATCTACTCCCTCTTTCTCTCCCTCTCTCTACTCTCTCTTCCTCTCTCTCCCTCTCTATTCCCTCTCCTCCCTCTTTCTCTCCCTACATCTCAAGCTCTACTCCCTCTCTCTCTCTACTCCCTCTCTCTCTCTCTCTCCCCCCCTCCCCCTCTCTCTACTCCCCCCTCTCTCTACTCCCCCCCTCTCTCTACTCCCTCTTCCTCTCTCTCTCTCCCCCCCTCCCCCTCTCTCTACTCCCCCCTCTCTCTACTCCCCCCTCTCTCTACTCCCTCTTTCTCTCCCTACCTCTCAAGCTCTACTTCCGCTCTCCCTACTCCCTCTTTCTCCTCCCTCTTCCTCTCTCTCTACTCCCTCTCCCTCTCCCTCTCTCACAAATCTTGCTGCTGTGATGGCACACTGTGGTATTTCACCCAATAGATATGGGAGTTTATCAAAATAGGGTTTGTTTTCAAATTCTTTGTGGATCTGTGTAATCTGAGTGAAATGTGTCTCTAATATGGTCATACATTTGGCAGGAGGTTAGGAAGTTTAACTCAGTTTCCACCTCATTTTGTGGGCAGTGTGCACATAGCCTGTCTTCTCTTGAGAGGCAGGTCTGCCTACGGCAGACTTTCTCAATAGCAAAGCTATGCTCACTGAGTCTGAACATAGTCAAAGCTTTCCTTAAGTTTGGGTCAGTCACAGGGGTCAGGTATTGTGCCATTGTGTACACTCTGTTTAGGGCCAGTTGAGAACAAGTTCTCATTCACAATTGCGACCTGGCCAAGATAAAGCAAAGCAGTTTGACACATACAACAACACAGAGTTACACATGGAGTAAAACAAACATACAGTCAATAATACAGTAGAAAAATAAGTCTATATACAATGTGAGCAAATGAGGTGAGATAAGGGAGGTAAAGGCAAAAAAGTCCATGGTGGCAAAGTAAATACAATATAGCAAGTAAAACACTGGAATGGTAGATTTGTAGTGGAAGAAATTGCAAAGTAGAAATATAAATAATGGGGTGCAAAGGAGCTAAATAAATAAATACAGTAGGGGAAGAGGGAGTTGTTTTGGCTAAATTATAGATGGGCTATGTACATGTGCAGTGATCTGTGAGCTGCTCTGACAGCTGGTGCTTAAAGCTAGTGAGGGAGATAAGTGTTTCCAGTTTTAGAGATTTTTGTAGTTCGTTCCAGTCATTGGCAGCAGAGAACTGGAAGGAGAGGCAATGGGTTCCATAACTGATTTAAGTATTTTTAGCCAGATCCTAATTGGTATGTCAAATTTTATGTTACTTTTGATGGCATAAAAGGCCCGTCTTGCCTTGTCTCTCAGATCGTTCACAGCTTTGTGGAAGTTACCTGTGGCGCTGATGTTTAGGCCAAGGTATGTATAGTTTTTGTGTGCTCTAGGGCAACGGATTCTAGATGGAATTTGTATTTGTGGTCCTGGCGACTGGACCTTTTTTGAAACACCATTATTTTGGTCTTACTGAGATTTACTGTCAGGGTTGGAGGGGCGCCATGTATGACTGACGTGTTTTCCGTTTGCTCCTGCAGTATTCTTAAAGTTTATGTGAATTTTACAGCAGAACCGTATTTATTTTCAAATATTAATTTGGAGATCCCTTTCCGTAAAAACCAAAACTACTTTGCTTTCGAATGTCAGCATGTCGACTAAACATAAGGCCAAAAACATGACTTTGAGAAAACCCGGCCTCAAAGACCCACTCTCATCACCGCCCTCTCCTGAGTCTGAGGGCCCGGAGACATACTTTACCCGGGGGTGCAGCTTGGCCTGGCGGTGCTGAAATTAACATTCTCGAGGCCATCAAACTACTACGCTCTGAGATAGTTGAAATAAAAACGGAGGTAGTTGCTACGATTGAGGCCAGAATACAGGAGGTTTCTGATACTTTAAAAGCAGATCTAACCATACTGCGGAACGAGACGTTGCCAGCAATAACATCACTCAAAACAACAACAGAGTTGAACACTACGATGATTGCAGCACTGGAGACCTCCGCTACCAATGTCTACAACTTAACTACCTCCCTGGAGGCTGACGTGAAACGACTGGCTGCGGATTTGAAAAAGGTGCAGAAGAGCTGTGTGAGTTTAGAGGGATTCTCAATAACCTGAGACTGGTATCGGTCCCACAGTCAGCGGAAATGCCTCGCTCCACGGGTTTAGTTTCTGGGCTGCTGAAGGATGTTCTTGCCTTGGATGAGAAGCCCCTGATTGATCGTGCCCAATGGTCACTGCGCCCAAATCCCCGGGATGGTGAGAGGCCCCGCGACATAATTCTTCAAGTGCTCTTTTTCCATGAGAAAATGGAGATTCTCCCACGAGCCTGCAATACCACTCTGAGCTTTCAAGGACAGAGCTTCTCTATCTACCAGGACTACTCCCCCACTGTTTCCAGGCAGCGTGCAGCTTTCGGGCAGGCCAAACAACTACTACGGGACCATCCAGATGTGAAGTATGGATTGCGATTCCCGGCTCGTTTATGGCTATCTCATAGTGGTAAAGACAACACATTTGAGTCTCCAGATGAGGCTATGGCTCACATTCAACATCACATCAAAAAGTCTTGAACTTGCTCATAGATTAGCAACTGCTGCTTGCGGACTGTGGATAGTAAGTAGCCCACCTGTGGAACAGTTCCGTTTAGTTAAAACATACTATTCTTGTATAGTTGGGGAGTTGGCGAACCCATTCAGGTTTATTTGATGTGATCTAATGTTTTCATCTTACAAGCATTCAGTCATTTTAATTTCATTGTATTAAGGTTTTACTGAACTCCTTTGTTTCCAGGCTGTCTCATTCACTTATTCAGTTTGTTTACATAGTGTCTCAGAGACTCAAAATATTTTTAGTTATTTGTTTACTGCGTCCGTTTGTACCGACCCAGTAAACAGTAAATGTTCCGAGGCTACACGTTTTTGGGTGTCTTCACTTCAATTTTAAAGGTTTTGAACGTCATTTATGCCCAGCAAACGTTCAACGTTGCACACACATAGTTTTTGGTCTTGGCTGTACGTTGTCAAATCGCCAAACTAGACAATTATTATTAATTGTTTTGTTGTTGATCGTCTTACTTTCTTAGGTTTTTGGTTGAGAGCCTTTATACATTTAATTTATTTTCTCTCTCAATGCCTGTTATAAGACTGGAAATATAATTATATACATCTACTAGTGGTGCTTTTGTAATTTTGTTTGTACAAGGGATACACTTTTATTCTTAATTTTTCTCTCTTTTTGCTGCTTGATCCACTAACACAAAACGTGACTTTAAAGAGGCGGGACTGTGGGTTTGGGTTTAACACCGTACTCTCACAGACATACTGTGCGAAGAGAACATGTTCTATTTAGGCTTGTACCTCGTTTGGGGAGGTACTGTCTTGGATGAGGAGAGGTGGTTGGGGGGAGGAAGGAGGTTGAATTGTTCAGTTCTAATGTTGTCATTCTGTCTTTTTAGTTTTTTTTTCTGTACTTTTTCCAAACATCTTGCACTGTACATTATTACTCTGAGACAAGTTATTCTGGGGTTTTTGGGTATTCATTGCTTTTCCACTCTATGCTCTAATGACAGGGTTGTATAACGGGAGTGCTCAGTGTGGCCGAAATGATACGATCAAGTACATTTCGTGGAAAATCAAAGGGGTTACCAACCCTGTGAAGCATAAGAGGGTGCTGACACACTTAAAGGGTTTGAATGCAAATGTAGAATTTCTACTCACTTGAGGACTGGTGAGCATTTTAGGATGCGTAGGGACTGGGTTAGTCAAGTGTTCCACTCTAACGTTCATAGTAAATAAAGAAGTGCTGACATTTTGGTTAATAAATCTACTCCCTTTGTAGCTTCTGAGGTTATTGCTGATCCTAAGGGACGATACGTCATAGTAAGCGGTCAACTGTTTTCTACCCCTCTTGTTTTGGTTAGTATTTATGCTCCCAATTGGGATGACACAAGTTTCATTTCTTCTGTTTTATCTGCTATACCCAATTTAGATTCCCATTTGTTGATTTTAGGGGGAGGTTTCAACTGTATAATGTCCCCAGTTCTTGACAAGTCCTCACGAAGAACTACAGGCCCATCTAAATGTGCCAAGAAAAACAAAGCTCGCTCTCAGCGACTTCGGGACCTGAGCGAAGCCATAGCCACATTGGATGAGAAGTATGCTACGGATCTTTCCTCTGAGCTACACAAAGAGCGCCAACTACTCCAATCTGAATTTGATGAGCTTTCTACCAGGCAAGCTGAACAGCTACTCTTGCAAGCTCGATACAGAGTTGATGAACAAGGTAACAAGGCCAATAAACTCCTTGTACATCAGATCCGTAAATCTGAGGCCTCACGTTTAATCCCACAAATAAGGACCCTTTCTGGTGCCACCACAGTTATACATAAAGAGATCAATGATCAATTCAAACAATTTTACTCTGTGCTATACACCTCTGAATCTCCTCAAGACCCTTTGCTGATTGATTCATTCTTTAATAACTTGACTATGTCTTCAATTGATACAGACTCCCATGACTGTTTAGAAGAAGAATTTATGGCTTTCCAACCGAATTTTACAGGACATTTTCTGGTCTGCTTTGCCCATTCTTGTCTCGATTATTTGCAGAGTGCCTTAACTTCTTTGGAATGGGGGCGGTATTTTGACGTCCGGATGAAAAGCATGCCCAGAGTAAACTGCCTGCTACTCAGGCCCAGAAGCTAGGATATGCATATAATTGGTACAATTTGAAAGGAAAGCACTCTAAAGTTTCTAAAACTGTTAACATAATGTCTGTGAGTATAACAGAACTGAAATGGCGGGCGAAACCTCGAGGACAAACCATCAACCACTACAAAAAATTCAGCCTACCACTGATTTCAATGGCTGGAATGTTTATTATAAGGCGAAACCCTTCCAAATTGCAGTTCATAGGGCTTCCACTAGATGTCAACAGTCTTTAGAAAGAGTTTCAGGCTGGTTTACAGAAAAATGAGGGAGAAGTTGTAGTTTTTCTAAGTGGCTCCCATTTTGGCTGTAGTGTTTCCAAGCGAATGGCCGAGAGAGCGCGTTCTTTTTGTTTATCTCCGGTAAAGACAATAACAATTCTCCGTCTTAATTTTTATCATTTATTTACGTATTAGGGTACCTATTGTTTGATTATAAACGTTGATTGACTTGTTTGGATAAGTTTATTGGTAACGTTTGGGATTCATTTTGTATGCATTTTGAAGGAGGGACACCGAGTAGATTATTGACTGAAGTGCGCCAGCTAAACTGAGTTTTTATGGATATAAAGAAGGACTTAATCGAACAAAAGGACTATTTCTAATGTAACTGTGACCTTTTGGAGTGCCAACAGAAGATCTTCAAAGGTAAGGCATATATTATATCTCTATTTCTGACTTTCGTGTCGCAACTCCCTGATTGAAAATGATTTGTTATGCATTTGTGTGCTGGGCACTGTCCTCAGATTATCGCATTTATTTTATTTTATTTATTTGCTTTCGCTGTAAAGCCTTTTTGAACTCTGACACGGTGGCTGGATTAACAAAAAGTTAAGCTTTATTTTGATGTATTGCACTTGTGATTTCATGAAAGTTTAATATTTATAGTAATTTAATTTTAATTTTGCGCTTTGCAATTTCACCGGAAGGAGTCGAAATGGGACGGTAGCGTCCCACTGATCCGCAAGAAGTTAATACCTCAAAGCTACATCCTAGTTGTTATCAGGCTTCAATTTCATTACTATTAAAGAAAAACAAAGACCTCCTGGAATGTGGATCCTATCGCCCAATCTCACTTTTAAACTGTGATTTCAAAATCCTAGCCAAGCTTTTAGCCATCCGTATCGAAGGCTAGCTGCACCAAGTGATACACTCTGACCAGACTGGCTTTATGAGAAATATGCATTTGTTTTTCAATATTAGACGCCTTATGAATATACTGTACTCCCCAGCGTCGGGGGACCCAGAGGTGGTGGTCTCACTTGATGTGGAAAAAGCTTTTGACCGCGTTGAGTGGGACTACCTAACAGCTGCCCTTTATAGATTTGGTTTTGGCCCCAAATTCATTGCGTAGATAAAGATTCTTTATTATTCTCCCATGGCTTCGGTACGGACTAACAACTTGTCCTCTGACTATTTTCCCTTGCACCGCGGATCCAGACATGGTTGTCCACTCTCCCCCTTGTTGTTTGCTTTGGCAATCGAGACTCTCGCCATTGCACTATGCTCTAATGATGCCATTCAAGGTATAATCAAGACAGGCTTAGAGCAGAAAGTCTTGCTATGTGCTGACGACCTCCTTTTGTTTATCTCCAACCCTGATTCCTCATTGCCAGGTGCCTTATCTGTTCTTAAAAAGTTTGAATCAATCTCAGGGTACAAGCTGAATCTAGGCAAGATTGAGCTTTTTCCTATAAATAAGGCAGCTTTAAAATGCTCTTTTACAAGTTTTCAGTTTAGGATTGTTCAGGATCAATTCACCTACTTGGGAGTGAAAGTGACAAGGAAATATTCAAATTTGTTTCAGGAAAACTTTGTTGCTCTAGCACAGTGTGAAACAATCTTTAACTTTTTGGAATTCATTACCTCTTTCTCTTATTGGAAGGATTAATGTCATTTAAATGAATGTGTTGCCCAAATTTTTATATTTATTTCAATGTTTACCTATTTTTATTCCAAAATTGTTTTTCAATTCACTGGATCAAACATTTATGTATTTTATTTGGGATGGCAAGGTACCACAGATTGGTAGAAAACATTTACAGAAGCCTAAGGCATTGGGTGGTTTAGCTAAACCAAAATTTCAGACATACTATTGGGCTGCAAATTTCAGAGCCCTTTTGTACTGGCTGCAGACTGATCCTACTGGCCCTAGACCACTCTGGGTCCAGATGGAGTCTGAATCGTGTAAACCTGCTGCACTTTCTTCTGTGTTGTGCTCGTCTCACCCAGTGTCCCTAGCTAAACCACCCAATGCCTTAGGCTTCTGTAAAGGTGTGTCAACCCAATTGTAAAGCAGTCTCTAAAAATGTGGAATAAGTTCTGTTTAGCCTTTAGCCTCCGAGGCTTTTCTCTATCAGGCCCAATCAATCAGAGCATTTTATTTCCTCCATCTTTAAATGATGGGGATTTTGCCATCTGGCACTCACTAGGCCTCTCCTCACTAGCCCAATTAGTCTTTGATGATACATTTGCCTCTTTTGCTCAGCTACAGGAAAAGTTCAACCTCCCCCAATCCCACTTTTTCCTCTATCTCCAGACTAGGAACTTTGTCAGAGCTAACACACCTGATTTTCCCCATAGGCCTGCGAATACAGCTATAGAGAGCATCATTGAGCTGATCAAGCTTCCTATGGGAGCATTTTCTGATGTATATGCAATCATTAATGACTTCTTTGGTGCCTTTAAAGACTCGATGGGAAAAGGGAAAAGGATTTGGGGTAGGAACTTGGGGAAGACACCTGGGAATCTGTGCTGCACAGGGTGCATTCGTCCTCTTTTAGCACTAGACACAGCCTCATTCAATTCAAGGTGGTTCACCGTATCCACTGGTCCGGGGCCAAACTGGGAAGAATATTCTCTGATTTTGATCCCACCTGTGTCCGATGTAAAACGGAACCAGCCACACTAATGCATATGTTTTGGGGCTGTCATAAACTGTCAGGTTTCTGGGAATTAATATTTAAATGTTTCTCTGATATACATGACACTGTTATAGATCCGTCTCCCCGTACAGCACTTTTTGGAGTACTGCCCATAGGTACCCCCTGTCAAGAATTCAGTTGGACACTGTTGCTTATATAACACTTTTAGCTAGACGGCTAATACTCCAGAACTGGAATATGGCAGCTCCCCCATCTTATAAATATTTGGTGAGAGATGTGTTGTTCTCTCTGAATCTAGAAAAAATGTAATTCAATACACGTGGGAACCCCAAACTGTTTTATGAGGCTTGGGCTCCATTCCGGTCTTACTTTAAACAGTCTATCCTCTGATGGCATTCATATTAAAACAAAAATACGTCTGTATTTAATTCCCCTGTGACTTAAGGGTTAGATGAGCATTTTTTTTGGGGGGGGGGGGGCATTAAGGTTGATGATGTGCTTATTGATTGTGACCTGCGGATGCCTTGTTTACTTTGCCCGGTCAGAGACTAAAATATGAGCTTGTTTTGCCCTGGTTTTTTAAAAACATTTTGTTCACGCTTACATAAAATTATTATTATAATTGTTTTTCTTTTAAAGCATTGTAAACTTTATTTTTGGTCCAGTGGATGGTTGGTCTGTGGCCATGACTGTCTGTGAGTGGTTACATTTCTCCACCCCTACCCCTTGACTGTTTACAGGAACAATGGTGAGGTGTCCGCTCTGTCCCTGTACTACAGATTGCCCTTTAACCTTTGTAGCCTTCTGCCCGGTGTGTTTAACTTGTCTAAAGTACGGTATCTTTAAAGCAATTTTTTTGTGTGTATTTTTTCTAGTTGAGTATATTATTTATATTGTTTTGTGTTGTGTGTAAAACTGAATAAACAGAGTTTTCAATAGATTTACTGTCAGGGCCCAGGTCTGGCAGAATCTGTGCAGAAGATCTAAGTGCTGCTGTAGGCCCTCCTTGGATGGTGACAGAAGCACCAGATCATCAGCAAACAGTAGACATTTGACTTTAGATTCTAGACAGGTGAAGCCGGGTGTTGCAGACTGTTCTAGTGCCCTCGCCAATTCGTTGATATATATGTTGAAGATGTGATTAAAGCTGCATCCCTGCCTCACCCCACGGCCCTGTGGGAAGAAATGTGTGTTTTTTGTTTTTGCCTATTTTTTACCGCACACTAGTTGTTTGTGTACATGGATTTTATAATGTTGTATGTTTTTCCCCCAATACCACTTTCCATCAATTTGTATAGCAGACCCTCATGCCAAATTGAGTCGAAGGCTTTTTTGAAATCAGCAAAGCATGAGAAGACTTTGCCTTTGTTTTGGTTTGTTTGTTTGTCAATTAGGGTGTGCAGGGTGAATACGTGGTCTGTTGTATAATAATTTGGTAAAAAGCCAATTTGACATTTGCTCAGTACATTGTTTTCACTGAGGAAATGTAAGAGTCTGCTGTAAATGATAATGCAGAGGATTTCCCCAATGTTGCCCAAGGTTGACCCCAATAAATTTACATTATTGGGGTGAAATTTGTCTCCACTTTTGTGCATTTGGGTGATCAGTCCTTGGTTCCAAATATTGGGAAAGATGCCAGAGCTAAGGATGATGTTAAAGAGTTTTAGTATAGCCAATTGGAATTTGTTGTCTGTATATTTTGCAATTTCATTTAGGATACCATCAACATCACAGGCCTTTTTGCGTTGGAGGGTTTGTGTTTTGTCCTGTAGTTCATTCAAAGTAATTGGAGAATCCAGTGGGTTCTGGCAGTCTTTAATAGTTGATTCTAATGTTTGTATTTGATCATGTATTTGCTGTTAGTCCTTTGATTGGAGAAGTGGTTCATCCATACATCTCCATTTTGGATAGATAATGTTTTGTGTTGTTGTTTGTTTAGTGTTTTCCAATTTTCCCAAAAGTGGTTAGAATCTATGGATTTTTCAATTACTCCAGAGTGGTGCAGTGGTCTAAGGCACTGCATTTTAGTGCTTGAGGCGTCACTACAAACACCCTGGTTCGATTCCAGGCTGTATCACAACCGGCTGTGATTGAGAGTCCATAGGGGGGCGCACAATTGTCCCAGCGTCATCCGGTTTTGGCCAGTGTAGGCCTCATTGTAAATAAGAATTTGTTCTTAACTGACTTACCTAGTTAAATAATTTCGGACTTGGCGTTCCTTCTTTTTCTGTGGTGTGTTTCTGTATTGTTTTAGTGATTCAACATAGTGAAGGCGTAGGCTCAGGTTTTCTAGGTCTCTATGTTTTTGGTTGGATTGGTTTCTCAATTTCTTTCTTAGGTTTTTGCATTTTTCATCAAATCATTTGTCATTGTTTTTAATTTTCTTAGGTTTCCTGCTTGAAATGTTTAGATTAGATAGGGAAGCTGAGAGGTCAAATATACTGTTTAGGTTTTCTACTGCCAAGTTTACGCTTTCACTATTACAGTGAAACATTTTGTCCAGGAAATTGTCTAAAAGGGATTGAATTTGTTGTCGCCTAATTGTTTTTTGGTAGGTTTCCACATTACTTTCCTCCTATCTATAGCATTTCTTAACATTATGCAGGTCCTTTGGCTTTGATGCATTATCTCTCTCGCTCTCTGCCTCTCGCTCTCTACCCCCACTCTCTCTCTCCCTACTCCCTATCTCTTTCTCTCTCTGCCTGCCTCTCTCTCTACTCCCTCTCTTTCCCTCTTCATCCCCTCTCTCTTGCTCTCTCTCTCTGTCTCTCTCTCAGTGGCACGGGAGTTGTGATCTCTGCTGTCAGCCTCAGCGGAAGCATCAGACAGAGGTGTCTGTCTGTCATGTTTCTCTGCATGGGGCGATGTCTAATGATGTGACACATAAAGGATCAAGTAGGAATGTTGTATGGGGATGGAAGTTTGAGTTGTAGGTTGGAAGGTTGTAGGTTGTAGGTTTGAGGGATGAGGTTTGAGGTTGGAGGTTTGAGGTTGGGGGCTTGAGGTTTGAGGCTTGAGTTTGGGGGCTTGAGGTTTGAGGGTTGAGGTTGGAGAATTGAGGTTGGAGAATTGAGGTTGGAGGATGGAGGTTTGAGATTTGAGGATTGAGGTTTGAGATTTGAGGGTTGAGGTTGGGGGCTTGAGGTTTGTGGTTTGACATTGGAGAATTGAGGTTGGAGAATTGAGGTTTGAAGTGGGGGTTGGAGGGTTGAGGTTTGAGGGTTGAGTTTGGAGGCTTGAGGTTGGAGGCTTGAGATTTGAAGTTGGATTCTATCAGCATATTGATGGCAGCACTCGCGCTGGCATAACACTGGATCACTGCTGCTATAACTTCCGTGATGCATACAAGGCCCTTCCTGACCTTCCTTCGACAAATCTGACCACGACTCCATTTTGCTCTTTCCTTCCTATAGGCAGAAACTCAAACAGGATGTACACGTGATAAGGACTATTCAACGCTGGCCTGACCAATCGGAATCCATGCTTCAAGAATGTTTTGATCACGCGGACTAGGACATGTTCTGGGGAACCTAAGAGAATAATATTGATTTATACGCTTATTCGGTGAGTGAGTTTATAAGGAAGTGCATAGAAGATGTTGTACCCACTGTGACTATTAAAACCTACCCTAACCAGAAACTGTGGATAGATGGTGGAGTTCACGCAAAATTGAAAGCGCAAACCATCACGTTTAACCATGGAAAGGTGACTGGGTATATGGCCGAATACAACAGTGTAGTTATTCCCTCCGCAAGGCGAAATGTCAGTATAGAGACAAAGTGGAGTCGCAATTCAACGGCTCAGACAACAGACGTATGTGGCAGTGAGTACAGACAATCCCGGACTACAAAAAGAAAACCAGTCACGTCACAGACTCCTACGTCTTGCTTCCAGACAAACTAAACACCTTCTTTGCCCGCTTTGAGGATAATACAGTGCCACCGACGAGGGCCATTACCAAGGACTGTGGGCTCTTCTTCTCCGTGGTCGAAATGAGTAAGACATTTAAACGCGTTAACCCTCGCAAGGCTGCCGGCCCAGACGGCATACCTAGCCGCGTCCTCAGAGCATGAGCAGACCAGCTGGCTGGTGTGTTTGTGGACATATTCAATCTCTCCCTATCCCAGTCTGCTGTCCCCACATGCTTCAAGATGGCCACCATTGTTCCTGTACCCAAGAAGGCAAAGGTAACTTAACTAAATCACTATCGCCCAGTAGCACTCACTTCTGTCATCCTGAAGTGCTTTGAGAGACTAGTCAAGGATCATATCACCTCCACCTTACCTGTCACTCTAGACTCACTTCAATTTGCTTCAGGCCTCAATAGGTCCACAGACAATGCAATCGCCGTCACACTGCACACTGCCCTATCCCATCTTGACAAGAGGAGTACCTATGTAAGAATGTTGTTCATTGTCTACAGCTCAGCATTCAACACCATAGTATCCTCCAAGCTCATCATTAAGCTTGAATCCCCGGGTCTCAACCCCACCCTGTGCAATTGGGTCCTGGACTTCCTGACAGGCTGCCCCCAGGTGGTGAAGATAGGAAACAACATCTCCACTTTGCTGATCCTCAACACTGGAGCCCCACAAGGGTGAGTGCTCAGCCTCCTCCTGCACTCCCTGTTCACCCATGACTACGTGTCCATTCACTCCTCCATCTCAATCATCAAGTTTGCAGACGACACAACAGTAGAAGGCTTGATTACCAACAACGAGACAGCCTATAGGGAGCAGGTGAGGGTACTCGGAGTGTGGTGTCAGGAAAATAACCTCTCACTCAACATCAACAAAACAAAGGAGATGATCGGGGACTTCAGGAAACAGTAGAGGGAGCACCCCCCCATCCACATCGATGGGACAACAGTGGAGAAGGTGGACAGTTTTAAGTTCCTCTGCGTACACATCACGGACAACTGAAATGGTCCACCCACTCAGACAGTGTGGTGAAGAAGGCGCAACAGCACCTCTTCAACCCCAGGAGGCTAAAGAAAGGTTGCTTGTCACCTAAAACCCTCACAAACTTTTACAGATGCACAATTGAGAGCATCCTGTCTGGCTGTATCAGTGCCTGGTACAGCAACTGCACCACCCACAACCAGAGGGAATTCCTGAGGGTGGTGCGGTCTGCACAACGCATCAACAGGGGCAAACTACCTGCCCTCCTGGACACCTACAGCACTCGATGTCACAGGAAGGCCAAAAATATCATCAAGGACAACAACCACCCAAGCCACTGCCTGTTCACCCCACTACCATCCAGAAAGTGAGGTCAGTACAGGTGCATCAAAGCTGGGACCGAGAGACTGAAAAATAGCTTCTATCTCAAGGCCTTCAGACTGTTAAACAGCCATCACTAACACAGAGAGGCTGATGTCTATATACAGACTTGAAATAATTTGCCACTTTAATAAATGGATCACTTGTCACTTTAATAATGCCACTTTAATATTGTTTACATATCTTGCATTAATCATCTCATATGTATGTACTGTATTTTATACCATCTATTGCATCTTAGCCTATGCCGCTCGGTCATTGCTCATCCATATATTTATATGTATATATTCTTATTCCATTCCTTTACTTAGATTTGTGTGTATTGGGTAGTTGTTGTGGAATTGTTAGATATTACTTGTTAGATATTGCTGCACTGTCGGAACTAGAAACACAAGCATTTCGCTACACTCGCAATAACATCTGCTAACCAAGTGTATCTGAGCAATAAAATTTGATTTGATTTTTGATTTGAATTTAAATGTTGGTGATTTACCCAGTCAAAGAGTTTATATATGGAGTGTGTGACTCTTTATTTTTATAGCTCATAGTTTTATTTGCCGTTAGTCAGCACCTCTACATAAAATAATATTTTCTGGGGGTGAGCCAGCTCATGTTTTTAATTAGACAGCTAAAGCACAACATTTATTTTCTATTAGATAAACTAATGGAAAATGTGTTGCTCTGTTATCACTAAACAGACAGGACTAGTTAGAAACCAGTTGTCTTCATGTACCAGTTGTGATTGAATGTAATTTAAACTGGTATGTGGTATGTGGTATGACAGCAAGAAATGTACTGTACCTATGTACAACTATGCACTGGGTTTTCAACTATCCTTTTCTGGGTTTTTAACTATCCGTTTCTGGGTTTTTAACTATCCACTGGGTTTTTAAATATCCACTGGGTTTTCAACTATCCACTGGGTTTTCAACTATCCACTGGGTTTTTAACTATCAGTTTCTGGGTTTTTAACTATCCGTGTCTGGGTTTTTAACTATCCACTGGGTTTTTAACTATCCCCTGGGTTTTTAACTATCCACTGGGTTTTTAACTATCCACTGGGTTTTTACCCATTCACTGGGTTTTTTACTTATTCTGGATCGGTTGAGCTAACGGAGGCTAATGCGATTAGCATGAGGTTGTAAGTAACAAGAACATTTCCCAGGACATGGACATATCTAAGATTGGCAGAGAGCTTAAAATCTTGTTAATCAAACTGCACTGTCCAATTTACACTATCGATTACAGTGAAAGAATACCATGCTATTGTTTGAGGAGAGTGCCCAATTTTGAACATGGAAAGTTATTAATAAACAAATTAGGCACATTTTGGGCAGTCTTGATTCAAAATTTTGAACAGAAATGCAATGGTTCATTGGATCAGTCTAAACATTTGCACATGCACTGCTACCATCTAGTGGCCAAAATCTAAATTGCACCTGGGCTGGAATAATACATTATGGCCTTTCTCTTGCATTTCAAAATTGATGGTACAAAAAATTCAAAAGAACAATTCATTTTCTTTATATTATGTTTTACCAGATCTATTGTGTTATATTCTCCTACATTCCTTTCACATTTCCACACATTTCAAAGTGTTTCCTTTCAAATGGTACCAAGAATATGCATATCGTTGCTTCAGGGCCTGAGCTACAGGCAGTTATATTTGGGTATGTCATTTTAGGCGAAAATTGAAAAAAAGGGGTGGATCTTTAAGTGTTTTTTAACTATCCACAGGTTATTTTAATTATCTGTTTCTGGGTTTTTAACTATCTACTGTTTTTTTAACTATCCATTTTGTGGTTTTTAACTATCCCTTTCTGGCCATTTTTGACAGTGGGCAGAATCCTCAGATTCAGTGCTATGCGGGATCGGTTTCATAAGTGTGTGTGTATGGGTATGTGTGTGTTACAGCATTAGTCCTGAAGCTACATCAAGCCAGCCCTGGTTCAGTAGAAACCAGCCTAAGGAGTTTAGCTCTTATCTCCCAGGCCTTTCAAGGAACGTGGTCTCTGTGAAGGGTTTCCAAGGGCATCATTTGTCATCCGCCATCTCATCTGCCCTAGTCGTTAAGATGGAAGCACTCTCTCCCTTCATAATGGTCTGACTACAGAGGGCTGTGAGGTAAATAACAACCCAGTCAGTGGGTCCATATCAGATTCAGTCAAATTGCACTGAGGGTTTATTAGTGTCTGAACAATAACTGCTGCATCAGGGGACACGAGTTGTAATGGAACTAGACTGCTCTGCACCACTCATTAGATCTGGTTGTGTCATAATCTGTGCCTGGAACAACTGGCTAATGTCCTCAGGCAGCTTAGATTAGATGTTCTTAGCTTGGCCTAGATTCCTAGGGTTTTGCATCTGCTAGAATTGGGTTATGGTATGTGGGATTCCCAAACTCGGTTCTGGGGCCACCGCACGTTTTACTTTTTGCCATAGCACTACACATCTTATTCAAATAATCCAGGCTTGATGATGAGTTGGTTATTTGAATCACCTGAGCAGTGCTAAAAAATCAAAACGTGCACCCGGGGGGCCCAGGTCCTAGTATACACCATACAGGTAGTTAGGTTTGGGTATGTGAGAACTGTAAAATCACCATAAACCAGAAGCACCAGAATGTTACTTAGTGTATCCCAGATATACTGTAGGGATTTTCTAACAGGGTTCCCTCCTGAGTCTGATTTTCAAGCAGAACATTTTCACATCCTCCTAGGCCTACTCTGAGTCTACTAAAGATGGCAAAAACAATGTGGCTTCACCTGGAAAATTAGTAGATGTTTAGGTAATCAGGGTTTAACGTAAATAATGTGACTTCAGATTGGGCAAGAGTAAAACAGAGGTAAGCATTGTGGTCTAAACTCTGGTTGATACATACGTGGTCTGTAATATTTCAGAGGAATGGGACTGTATTACTGTTCAAAGTGGAACAAGTATTAATTTGGTCCAAGGAAAACTGCTTCTTAGAAGAATGTAGAATGAATCACCAGGAACATTCAGCACTTTTCCTGACATTTTAAAACACTTAGACTTAGAGGGATATTTCGATTTCCATTTACTTAGAGACTGTTTTGAGTGAATTATATAAAGCTATCTCCCTCTATTAGTGTCTTTAAAGAGGAAATATGCAGTTGAAACAATAACAAAGCGGGCACCCCACCTCTGTTTTGGTACTGTGGGGGAAAAAAGTATTTGATCCCCTGCTGATTTTGTAGGTTTGCCCACTTACAAAGACATGATCTGTCACGTCCTGACCAGCAGATGGAGCTATTGTATTAGTTTTGGGGTCAGGACGTGGCAGTTTTGTGTGTGTGAATGTTTGTGTTGGTGATTGGGACTTCCAATTGAAGGCAGGTGTGTTGAGTTGCCTTTGATCGGAAGTCCTATATAGGTGTGTGTGTTTTTCTTTGGGGTTGTGGGTAGTTGTTCTTGCACTGCGTTTTTGTATGCCTGTAAGACTGTTCCTGTCGTGTGTATTGTTTTTCCAGTGGATGCTTTACTCCTTTTTTTAAATTAAAATATGAGCATCCATATTCCCGCTGCAGTTTGGTCGATTCAACACGGCTCTGTTTGTGACAGAATCCCCCACCAAACCAAGACCAAGCAGCGGAGAGAGGAGCGGCACGCTCAGTATATGGACTATGGGGAAAGATGGACTTGGGAGGAGATTTTGGATGGGGCTGGACCTTGGCATCAGGCTGGGGAATACCGTCGCCCACGGTAAGAGATCGAGGAAGCGAAGGCTGAGAGGCGGCAGTTTGAAGCCATGGCGAGGAAGCCGGAGAGGCACCCCCAAGATTTTTTTTTGGGGGGGGCACACGGGTAGTTTGGCTAGGTCTAGGAAGAACCATAAGCCAGCTACCCGTGAGTACATGGAGGAGCATAGGAGGTGGAGAGCGCCGTGTATCGCTGAGGTGCGCAATATCTCGCCTATACGCACGCACAGCCCAGTCCGCCCTGCACCAGCACCCCACTCGTGCAGGGCTACTAGTCTCATCCAGCCAGGACGGGCTGTGCAGGCGGTGCGATCACGGCCACCTGCGCGCCTCCATGGCCCAGTCTTTCCGGTTCCTGCCTCTCGTGCTTTCTCAGAGGTGAGTACCTCCGAGCTGGCACGTCCAGTACCAGCCCCACGCACAAGGCTTCTAGTGCGTCAGTTCAGCCCCACCAGTCAAGAGTCGCCAGAGCTGCTCGCCAGTCAAGAGTCGCCAGTGCTGCCCGTCAGTCAAGAGTCGCCAGTGCTGCCCGTCAGTCAAGAGTCGCCAGTGCTGCCCGTCAGTCAAGAGTCGCCAGAGCTGCCCGCCAGTCGTAAGTCGCCAGAGCTGCCCGCCAGTCGTAAGTCGCCAGAGCTGCCCGCCAGTCGTAAGTCGCCAGAGCTGCCCGCCAGTCGTAAGTCGCCAGAGCTGCCCGCCAGTCGTAAGTCGCCAGAGCCGCCCGCTAGTCAGGAGCCGCCAGAGCAGCCCGCTAGTCAGGAGCCGCCAGAGCAGCCCGCTAGTCAGGAGCCGCCAGAGTGGCCCGTCTGCCCGGAGATGCCAGAGTGGCCCGACTGTGCCCGGAGATGCCAGAGTGGCCCGACTTCCCGGAGATGCCAGAGTGGCCCGACTGCCCGGAGATGCCAGGGTGGCGCGACTGCCCGGAGATGCCAGGGTGGCCCGACTGCCCGGAGCTTCAGAGTGGCCCGACTGCCCGGAGCTGCCAGAGTGGCCCGACTGCTCGGAGCTGCCCGAGTGGCCCGACTGCCCGGAGCTGCCCGAGTGGCCCGCCTGTCCTCCGGCCCAGCCCGAGTGGCCCGCCTGTCCTCCGGCCCAGCCCGAGTGGCCCTCCTGTCCTCCGGCCCAGCCCGAGTGGCCCTCCTGTCCTCCGGCCCAGCCCGAGTGGCCCTCCTGTCCTCCGGCCCAGCCCGAGTGGCCCTCCTGTCCTCCGGCCCAGCCCGAGTGGCCCTCCTGTCCTCCGGCCCAGCCCGAGTGGCCCTCCTGTCCTCCGGCCCAGCCCGAGTGAACCTCCTGCCCTCCGGCCCAGCCCGAGTGGCCCTCCTGTCCTCCGGCCCAGCCCGAGTGGTCCGTCTGCCAGGGTCAGCCCGAGTGGCCCGTCTGCCCGGCGCAGCTAGCGGCGCCACCGAAGTGGGCGACGCCGAAGGTGGAGCGAGGTCCACGTCCTGCACCTGAGCCACCTCCAGGATAGGTGGGTTGGGGAGGGAGGGTGTAGCACAGTGCCGTCGTTGACGGCAGCCACCCTCCCTTCCCTCCCTTATTGTTTAGGGGTTATTGTTTAATGGGTTTTTGTTGGGGATTTTTTTTGTTTGTTGGTGTTTTCTGTTGGTAGGTGCATTCCGGGGTCTGCACCTTGAGGGGGGGGGGTACTGTCACGTCCTGACCAGCAGATGGAGCTATTGTATTAGTTTTGGTGTCAGGACGTGGCAGTTTTGTGTGTGTGAATGTTTGTGTTGGTGATTGGGACTTCCAATTGAAGGCAGGTGTGTTGAGTTGCCTTTGATTGGAAGTCCTATATAGGTGTGTGTGTTTTTCTTTGGGGTTGTGGGTAGTTGTTCTTGCACTGCGTTTTTGTATGCCTGTAAGACTGTTCCTGTCGTGTGTATTGTTTTTCCAGTGGATGCTTTACTCCTTTTTTTAAATTAAAATATGAGCATCCATATTCCCGCTGCAGTTTGGTGTATTCAACACGGCTCTGTTTGTGACATGATCAGTCTATCATTTTAATAGTATGTTTATTTGAACAGTGAGAGACAGAATAACAACAAACAAATCCAGAAAAACGCATGTCAAAAATGTTATAAAAAGATTTGCATTTTAATGAGGGAAATAAGTATTTGACCCCTCTGCAAAACATGACTTAGTCCTTGGTGGCAAAACCCTTGTTGGCAATCACAGAGGTCAGACGTTTCTTGTAGTTGGCCACCAGGTTTGCACACATCTCAGGAGGGATTTTGTCCCACTCCTCTTTGCAGATCTTCTCCAAGTCATTAAGGTTTCGAGGCTGACGTTTGGCAACTCGAAACTTCAGCTCCCTCCACAGATTTTCTACGGGATTAAGGTCTGGAGACTGGCTAGGCCACTCCAGGACCTTAATGTGCTTCTTCTTGAGCCACTCCTTTGTTGCCTTGGCCGTGTGTTTTGGGTCATTGTCATGCTGGAATACCCATCCACAACCCATTTTCAATGCCTTGGCTGAGGGAAGGAGGTCCTCACCCAAGATTTGACGGTACATGGCCCCGTCCATCGTCCCTTTGATGCGGTGAAGTTGTCCTGTCCCCTTAGCAGAAAAATACCCCCAAAGCATAATGTTTCCACCTCTATGTTTGACGGTGGAGATGGTGTTCTTCGGGACATAGGCAGCATTCCTCCTCCTCCAAACACGGCGAGTTGAGTTGATGTCAAAGAGCTCTCTTTTGGTCTCATCTGACCACAATACTTTCACCAGTTGTCCTCTGAGTCATTCAGATTTTCTTTGGCAAACTTCAGGCGGGCATGTATATGTATTCTTGCGCAGGGGGACCTTGAGGGGGCTGCAGGATTTCAGTCCTTCACGGCGTAGTGTGTTACCAATTATTTTCTTCGTGACTATGGTCCCAGCTGCCTTGAGATCATTGACAAGATCCTCCCGTGTAGTTCTGGGCTGATTCCTCACTGTTCTCATGATCATTTCAACTCCACGAGGTGAGATCTTGCATGGAGCCCCAGGCCGAGGGATATTGACAGTTCTTTTGTGTTTCTTCCATTTGCGAATATTCACACCAACTGTTGTCACCTTCTCACCAAGCTGCTTGGCGATGGTCTTGTAGCCCATTCCAGCCTTGTGAGGGTCTACAATCTTGTCCCTGACATCCTCGGAGAGCTCTTTGGTCTTGGCCATGGTGGAGAGTTTGGAATCTGATTGATTGCTGCTGTGGACAGGTGTCTTTTTTACAGGTAACAAGCTGTGGTTAGGAGCACTCCCTTTAAGAGTGTGCTCCTAATCTCAGCTTGTTACCTGTATAAAAGACACTTGGGAGCCAGAAATCTTTCTGATTGAGAGGGGGTCAAATACTTATTTCCCTCATTAAAATACAAATCAATTTATAACATTTTTGACATGCGTTTTTCTGGATATTTTTGTTGTTATTCTGTCTCTCACTGTTCAAATAAACCTACCATTAAAATGATAGACTGATCCTTTCTTTGTCAGTGGGCAAACGTACAAAATCAGCAGGGGATCAAATCCTTTTTTCCCCCACTGTAAAAAGTTGAGGGACATACCGTCCAATATATAAAAAGTCTAGTTTTAAGCATGTTTTGAGGTTATGCGGTGTTTGTTTACATTTACAAACATACCGTAGGATTAAAACAAGCTTATATTTTGGGTTCTGATGGGGTACAACATCAGGCATTTAGAAGTTAAATATGCAGTCTGGTCAAACTAAGTGGATGTTCTGTTCCATTCAAAACTTTACTTATGAATACACAAACGGCAAATGGATTAATTCGATTTTACAGTAACACACATAACCTTACAGATGTTTTACTTTCACCACGTACCCCGTTTGCCCAATGCACTGTATGGTACAGATGCAGGATCTTAATTTGAGCCAGCTTGTTACAGCAGGAAAATAATCCTGCAGCTATAGGAAATGTGAATTATTATTCGGATTATAATTAATGGACAATGTTTTGGAGGGGTTGATACATCTTTCGTTAGGGAAAATCATGTCAAAAATGTAAAAAGTTTAAATGACAAAGATTACTCTTTAGAATACTTTTTAAACCTTGATTACACTACAAGTTAGCATTTCCTGCTGCAACAACAGGATGATCAAATTAAGACACAGCATCTGTGTGAATTCAAAATAATGAATAAAAATTGCTGTAATCCTTTCCATCCTTTTCGTCCCACACGTGACGCAGAGATTCTGGCCTGAATGTCAATGTCACCATGGTGAAGCTCTTTGCCTGGCATTTCTTTAGCTGTGTGACATTCATCTTCCTGACGTATGCATATGCGTGTGTGTGTGTGTGTGTGTGTGTGTGGTGGTGGGAAAAGTACCCAACAGTCATACTTGAGTAAAAGGAAAGATAGCTTAATAGAAAATGACTCAAGTAAAAGTGAAAGTCACCCAGTAAAATCCTACTTGAGTAAAAATCTAAAAGTATTTGGTTTTAAATATTCTTAAGTATCAAAAGTAAAAGTATAAATCATTTCAAATTGCTTATATTAAGCAAACCAGATGGCACATTGTTCATCTTATCAGGGATGTTCTCTTGATAGGTTTGTGAATTTGACAATTGTCCTGTCCTGCTAAGAGTTCAAAATGTAAAGAGTACTTTTGGGTGTCAGAGTAAAAAGTACATTATTTTCTTTAGGAATGTAAAAGTAAAAGTAGTCAACAAAAAAAATTGTAAAGTAAATTACAGAAACCCAAAAAATGACATAAGTAGTACTTTAAAGTATTTTTACTAAAGTACTTTACACGACTGTGTGTGTGCATCTTCTAGATAGAGAGGGATGGGATGTAGCCATGGCACAGGGGCCAGGGAGTCATGTCTGTGGAAACATAACCCCATCAAAACATTCCATTTACACAGCTTATACAATATGATAGCTAGGCTGAGCAGCCAACATCTGTTTGGAGAGAAAGACAGACAGAGATAAGTTTCCCATGCCAATAAAGCCCGTTCCAATGTCAATGAAGCCACTTTGAATTGAATTAAATTTAGAGAGCAAGAGAGAGAGAGAGAGAGAGAGAGAGAGAGAGAGAGAATCACAAAGCATCACAAAGCAAAAATATGAATTTGTCACATATTGGAAAGACATCACAAAAAAAATCTAAGAAAACTTCAATGCAATTTGGCTTTTAACAGACTGTACATGGTGGCAGACAATCTAACTATCAGACTATCTATGTGTTTTTTCATAGTTATGATGTCTTCACTACTATTCTACAATGTAGAAAATAGTAAAAATAAAGAAGAACCCCTGAATAAGTAAGTAGGTGTTCTAAAACTTTTGACCGGTACTGTACACAGTTATCATTCACTGTGGTTAGATAGTCTGGAGGACAGGTTGTCCTCACTCTGCCCTCAGAAAGTGGTCCAGACAGAGCTGAACGTCTCCAATACTGGAAGAACTATACAGACTTACGGGCAATTGCCTTTCCCAAAATGTAAAACAAATACAAAGATTTTGAAAACAAAACTGAAAGCGAGAGAATCCAATATCTATTGCGGGGAATCTACATATTTGCTGCAGAATGCCACACCAGCAGTGACAGTCAGTAGAACAACCAACCAGAACATTAACATTACTACCTGTGTGTTATACCTGTAGAGACAGCCAGTAGAACAGCCAACCAGAACATTACTACCTGTGTGTTCCACCTGTAGAGACAGCCAGTAGAACAACCAACCAGAACATTAACATTATTACCTGTGTGTTCCACCTGTAGAGACAGCCAGTAGAACAACCAACCAGAACATTAACATTATTACCTGTGTGTTACACCTGTAGAGACAGCCAGTAGAACAACCAACCAGAACATTACTACCTGTGTGTTACACCTGTAGAGACAGCCAGTAGAACAACCAACCAGAACATTACTACCTGTGTGTTTCACCTGTAGAGACAGTCAGTAGAACAACCAACCAGAACATTACTACCTGTGTGTTACACCTGTAGAGACAGCCAGTAGAACAACCAACCAGAACATTAACATTACTACCTGTGTGTTACACCTGTAGAGACAGCCAGTAGAACAACCAACCAGAACATTATTACCTGTGTGTTACACCTGTAGAGACAGCCAGTAGAACAACCAACCAGAACATTAACATTATTACCTGTGTGTTACACCTGTAGAGACAGCCAGTAGAACAACCAACCAGAACATTAACATTACTACCTGTGTGTTACACCTGTAGAGACAGTCAGTAGAGCAACCAACCAGAACATTACTACCTGTGTGTTACACCTGTAGAGACAGCCAGTAGAACAACCAACCAGAACATTACTACCTGTGTGTTCCACCTGTAGAGACAGCCAGTAGAACAACCAACCAGAACATTAACATTACTACCTGTGTGTTACACCTGTAGAGACAGCCAGTAGAACAACCAACCAGAACATTACTACCTGTGTGTTACACCTGTAGAGACAGCCAGCAGAACAACCAACCAGAACATTACTACCTGTGTGTTACACCTGTAGAGACAGCCAGCAGAACAACCAACCAGAACATTACTACCTGTGTGTTACACCTGTAGAGACAGCCAGCAGAACAACCAACCAGAACATTACTACCTGTGTGTTACACCTGTAGAGACAGCCAGTAGAACAACCAACCAGAACATTACTACCTGTGTGTTACACCTGTAGAGACAGCCAGTAGAACAACCAACCAGAACATTAACATTACTACCTGTGTGTTACACCTGTAGAGACAGCCAGCAGAACAACCAACCAGAACATTACTACCTGTGTGTTTCACCTGTAGAGACAGCCAGTAGAACAACCAACCAGAACATTACTACCTGTGTGTTACACCTGTAGAGACAGCCAGTAGAACAACCAACCAGAACATTAACATTACTACCTGTATCTTTTTCACTAGTTCATTATTGTCCTCATTCATTTCTTACTGTAGTGTCTGAGAGATAGAGAGAGAGAAACAGAGAGGGCGAGAGAGAGAGAGACAGAGAGACAGAGAGAGACAGAGAGACCGAGAGACAGAGAGACAGAGAGACAGAGAGAGAGAGAGAGACAGAGAGAGAGACAGAGAGAGAGAGAGAGAGAGAGAGAGAGAGAGAGAGAGAGTGTGAAATAATAGTACTTAGCCTCTCACCTGAGGGATTATGTCTGGCCTGAAAAGGCAAGCGTCTGACTTGAATCTTCACATAAATCACACATTCATATAAAAAACTTGATAATGTAAGTTACAAAAGCAGACAAGAAAATTGTAGCAAATGATCTCGCAATATGATTTGTGACGGACCGTGGTTTTAGGCTAAAGTGACGTCTTGATAGGTGGGACATACCAAGTATCTTGATAGATGGGACATACCAAGTATCTTGATAGATGGGACATACCAAGTGTCTTGATAGATGGGACATACCAAGTGTCTTGTTAGATGGGACATACCAAGTGTCTTGATAGATGGGACATTCCCAGTGTTTAAAGTGGCATTAAACTTAAGGTTGACCTGCCCTTCGCCGGTAGGCTGGATTTCTGCTGAATCTCAACTCCCTAGACCTCGGCTGCATCCCAAGTGGCACCCTCTTGTGAGGGAGAGGTTTTGCTTATAAAATAGAATTGAACATGGCACTGAATGTATCTGTGACCTGCTATAGTCTGGGACCAACTCTAGTCTGGGACCAGCTCTAGTCTGGGACCAGCTCTAGTCTGGGACCAGCTCTAGTCTTGGACCAGCTCTAGTCTTGGACCAGCTCTAGTCTGGGACCAGCTCTAGTCTGGGACCAGCTCTAGTCCTATACCAGCTCTAGTCTGGGACCAGCTCTAGTCTGGGACCAGCTCTAGTCTGGGACCAGCTCTAGTCTTATACCAGCTCTAGTCTGGGACCAGCTCTAGTCTGAGACCAGCTCTAGTCTTGGACCAGCTCTAGTCTTGGACCAGCTCTAGTCTTATACCAGCTCTAGTCTGGGACCAGCTCTAGTCTGGGACCAGCTCTAGTCTGGGACCAGCTCTAGTCTTATACCAGCTCTAGTCTGGGACCAGCTCTAGTCTGAGACCAGCTCTAGTCTGGGACCAGCTCTAGTCTGGGACCAGCTCTAGTGTGGGAAAATATCTAGTCTGGGACCAGCTCTAGTGTGGGAAAAGATCTTGTCTGGGACCAGCTCTAGTCTGGGACCAGATCTAGTGTGGAAAAAGATCTAGAGTGGGACCAGCTCTAGTCTGGGACTAGCTCTATTCTGGGACCAGCTCTAGTGTGGGACCAGCTCTAGTCTGGGACCATCTCTAGTCTTATACCAGCTCTAGTCTGGGACCAGCTCTAGTCTGGGACCAGCTCTAGTCTGGGACCAGCTCTAGTCTTATACCAGCTCTAGTCTGGGACCAGCTCTAGTCTGAGACCAGCTCTAGTCTGGGACCAGCTCTAGTCTGGGACCAGCTCTAGTGTGGGAAAATATCTAGTCTGGGACCAGCTCTAGTGTGGGAAAAGATCTTGTCTGGGACCAGCTCTAGTCTGGGACCAGATCTAGTGTGGAAAAAGATCTAGAGTGGGACCAGCTCTAGTCTGGGACTAGCTCTATTCTGGGACCAGCTCTAGTGTGGGACCAGCTCTAGTCTGGGACCAGCTCTAGTCTGGGACCAGCTCTAATCTGGGACCAGCTCTAGTCTGGGACCAGCTCTAGTCTGGGACCAGCTCTAGTCTGAGACCAGCTCTAGTCTGGGACCAGCTCTAGTCTGGGACCAGCTCTAGTGTGGGACCAGCTCTAATCTTGTACCAGCTCTAGTGTGGGACCAGCTCGAATCTGGGATGGGCTCGAATCTGGGACCAGCTCTCGTCTTGGCAGCTGGGACTGAAGTGAACCAAATATAAACCTGCCATCAATCTTTCCATTTTATCTGTCTGAAAAAAGAAAACCCTTATCCAACCTCTTTAATCCTGTCACAAATGGAATTGACATCTTATGTCATAGTGATTGTCTTTAGTTTCTCTCATGGTGATGACATTAGAGAGAGAGAGAGAGAGAGAGAGAGAGAGAGAGAGAGAGAGAGAGAGAGAGAGAGAGAGAGTTAAAGCGAGCAAGAGAGAGAGAGAGAGAGAGAGAGTTAAAGCGAGCAAGAGAGAGAGAGAGAGAGAGTTAAAGCGAGCAAGAGAGAGAGAGAGAGAGAGAGAGAGTTAAAGCGAGCAAGAGAGAGAGAGAGAGAGAGAGTTAAAGCGAGCAAGAGAGAGAGAGAGTTAAAGCGAGCAAGAGAGAGAGAGAGAGAGTTAAAGCGAGCAAGAGAGAGAGAGAGAGAGAGAGTTAAAGCGAGCAAGAGAGAGAGAGAGAGTTAAAGCGAGCAAGAGAGAGAGAGAGAGTTAAAGCGAGCAAGAGAGTCAAACCGATTCAGACAGACACACAGACAGACTGGATTCAAAAAGGACCAGTCAGGCCCCCAAAGGATATCCTTAATTCAAGCAATGTGTGATGGATTCCAGTACAGTGGCTGCCATACAAACCATGATAAATGAGGATGTTGTTTAAGGAGTACATTAAACATCACATTCTCTGCAAGGTTGTGCATGGTCAAAAAAAGCGAAACTGTGATCCTCTTCCAAAGGAGTGCAACCAACCTCCAGATGAAAACGTGTCGAGGCCACAACTTTGCATGTGAGGTTGGCTTGAGGAGTGAGCAATGCTTTACAGATGTACTCTACCATCTCCACTCAGAATGTACTGTGCCTTCAGACCCATACGGTATGTCAATGTGTCCATGTTTGCCTGACTAAACTGTGTCATCTCCCTGGAGAACAAACGAAGGACATGCTTTCACTGAAATGACAAAGGAGAGGAGAGGAGTGGAGAGGAGTGGAGTGGAGTGGAGAGAACAGAAGAGGAGAAAAGATGAGAGAAGAGAGAGAAGAGGAGAGAAGAGGAGAGAGAAGAGGGAGAGGAGAGGAGATGAGAGAAGAAGAGAGGAGAGGAGAAAAGAGAAGAGAAGAGAAGAGGAGAGGAGAGAAGAGGAGCTTCAGTGATGACCTGGTTTGACTTCTGGTCCGTCAGCCTCACAAACAAACCTGTCATGATCTCAGGCAATGCGGACTGAACTGTGAGAACTGGCAACACCACAACCGTCCTGGCTCCATCTGCTCTGTGGCCCTGGATCCACTGCACAGGGAATGAGGGAACAAGAGAAAGGAGGAGAAGAGGAAGAAGGGAGGGGAAGAGAGAGGAAACCCAAAAACACAGCACAATCCGGGCCAGCCAAATTACAAATCACTTAATTGTAACCAGATAGGATGGATGGACGCAGTCCTAGACACACTGCTGCCTCGCTGCTTTTCCACTCTTCAATGGAGAGCAGTTTAGTTCCACTTTAAAAAAATATAGTGAAATCACAGTGGTGGATGAAGGTTGTGACAAAACGACACTGCCTAGGCGTGGAAAATCCTATGGAACAGAAGTGATTTCACACACATTTCCACTATCTGTGACCCCTATTATTATGCTTTCAACATTGTCCTCGATGGTGAGACGATATTAGGCTGACACCAGATCTGTTGTAATTTGGGCTATTGTAGCGACAGACCAGTAATTACTAGATTACCTAGTTTGAAAGGACAGCCTGTCATGTCAGCAGCATTTCCATCAAGTTCATGAACTATGTGTTTTTATAAACTGGGTGATTCGAGCCCTGAATTCTGATTAGCTGAAAGCCGTGGTATATCAGACCGTATACCACGGGTATGACAAAGCATTTATTTTTACAGCTCTAATTACGTTGATAACCAGTTTATAATAGCAATAAGGCACCTTAGGGTTTTGTGGTATATGGCCAATATACCACGGCTAAGGGCTGTATCCAGGCACTACGCGTTGTGCATATTGCTTAAATAATCAGTGGGTAGTGAGTGGTCAGGGGATTCAAGAAGGTAAGGGGTTAGATTAGGTTTAGTAGTTACAATAATGGTAAGAAAGTGGCAGTCACCTGTCCTTTCTAGCATGGCCAAAGAGTGACAGCAGAGATAGAATGTTCCCATGCAGGTGAAGTCTGGCTAGGATCACAGACAACTGACAGAATGTTCCCATGCACGTGAAGTCGCAGTCATCACAGACAACCGACAGAATGTTCCCATGCAGGTGAAGTCTGGCTAGGATCCCAGACAATCGACAGAATGTTCCCATGCAGGTGAAGTCTGGCAGACATCACAGACAACTGACAGAATGTTCCCATGCAGGTGAAGTCTGGCTAGGATCCCAGACAACCGACAGAATGTTCCCATGCAGGTGAAGTCTGGCAGATATCACAGACAACCAACAGAATGTTCCCATGCAGGTGAAGTCTGGCTAGGATCCCAGACAACCGACAGAATGTTCCCATGCACGTGAAGTCTGGCAGTCATCACAGACAACCGACAGAATGTTCCCATGCAGGTGAAGTCTGGCAGACATCACAGACAACCGACAGAATGTTCCCATGCAAGTGAAGTCTGGCTAGGATCACAGACAACCGACAGAATGTTCCCATGCAGGTGAAGTCTGGCTAGAATCACAGACAACCGACAGAATGTTCCCATGCAGGTGAAGTCTGGCAGACATCACAGACAACCGACAGAATGTTCCCATGCAGGTGAAGTCTGGCAGACATCACAGACAACCGACAGAATGTTCCCATGAGGTGAAGTCTGGCAGACATCACAGACAACCGACAGAATGTTCCCATGCAGGTGAAGTCTGGCTAGGATCACAGACAACCGACAGAATGTTCCCATGCAGGTGAAGTCTGGCAGACATCACAGACAACCGACAGAATGTTCCCATGCAGGTGAAGTCTGGCTAGGATCACAGACAACCGCCAGAATGTTCCCATGCAGGTGAAGTCTGGCATCACAGACAACCGACAGAATGTTCCCATGCAGGACAAGTCTGGCAGACATCACAGACAACCGACAGAATGTTCCCATGCAGGTGAAGTCTGGCAGACATCACAGACAACCAACAGAATGTTCCCATGCAGGTGAAGTCTGGCAGACATCACAGACAACCGACAGAATGTTCCCATGCAGGTAAAGTCTGGCAGACATCACAGACAACCGACAGAATGATCCCATGCAGGTGAAGTCTGGCAGACATCACAGACAACCGACAGAATGTTCCCATGCAGGTGAAGTCTGGCAGACATCACAGACAACCGACAGAATGTTCCCATGCAGGTGAAGTCTGGCAGACATCACAGACAACCGACAGAATGTTCCCATGCAGGTGAAGTCTGGCTAGGATCACAGACAACCGGACTGTGTGATCTCTACTCTCGGTTAGTCTAGAAAAATCCTCCAGCTCCAGGAGAGATAAAAGAGGAGCTAGGTTTCTCCAACACGTTCAACGTGTGTGTGAGCGCGTGTGTGTGTGTGTGCGCGTGTGTGTGTGTGTGTCAAAGAGGCAACAGACAGACAGCTGCTTTAACGTCTCGGTGTCTCGCCCTGCGATGATGGGTAATGATGGGAGATCATCTATAGAATCTGCACCTTTCCGTCAGAGTGTAGTGTTCATGAAGGTCATTTTACCTTAAATAAGAATTTGTTCTTAACTGACTTGCCTAGTTTAATAAAGGTTCTCTAATGTGCTTCCTTGTGGGGTGAACATCAACATACCCAGGCCCTGGCAGAAAGAGAAGTCACAGTCACACCTACAGGTTACAGTTAGGGCCACTGGTCTGGAAAAACGTACATTACCATGTTTAACAAGAGAGTGAAGTGACACTGACGGAACCACATGCTAACCACAGGTGGCTGGGTCGTAGTAATGGCTAGAACGGAATAAATGGAATGGACGTGTTCAGACATGTTCTTTTCATGTGTTTGATGCCACTCCATTCCAGCCATCATTATGAGCTGTCCTCCCCTCACCAGCCTCCTGTGATGCTAACCCTTCACTCTTTGGTGACCGGGAACCGATACTCTCCACGTTCACTTTCCACTACGCTCCTGGACTCTTGCACAACATACCTCACACTGATAACAGAGATGACGCATCGCAATGTGAAGTCAGATTTGGACATACTGTATGCTTTCCGCTTTGGAAATGGTTCTTGTTTTAATGTTCCACTAGGCAACAGCTTGTTGGATGAGGATATAGTTGAGCTGGCCTTCGGCTGTGAGGAGGACTCTGACACTGTGGATTGACAATGACCTCAGAGCTTTAGACTCTCTCTGTCCTTTAGAATCAGCCAGAAAGAACACAGTGACCTATCTCTCCACTATGGAGGACACAAGAGATATTAGATAATGACATTAGATCTATGTGTTTTTAAATTGCTGATAGGGCCAAAGCAGGAGTACGCAACGGAGATATACAAGAACAGGTTACCAAAAGCGCGTTGGCTGTTTCAGAGAAGAGCACATTTTCAAAGCATTTTGCCTTCAAAATATATCAATGTCTCAAATATCTCAATAACTCAAAGGGGAAGTAAGTTGTGCAACTCCTTGGCATTTGTCACCACAGGACATAACATTTTGCCAGAAAGTCAGAAGCATGTCTGAGTGAGTGTATCTAATCACAACCGTTGGAAAAACACTGACACACAAATATTTGTTTAAATGCTGTCCGAACTCTGACCAAGAACCTCTGTAGTAAAGTAGACTAAATAAACCAACTCTCTCTAAAATATGTTTCCACAAAGATCTCTGTATTATCAGCCCAGAGAGTACATTCAAAAACCAAAAGTAGGTCCAAATATAAATCAAATCCATCTTCAAAAACAAAGGTGACAGCTGAAATCTCCATCCTCCATCCACTTCCATGAGAGCTGAGACCTCCATCCACTTCCATGAGAGTTGAGACCTCCTCCATCCACTTCCATGAGAGCTGAGACCTCCGTCCTCCATCCACTTCCATGAGAGCTGAGACCTCCATCCACTTCCATGAGAGTTGAGACCTCCATCCTCCATCCACTTCCATGAGAGTTGAGACCTCCTCCATCCACTTCCATGAGAGCTGAGACCTCCATCCTCCATCCACTTCCATGAGAGTTGAGACCTCCTCCATCCACTTCCATGAGAGCTGAGACCTCCATCCTCCATCCACTTCCATGAGAGTTGAGACCTCCTCCATCCACTTCCATGAGAGTTGAGACCTCCTCCATCCACTTCCATGAGAGTTGAGACCAGAGCCAGCAGAACCAGCCAGTGGTCTGAAGGGTTAGTTTGTTAGGCTTGCTAGTTCCAGGTCAGGTCAGATAGACTGACAGGCATGCCAATAATGTCCAACACAAACACATGGCTCGCATTACCTCCAAGTGGCTTACTGGAGACCTATCAAACCAGGTCTATGTTCGAAATGGCATCCTATTCCCTATGTAGTGCACTTCTTTTGACCAGGGCCCTTGTGCACTACATAGGGAACAGGGTGCCATTGGGCTCTGGTCTAAAGTAGTGCACTACATAGGGAAAAGGGTGCCATTTCAGATGTAGGAGACCGGCCCTGCCAGTATCACCATGTGAAATAACAATCTGGAGCGAATGGATGGTAAGTGGAGAGCTGAAGTTGGGAGGCTCTGTCTGAAATGGCACACCATTCTCTCTATGGGCCCTGGTCAAAGAAGTGCACTACAATGACAGTAGGATGTTATTTTGGACACAACCGGAGAGTTTAAAGAGCGTAGTGGAAATATGGACTGTGACCATAGAAGTCAGTGTCATGGTCGATTTCGATGAACTTGACAACGGAAAGGACTGGGACCAGGTTCTTTCATACAGTATGATATGAATTACAATTATATTGCTAAATATACCTTTCGATTAAACTCACACATTCAATTACAGTACAACAGTATGACCATTTTTGGTGACTTTTTGTTAATTTATGCTTGCACCATCTACACTTAATCCCCATCATAAAATATGCTGTTCGAAGGCAACATTGAAGCACTGAGTCCACTAGACACTGTTGTTATTGAATCAGGCAAAGTAGCCACTCTCTGACCTTGATGACAGCTTTGCACAGTCTTGAAATGTTCTCAACCAGCTTCATGAGGTAGTCACCAGGAATGCATTTCAATTTACAGGTGTGCTTTGTTATAAGTTAATTTGTGGAATTTCTTTCCTTCTTAATGCGTTTGAGACAATCAGTTGTGTTGTGACAAGGTGGGGGTGGTATACAGAAGATAGCCCTATTTGGTAAAATACCAAGTCCATATTATGGCAAGAACATCTCAAACAAGCAAAGAAAAATGACAGTCCATCATTACTTTAAGACATGAAGGTCAGTCAATAAGGAACATTTCAAGAACTATTAAAGTTCCTTCAAGTGCAGCTACAAAAACCATCAAGTGCTATGACAAAATTAACTCTCATGAGGACCACCACGGGAAAGGAAGACCGAGAGTTGTCTCTGTTGCAGAGGATAAGTTCATTAAAGTTAACTACACCTCAGATTGCAGCCCAAATAAATGCTTCACAGAGTTCAAGTAACAGACACATCTCAACATCAGCTGTTCAGAAGAGACTATGTGAATCAGGCCTTCATGGTCAAATTGCTGCAAAGAAACCACTACAAAACGACAGCAATAAGAAGAAGAGACAATGGACATTAGACTGGTGGAAATCTGTCCTTTGGTCTGATGAGTCCAAATTTGAGATGTTTGGTTCCAACCGCCGTATCTTTGTGAGACGCTGAGGAGTATGTGAATGGATGATCTCTGCATGTGTGGTTCCCACAATGAAGCATGGAGGAGGAGGTGGGATGGTGTGGGGGTGCTTTGCTGTTGACACTGTCAGTGATTTATTTTGAATTGAAGCATCCTGCAGCGATACACAATCCCATCTGGTTTGGGCTAAGTGGGACTATTATTTGTTTTTCAACAGGACAATGACCCAAAACACACCTCCGGGCTGTGTAGGGGCTATTTGACCAGGGAGAGTGTTGGAGCGCAGTATCAGATGACCTGGCCTCCACAATCACCCAACCTCAACCCAATTGAGATGGTTTGGGATGAGTTGGACCGCAGAGTGAAGGAAAAGCAGTCAGCAAGTGCCCAGCATATGTGGGAACTCCTTCAAGATTGTTGGAAAAAGCATTCCTCATGAAGCTGGTTGAGAGAACGTCAAGAGTGTGCAAAGCTGTCATCAAGGCAAAGGGTGGCTTCTTTGAAGAATCTGGGGTTACTACATGATTAAATATGTGTTATTTCATAGTGTTGATGTCTTCACTATTATTCTACAATGTAGAAAATAGTAAAAAACTAAGAAAAGCCTTGAATGAGTAGATGTGTCCAAACTTTTGACTGGTCCTGTACATGTAACTATGAGGGGGGAGAAAAACTACTAAAATACGTGTCTGTAGAGTTATAGAGTCTCCATCGCTGCCTGTCCATCCTGTCCATCCTGCCCTGGGAATGGGATGTTGAAACAGATTACATTCTTCACCAGAGGAAAGAGAGGTTGTAATTTGGAGCTGCCAACTTGTATTTTATTGCATGTTTATCAAACAGTGCTTTGTGACTTGAGACAAATGCGGCAATTAATTATGTTGATGAGCTGCCAGTTTGGTGATTTTCCAGTGTTGATTAAACAGTGCTTAGCTTTCTGACAGGAAGATGGAGATAAATGTGTGAATTTATGACGTCCAACAAAGGATCTGTAAGTGGACCTCACGGTTTCTCTGGGAAGTTTCCCTCTGACATGTCTCCAGCCTCACCACAGAAACAATATGGGCCAGACGTCCTCTTAGTCAAGGACTAGGCTTAATCTGTGTTCAGGAAATAGGCCCTATACTTTGAAAATATCTAAAATGAAACAGACAGTGCAAACAGAACAGAACAGTACAGAACAGAACAGTACAGAACAGAGCAGTACAGAACAGAGCAGTACAGAACAGAACAGTACAGAACAGAGCAGTACAGAACAGAACAGAACAGAACAGAACAGTGCAGTACAGAACAGAACAGAACAGAACAGTACAGAACAGAACAGAGCAGTACAGAACAGAACAGAACAGAACAGTACAGAACAGAACAGAACAGAACAGAACAGAACAGTACAGAACAGAACAGAACAGTACAGTACAGTACAGTACAGTACAGAACAGTACAGTACAGTACAGTAAAGTTGAAGCTGGTAAAACAGAACCTTAGTTCTGCTCTGTGTTATATCCGTGAACATGAACTAACGACCCACTCCAAGCATGTCAGTCACTCCTAACATGTTCCTTTATGTGGAACTAACGACCCACTCCAAGCATGTCAGTCACTCCTAACATGTTCCTTTATGTGGAACTAACGACCCACTCCAAGCATGTCAGTCACTCCTAACATGTTCCTTTATGTGGAACTAACGACCCACTCCAAGCCTGTCAGTCACTCCTGTAACAATACATCAACAACAGAAATACGTGATGGCCTAATTGCATAACCATTCTAACAGCATAACCATTCTAACATCATAATCATTCTAACATCATAACCATTCTAACATCATAATCATTCTAACATCATAACCATTCTAACATCATAACCATTCTAACAGCATAACCATTCTAACATCATAACCATTCTAACAGCATAACCATTCTAACAGCATAACCATTCTAACATCATAACCATTCTAATAACATAACCATTCTAACAACATAACCACTTTAACATCATAACCATTCTAACATCATAACCATTCTAACAGCATAACCATTCTAACAACATAACCACTTTAACATCATAACCATTCTAACAACATAACCGTTCTAACATCATAACCGTTCTACCATCATAACCATTCTACCATCATAACCATTCTAACATCATAACCATTCTAACATCATAACCATTCTAACATCATAACCATTCTAACAACATAACCATTCTAACAACATAACCATTCTAATATCATAACCACTTTAACATCATAACCATTCTAACATCATAACCACTTTAACATCATAACCATTCTAATATCATAACCACTTTAACATCATAACCATTCTAACATCATAACCATTCTAACAACATAACCATTCTAATATCATAACCATTCTAACAACATAACCATTCTAACATCATAACCATTCTAACATCATAACCATTCTAACAACATAACCATTCTAACATCATAACCATTCTAACAACATAACCATTCTAACAACATAACCATTCTAACATCATAACCATTCTAACATCATAACCATTCTAACAACATAACCATTCTAACAACATAACCATTCTAACAACATAACCATTCTAATATCATAACCATTCTAACAACATAACCATTCTAACATCATAACCATTCTAACATCATAACCATTCTAACAACATAACCATTCTAACATCATAACCATTCTAACATCATAACCATTCTAACAACATAACCATTCTAACAACATAACCATTCTAACATCATAACCATTCTAACATCATAACCATTCTAACATCATAACCATTCTAACAACATAACCATTCTAATATCATAACCATTCTAACAACATAACCATTCTAACAGCATAACCATTCTAACAACATAACCATTCTAACAACATAACCATTCTAACATCATAACCATTCTAACATCATAACCATTCTAACAACATAACCATTCTAACAGCATAACCATTCTAACAACATAACCATTCTAACAGCATAACCATTCTAACAACATAACCACTTTAACATCATAACCATTCTAACAGCATAACCATTCTAACAACATAACCACTTTAACATCATAACCATTCTAACAACATAACCATTCTAACAGCATAACCATTCTAACAACATAACCACTTTAACATCATAACCATTCTAACAACATAACCATTCTAACATCATAACCACTTTAATATCATAACCACTTTAACATCATAACCATTCTAACATCATAACCACTTTAACATCATAACCACTTTAACATCATAACCATTCTAACATCATAACCATTCTAACATCATAACCATTCTAACAGCATAACCATTCTAACAACATAACCATTCTAACATCATAACCATTCTAACATCATAACCATTCTAACATCATAACCACTTTAACATCATAACCATTCTAACAACATAACCATTCTAACATCATAACCATTCTAACATCATAACCATTCTAACATCATAACCATTCTAACAACATAACCATTCTAACATCATAACCATTCTAACATCATAACCATTCTAACATCATAACCATTCTAACATCATAACCGTTCTAACATCATAACCATTCTAACATCATAACCACTTTAACATCATAACCACTTTAACATCATAACCGTTCTAACATCATAACCATTCTAACATCATAACCATTCTAACAACATAACCATTCTAACAACATAACCATTCTAACATCATAACCATTCTAACAACATAACCATTCTAACAACATAACCATTCTAACATCATAACCACTTTAACATCATAACCATTCTAACATCATAACCATTCTAACAACATAACCATTCTAACAGCATAACCATTCTAACATCATAACCATTCTAACAACATAACCATTCTAACATCATAACCGTTCTACCATCATAACCATTCTAACATCATAACCATTCTAACATCATAACCATTCTAACATCATAACCATTCTAACATCATAACCACTTTAACATCATAACCATTCTAACATCATAACCATTCTAACATCATAACCATTCTACCATCATAACCATTCTAACATCATAACCATTCTAACATCATAACCATTCTAACATCATAACCATTCTAACATCATAACCATTCTACCATCATAACCATTCTAACATCATAACCATTCTAACATCATAACCATTCTAACATCATAACCATTCTAACATCATAACCATTCTAACATCATAACCATTCTAACATCATAACCATTCTAACAGCATAACCATTCTAACATCATAACCACTTTAACATCAGAAGCACTCTCACATGTCACAATACTGGGTGTACTGAGCGTGCAGAGATATCTGTGTGCTTTCTCTTTTTATGTGGCTAGCTCAGAGCACAGTGTGCTTTCCAGACCTGGCTTCAAATACTGTTTGAAATCATCTTTAACACTTTACATGTGCTTTATTGAGGCCGCTTAGTGCACTGGAACTAATAGAAACGTCCCAAACCCGCAAACCCCGCTCGTCTAGCACTCCAGTCGGGATAAATTAAATGCTCAACGTTTTTTTTTAAAGATTTCAAATAGTATTTGAACCCAGGTCTTGTGTGCTCTCCTATGTAGATGCTATCATTGCTATTTATCGTCATAGTAGCCAGCTAGCCCGCCCGCCTGCCTTGAGCCAACTAAGTGAAAAATCACACCGCTTCCCTCTACACTCTACGCTCCTTCTCGGCGATCATCACTGCACCTGCCACCACAATGAATTAACCCTCACAATTAATTCACCCTGACAATTAATTCACCCTGACAATTAATTCACCCTGACAATTAATTCACCCTGACAATTAATTCACCCTCACAATTAATTCACCCTGACAATTAATTCACCCTCGCAATTAATTCACCCTGACAATTAATTCACCCTGACAATTAATTCACCCTGACAATTAATTCACCCTCACAATTAATTCACCCTGACAATTAATTCACCCTCGCAATTAATTCACCCTGACAATTAATTCACCTTGACAATTAATTCACCCTGACAATTAATTCACCCTGACAATTAATTCACCCTGACAATTAATTCACCCTGACAATTAATTCACCATCGCAATTAATTCACCCTGACAATTAATTCACCCTCGCTCTTGTCACTTTCCTTCTCTAGCTCTTCCAAAAGTTATGTGCGATCCTCCGCTCCATATTTATTCATAATATGTTCCACTTTCTTCCTTTTCACCTTGTCCGCCATCTTCTTCACTTCACAACACCTGACATGCACTGTCAACTTATCAACTTATGAGATCTTATATAGACAGGTGTGTTTCTTTCTAAATCATGTCCAAACAATTACATTGGCCACAGGTGGACTCCAATCAAGTTATAGTGACATCTCAAGGATGATCAAAGGAAATTGTATGCATCTAAGCTCAATTCGGAGTCTCATAGCAAAAGTGTTTGAATAGTTATGTACATTTTATATTTACGTTTTTCATTTTCAATGCAAAAATTTTGAAAAACATATTTTCACTTTGTCATTACGGGGTATTGTGTGTAGATGGGTGAGATTTTTATTTAATTTAACCCATTTTGAATTAAGGCTATAACAACAAAATGTGGAATACGTCAAGGGGTATGAATATTTTCTGAAGGCAAATCAAATCAAATTCAAATCAAATGTATTTATAAAGCCCTTCTTACATCAGCTGATATCTCAAAGTGCTTAAAACCCCAAACAGCAAGCAATGCAGGTGTAGAAGCACGGTGGCTAGAAAAAACTCCCTAGAAAGGCCAAAACCTAGGAAGAAACCTAGAGAGGAACCAGGCTATGAGGGGTGGCCAGTCCTCTTCTGGCTGTGCCGGGTGGAGATTATAACAGAACATGGCCAAGATGTTCAAATGTTCATAAATGACCAGCATGGTCAAATAATAATAATCACAGTAGTTGTCGAGGGTGGAACAAGTCAGCACCTCAAGAGTAAATGTCAGTTGGCTTTTCATAGCCGATCATTGAGAGTATCTCTACCGCTCCTGCTGTGTCTAGAGAGTTGAAAACAGCAGGTCTGGGACAGGTAGCACGTCCAGTGAACAGGTCAGGACTCCATAGCCGCAGGCAGAACAGTTGAAACTGGAGCAGCAGCACGGCCAGGTGGACTGGGGACAGCAAGGAGTCATCATGCCAGGTAGTGCTGAGGCATGGTTCTAGGGCTCAGGTCCTCCAAGAGAGAGAAAGAAAGAAAGAAAGAAAGAGAGAATTAGGGAGAGCATACTTAAATTCACACAGGACACTGGATAAGACAGGAGAAATACTTCAGATAACAGACTGACCCTAGCCCCCCGACATATAAACTACTGCAGCATAAATACTGGAGGCTGAGACAGGAGGGGTCAGGAGACACTGTGGCCCCATCCGATGATACCCCCGGACAGGGCCAAACAGGAAGGATATAACCCCACCCACTTTGCCAACGCACAGCCCCCACACCACTAGAGGAATAACTTCAATCACCAACTTACCATCCTGAGACAAGGCCGAATATAGCCCACAAAGATCTCCGCCACGGCACAACCCAAGGGGGGGCGCCAACCCAGACAGGAAGACCACGTCAGTGACTCAACCCACTCAAGTGATGCCCCCCTCCTAGGGACGGCATGGAAGAACACCAATAAGCCAGTGACTCAGCCCCTGTAATAGGGTTAGAGGCAGAGAATCCCAGTGGAGAGAGGGGAACCGGCCAGGCAGAGACAGCAAGGGTGGTTCGTTGCTGCAGAGCCTTTCCGGTCACCTTCACACTCCTGGGCTAGACTACACTCAATCATAGGACCTACTGAAGAGAAGACTTAAAGGTTGAGACCGAGTCTGCGTCTCTCACATGGGTAGGCAGACCATTCCATAAAAATTGAGCTCTATAGGAGAAAGCCCTGCCTCCAGCTGTTTGCTTAGAAATTCTAGGGTCTTGTGACCGGAGCGTACGTGTAGGTATGTACGGCAGGACCAAATCGGAAAGATAGGTAGAAGCAAGCCCATGTAATGCTTTGTAGGTTAGCAGTAAAACCTTGAAATCAGCCCTTGCCTTAACAGGAAGCCATTGTAGGGAGGCTAGCACTGGAGTAATATGATAAAAAATGTTGGTTCTAGTCAGGATTCTAGCAGCCGTATTTAGCACTAACTGAAGTTTATTTAGTGCTTTATCCGGGTAGCCGGAAAGTAGAGCATTGCAGTAGTCCAACCTAGAAATAACAAAAGCATTTTTCTGCATTATTTTTGGACAGAAAGTTTCAGATTTTTGCAATGTTACATAGATGGAAAAAAGCTGTCCTTGAAACAGCCTTGATATGTTCTTCAAAAGAGAGATCAGGGTCCAGAGTAACGTTGAGGTCCTTCCCAGAGGTCCTTCCCAGAGACGACTGTACAACCATCAAGATTAATTGTCAGATTCAACAGAAGATCTCTTTGTTTCTTGGGACCTAGAACAAGCATCTCTGTTTTGTCCGAGTTTAAAAGTAGAACGTTTGCAGCCATCCACTTCCTTATGTCTGAAACACAGGCTTCTAGCGAGGACAATTTTGGGGCTTCACCATGTTTCATTGAAATGTACAGCTGTGTGTCGTCCGCATAGCAGTGAAATTTAACATTATGTTTTCGAATAACATCCCCAAGAGGTAAAATATATAGTGAAAACAATAGTGGTCCTAAAACGGAACCTTGAGGAACACCGAAATTCACAGTTGATTTGTCAGAGGACAAACCATTCACAGACAAACTGATATCTTTCCGACAGATAAGATCTAAACCAGGCCAGAACTTGTCCGTGTAGACCAATTTGGGTTTCCAATCTCTCCAAAAGAATGTCGTGATCGATGGTATCAAAAGCAGCACTAAGATCTAGGAGCACAAGGACAGATGCAGAGCCTCTGTCTGACGCCATTAAAAGGTAATTTACCACCTTCACAAGTGCAGTCTCAGTGCTATGATTGGGTCTAAAACCAGACTGAAGCGTTTCGTATAGATTGTTTGTCTTCGGGAAGGCAGTGAGTTGCTGCTCAACAGCTTTTTCTAAAGTTTTTGAGAGGAATGGAAGATTCGATATAGGCCGATAGTTTTGTATATTTTCTGGGTCAAGATTTGGCTTTTTCAAGAGAGGCTTTATTACTGCCACTTTTAGTGAGTTTGGTACACATCCGGTGGATAGAGAGACATTTATTATGTTCAACATAGGAGGGCCAAGCACAGGAACCAGCTCTTTCAGTAGTTTAGTTGGAATAGGGTCCAGTATGCAGCTTGAAGGTTTAGAGGCCACGATTATTTTCATCATTGTGTCAAGAGATATAGTACTAAAACACTTTAGTGTCTCCCTTGATCCTAGGTCCTGGCAGAGTTGTGCAGACTCAGGACAACGGAGCTTTGGAGGAATACGCAGATTTAGAGAGGAGTCCGTAATTTGCTTTCAAATGATAATGATCTTTTGCTCAAAGAAGTTCATGAATTTATTACTGCTGAAGTGAAAGCCATCCTCTCTTGGGGAATGCTGCTTTTTAGTTAGCTTTGCGATAGTATCAAAAAGACATTTCGGATTGTTCTTATTTTCCTCAATTAAGTTGGAAAAACAGGATGATCGAGCAGCAGTGAGGGCTCTTCGATACTGCACAGTACTGTCTTTCCAAGCTAGTCGGAGGTCTTCCAGTTTGGTGTAGCGCCATTTCCGTTCCAATTTTCTGGAAGCTCGCTTCAGAGCTCATGTATTTTCTGTTTACCAGGGAGCTAGTTTCTTATGACAAATGTTTTTAGTTTTTAGGGGTGCAACTGCATCTAGGGTATTGCGCAAGGTTAAATTGAGTTCCTCGGTTAGGTGATTAACTGATTTTTGTCCTCTGATGTCCTTGGGTAGGCAGAGGGAGTCTGGAAGGGCATCAAGGAATCTTTGGGTTGTCTGAGAATTTATAGCACGACTTTTGATGCTCCTTGATTGAGGTCTGAGCAGATTATTTGTTGCGATTGCAAACGTAATAAAATGGTGGTCCGATAGTGCAGGATTATGAGGAAAAACATTAAGATCCACAACATTTATTCCACGGGACAAAACTAGGTGCAGAGTATGACTGTGGCAGTGAGTAGGTCCAGAGACATGTTTGACAAAGCCCACTGTGTCGATGATGGCTCCGAAAGCCTTTTGGAGTGGGTCTGTGGACTTTTCCATGTGAATATTAAAGTCACCAAAAATGTGAATATTATCTGCTATGACTACAATGTCTGATAGGAATTCAGGGAACTCAGTGAGGAACGCTGTATATGGCCCAGGAGGCCTGTAAACTGTAGCTATAAAAAGTGATTGAGTAGGCTGCATAGATTTCATGACTAGAAGCTCAAAAGATGAAAACGTTGTTTTTTGTAAATTGAAATTTGCTATCGTAAATGTTAGCAACACCTCCGCCTTTGCGGGATGCACGGGGGATATGGTCACTAGTGTAACCAGGAGGTGAGGCCTCATTTAACACAGTACATTCATCAGGCTTAAGCCATGTTTCAGTCAGGCCAATCACATCAAGATTATGATCAGTGATTAGTTCATTGACTATAACTGCCTTTGAAGTGAGGGATCTAACATTAAGTAGCCCTATTTTGAGATGTGAGGTATCACAATCTCTTTCAATAATGGCAGGAATGGAGGAGGTCTTTATTCTAGTGAGATTGCTAAGGCGAACACCGCCATGTTTAGTTTTGCCCAACCTAGGTCGAGGCACAGACACGGTCTCAATGGGGATAGCTGAGCTGACTACACTGACTGTGCTAGTGGCAGACTCCACTAAGCTGGCAGGCTGGCTAACAGCCTGCTGCCTGGCCTGCACCCTATCTCATTGTGGAGGTAGGGGAGTTAAAGCCCTCTCTATGTTCGTAGATAAGATGAGAGCACCCCTCCAGCTAGGATGGAGTCCGTCACTCCTCAACAGTCCAGGCTTGGTCCTGTTTGTGGGTGAGTCCCAGAAAGAGGGCCAATTATCTACAAATTCTATCTTTTGGGAGGGGCAGAAAATAGTTTTCAACCAGCGATTGAGTTGTGAGACTCTGCTGTAGAGCTCATCATTCCCCCTAACTGGGAGGGGGCCAGAGACAATTACTCGATGCCGACACATCTTTCTAGCTGATTTACACGCTGAAGCTATGTTGCGCTTGGTGACCTCTGACTGTTTCATCCTAACATCGTTGGTGCCGACGTGGATAACAATATACTCTCTACACCCGCCAGTTTTAGCTTTAGCCAGCACCATCTTCAGATTAGCCTTAACATCGGTAGCCCTGCCCCCTGGTAAACAGTGTATGATCGCTGGATGATTCGTTTTAAGTCTAATACTCCGGGTAATGGAGTCGCCAATGACTAGGGTTTTCAATTTGTCAGAGCTAATGGTGGGAAGCTTCGGCGTCTCAGACCCCGTAACGGGAGGAGTAGAGACCAGAGTAGGCTCGGCCTCTGACTCCGACTCGCTGCTTAATGGGGAGAACCGGTTGAACGTTTCTGTCGGCTGAATGAGCGACACCGGTTGAGCATTCCTACAGCATTTCCCTCCAGAAGCCATGAGAAAGTTGTCCGGCTGCGGGGACCGTACGAGGGGATTTATACTAACATTACTATCTGTACTTACTGGTGGCACAGATGCTGTTTCATCCTTTCCTACACAGAAATTACCCTTGCCTAACGATTGCGTCTGAAGCTGGGCTTGCAGCACAGCTATCCTCGCCGTAAGGCGATCGTTCTCCTGTATATTATGAGTACAGCGACTGCAGTTAGAAGGCATCATGTTAATGTTACTACTTAGCTTCGGCTGTTGGAAGTCCTGACGAACCATGTCCAGATAAAACGTCCGGAGTGAAAAAGTTGAGTGAGGGAAAAACCAAAAATATAAACGGTAATTAAAAAGTAAAAACCGTAAAGTTGTCAGGTAGCAAAGTAAGGTTGGCAACAAAATGCACAGCAGCACGTAAACAAGTCTCAAATCAAATCAAAGTTTATTTGTCACGTGCGCCGAATACAACAGGTGTAGACCTTACAGTGAAATGCTTACTTACAGGCTCTAACCAATAGTGCAAAAAAGGTATTAGGTGAACAATAGGTAAGTAAAGAAATAAAACAACAGTAAAAAGACAGGCTATATACAGAAGCGAGGCTATAAAAGTAGCGAGGCTACATACAGACACCGGTTAGTCAGGCTGATAGATTTTTTTCAAGATGGCGTAGCAGTTCAGACGTCCTTTGTTCTCCTCTTGTCGTGTCCCGTGTATATATATATATATATATATTTACATATTTTCTTCGCATATCTTTGTACAGATTTTTTCTAAAAACTCAACCTCAAAACACTCTCCTGCAACCCGCCTCACCAATTTTAAAAAAAGTATTATTTACCTCAAATCTGAAATCCACAACAGAAGCTAGACAGAGGTTAGCCATTTCACTGGCTAACGTTGGAGTTCAGCTAGCCACGGTTAGCGGTCCTCAGCTATCCATTAGCTCGAAAGCTATCGGCAGTTTTTGTACAGCGTGACTCAGATCAGAGCATACCGGACCTATTCTCTCTCCATATCCCCGGATTTCTACCGCAGGCTCTGGACTTTTACACCTGGATCTTGCAGCGAGCTAGCTGCTACCTGAGTGACTATTTGCAAAAGTCGGTCAAGGAGCTAACATAAATTATTCCGGAGCTAGCCAGCTGAAGAGTTCCATCAGCCACTCCTGGGCTATTCCGGAGCTAGCCAGCTGAAGAGTTCCTTCAGCCACTCCTGGGCTATTCCGGAGCTAGCCAGCTGAAGAGTTCCTTCAGCCACTCCTGGGCTATTCCGGAGCTAGCCAGCTGAAGAGTTCCTTCAGCCACTACTGGGCTACAATCACCTATCCGGACCCGTTTTTTACTGCCGATGCGGAGCCCCATCGGGCCTTCACGACTGGACCCCGACGTTATCTGCCCGAGGGAGTTATCCAACTGGCCCCTCCGTCGTGACGTAACCTGAACGCCCATCTGCGGCCCGCTAATCGTTAGCTATCTTATCGGCTGCTATCTGAATAGGTCTATCAGACAATTTTTTGGGCCACTATTGTCACGGTTGTCGTCGGTAATGGAGGACCAAAACGCAGCAGGTATGTGCAGGCTCATCTTGACGTTTATTTATTTTCAAAATGAATACCAAAATAACAGAACACGAGAACTAACGAACGAACAACAACAACAAACAGTCTGGCAAAGCATAAGGCTAAACACAGAACAATCTCCCACAAAATACAAGACAAACACACCCAACTAATATAGGACTTCCAATCAAAGGCAACACCAAACAGCTGCCTTCAATTGGAAGTCCAACCCCAATTAACTCAACATAGAAACACACACACTAGACTAACCATAGAATACATGAAAACCAAACAGTGCCCAAAAACCACGGAATACTTAAATCAAATGCCCCTTCAACAAACACACCACCCCGAACCACATAAAACGAATACCCTCTGCCACATCCTGACCAAACTACAATACCAATTAAACTTATACTGGCCAGGACGTGACAACTATAACTATAACTTTTTTGCCAATTGGACTGGTCCCCCCTACCACACGGAAACCCACTAATCTACAGACGGAAACGCACGAGGTGGCTAAAAACAGACCTCCCTCCATCTTCTACCAGCTTGCTACCTATGGCTCGGCTAGCTATCTAATTCTCACTGGACCCTTTGATCACTCGGCTAAGCATGCCTCTCCTTAATGTCAATATGCCTTGTCCATTGCTGTTCTGGTTATTGTTTATTGGTTTATTTCACTGTAGAGCCTCTAGCCCTGCTCATTATACCTTATCCAACCTCTCAGTTCCTCCACCCACACATGCTATCACATCTTCTGGTTTCAATGATGTTTCTAGAGACAATATGTCTCTCATCATAACTAAATGCCTAGGTTTATCTCCACTGTATTCACATCCTACCATACCTTTGTCTGTGCATTATACCTTGAAGCTATTTTATCGCCCCCAGAAACCTGCTCCTTTTTCTCTCTATTCTGGACGTCACAGACGACCAATTCTTATAGCTTTTAGCCGTACCCTTATCCTCATCCTTCTCTGTTCCTCTGGTGATATTGAGGTGAATCCAGGCCCTGCAGTGCCTAGCTCCACTCCTACTCCCCAGGTGCTCTCTTTTGATGACTTCTGTAACTGTAATAGCCTTGGTTTCATGCATGTTAACATTAGAAGCCTCCTCCCTAAGTTTGTTTTATTCACTGCTTTAGCACACTCAGCCAACCCGGATGTCCTAGCCGTGTCTGAATCCTGGCTTAGGAAGTCCACCAAAAACTCTGAAATCTTCATCCCTAACTACAACGTTTTCAGACAAGATAGAACGGCCAAAGGGGGCGGTGTTGCAACCTACTGCAGAGAGAGCCTACAGAGTTCTGTCCTACTATCCAGGTCTGTACCCAAACAATTTGAACTTCTACTTTTAAAAGTCCATCTCTCTAAAAACAAGTCTCTTACCGTTGCCGCCTGCTGTAGACCACCCTCGGCCCCCAGCTGTGCTCTGGACACCATATGTGAACTGATTGCCCCCCATCTATCTTCAGAGCTCGTGCTACTAGGTGACCTAAACTGGGACATGCTTAACACCCCAGCCATCCTACAATCCAAGCTTGATGCCCTCAATCTCACACAAATTATTAATGAACCCACCAGGTACCACCCCAAAGCCGTAAACACTGGCACCCTCATAGATATCATCCTAACAAACTTGCCCTCTAAATACACCTCTGCTGTTTTCAACCAAGATCTCAGCGATCACTGCCTCATTGCCTGCATCCGTAATGGGTCAGCGGTCAAACGACCTCCACTCATCACTGTCAAACGCTCCCTGAAACATTTCAGCGAGCAAGCCTTTCTAATCGACCTGGCCCTGGTATCCTGGAAGGATATTGACCTCATCCCGTCAGTAGAGGTTGCCTGGTTATTTTTTTTAAATGCCTTCCTCACCATCTTAAATAAGCATGCCCCATTCAAGAAATTTAGAACCAGGAACAGATACAGCCCTTGGTTCACCCCAGACCTGACTGCCCTTAACCAACACAAAAACATCCTGTGGCATTCTGCATTAGCATCAGCATCGAACAGCCCCCGTGATATGCAACTTTTCAGGGAAGTTAGAAACCAATATACACAGGCAGTTAGAAAAGCCAAGGCTAGCTTTTTCAAGCAGAAATTTGCTTCCTGCAACACAAATTCAAAAAAGTTCTGGGATATTGTAAAGTCCATGGAAAATAAGAACACCTCCTCCCAACTGCCCACTGCACTGAGGATAGGAAACTCTGTCACCACCGATAAACCCACTATAATTGAGAATTTCAATAAGCATTTTTCTACGGCTGGCCATGCTTTCCACCTGGCTACCTCTACTGCAGTCAACAGCACTGCACCCCCCACAGCTACTCACCCAAGCCTTCCCCATTTCTCCTTCTCCCAAATCCATTCAGCTGATGTTCTGAAAGAGCTGCAAAATCTGGACCTCTACAAATCAGCCGAGCTAGACAATCTGGACCCTTTCTTTCTAAAATGATCTGCCGAAATTATTGCAAACCCTATTACTAGCCTGTTCAACCTCTCTTTCGTGTCGTCTGAGATTCCCAAAGATTGGAAAGCAGCTGCTGTCATCCCCCTCTTCAAAGGAGGGGACACTCTTGACCCAAATTGCTACAGACCTATATCCATCCTACCCTGCATTTCTAAGGTCTTCGAAAGCCAAGTCAACAAACAGATTACCGACCATTTCGAATCCCACCGCACCTTCTCCGCTATGCAATCTGGTTTCATAGCTGGTCATGGGTGCACCTCAGCCACGCTCAAGGTCCTAAACAATATCGTAACCGCCATCGATAAGAAACAATACTGTGCTGCCGTATTCATTGACCTGGCCAAAGCTTTCGACTCTGTCAATCATCACATCCTCATCGGCAGACTCAATAGCCTTGGTTTCTCAAATGATTGCGTCGCATGGTTCACCAACTATTTCTCTGATAGAGTTCAGTGTGTCAAATCGGAGGGCCTGTTGTCCGGACCTCTCTATGGGGGTGCCACAAAGTTCAATTCTTGGGCCAACTCTTTTCTCTGTATACGTCAATGATGTCGCTCTTGCTGCTGGTGAGTCTCTGATCCACCTCTACGCAGACGACACCATTCTGTACACTTCTGGCCCTTCTTTGGACACTGTGTTAACAACCCTCCAGACGAGCTTCAATGCCATACAACTCTCCTTCCGTGGCCTCCAACTGCTCCTAAATACAAGTAAAACTAAATGCATGCTCTTCAACCGATCGCTGCCTGCACCTGCTCGCCTGTCCAGCATCACTACCCTGGACGGTTCTGACTTAGAATATGTGGACAACTACAAATACCTAGGTGCCTGGTTAGACTGTAAACTCTCCTTCCAGACTCACATCAAACATCTCCAATCCAAAATTAAATCTAGAATTGGCTTCCTATTTTGCAACAAATCATCCTTCACTCATGCTGCCAAACATACACTCGTAAAACTGACCATCCTACCGATCCTTGACTTCGGCGATGTCATTTACAAAATAGCCTCCAATACCGTACTCAACAAACTGGATGCAGTCTATCACAGTGCCATCCATTTTGTCACCAAAGCCCCATATACTACCCACCACTGCGACCTGTACGCTCTCTTTGGCTGGCCTTTGCTTCATAATCGTCGCCAAACCCACTGGCTCCAGGTCATCTACAAGACCCTGCTAGGTAAAGTCCGCCCTTATCTCCGCTCACTGGTCACCATAGCAGCACCCACCTGTAGCACGCGCTCCAGCAGGTATATCTCTCTGGTCACCCCCAAAGCCAATTCCTCATTTGGCCGTCTCTCCTTCCAGTTCTCTGCTGCCAATGACTGGAACGAACTACAAAAAGTTCTGAAACTGGAAACACTTATCTCCCTCACTAGCTTTAAGCACCAGCTGTCAGAGCAGCTCACAGGTCACTGCACCTGTACATAGCCCATCTATAATTTAGCCCAAACAACTCCCTCCTCCCCTACTGTATTTATTTATTTTGCTCCTTTGCACCCCATTATTTATTTCTACTTTGCACTTTCTTCTACTACAAATCTACCATTCCAGTGTTTTACTTGCTATATTGTATTCACTTTGCCACCATGGCCTTTTTTGCCTTTACCTCCCTTATCTCACCTCATTTGCTCACATTGTATATAGACTTATTTTTCTAATGTATTATTGACTGTATGTTTGTTTTACTCCATGTGTAACTCTGTGTTGTTGTATGTTGTCGAACTGCTTTGCTTTATCTTGGCCAGGTCGCAATTGTAAATGAGAACTTGTTCTCAACTTGCCTACCTGGTTAAATAAATGTGAAAAAAAATAATTGAGGTAGTATGTACATGTAGATATGGCTAAAGTGCCTATGCATATATGATGAACAGAGAGTAGCAGTAGCGTAAAAGAGGGGTTGGCGGGTGGTGAGTGGCGGATCACAATGCAGATAGCCCGGTTAGCCAATGTGCAGGAGCACTGGTTGGTTGGCCCAAATGAGGTAGTATGTACATGTAGATATGTTAAAGTGACTATGCATATATGATAAACAGAGATTAGCAGCAGCGTAAAAAGATGGTTTGGGGGGGTTTGGGGGGGCACACAATGCAAATAGTCCGGTTAGCCATTTGATTACCTGTTCAGGAGTCTTATGGCTCGGGGGTAAAAACTGTTGAGAACCTTTTTTGTCCTAGACTTGGCACTCCGGTACCGCTTGCCATGTACATGATCAAAGCTGTTCTCATCACATAATAATCATAATTTAGATTAAAGACCTTTTTTTATGATTTTTATTTTATTTTAAATGTTCAACACAAGACACTTAATATTGAACAGTTTGTGGAACAGTTTGTTTATTGTGTGCATTAAGATAAAAAGTATATCCTTACAATTCGTGTTGTGATAATATTATCCCTTTATTTTAACCAGCTGATACAGGAAACAACCCTGTAACCTTTGAATCATTAAGATTTCAATATAATATACCACAGGTAGTGGACTTAGAGTTAATAACTAACTTACACCTACCTGCCTTTTAATGCAGGACGTAGTTAAAACCCTAACCTCCCTTAATACAGGACGTAGTTAGAACCCTAACCTCCCTTAATAGAGGACGTAGTTAGAACCCTAACCTCCCTTAATACAGGACGTAGTTAGAACCCTAACCTCCCTTAATGCAGGACGTAGTTAGAACCCTAACCTCCCTTAATACAGGACGTAGTTAGAACCCTAACCTCCCTTAATGCAGGACATAGTTAGAACCCTAACCTCCCTTAATGCAGGACGTAGTTAGAACCCTAACCTCCCTTAATACAGGACGTAGTTAGAACCCTAACCTCCCTTAATACAGGACGTAGTTAGAACCCTAACCTCCCTTAATGCAGGACGTAGTTAGAACCCTAACCTCCCTTAATGCAGGACGTAGTTAGAACCCTAACCTCCCTTAATGCAGGACATAGTTAGAACCCTAACCTCCCTTAATGCAGGACATAGTTAGAACCCTAACCTCCCTTAATACAGGACGTAGTTAGAACCCTAACCTCCCTTAATACAGGACGTAGTTAGAACCCTAACCTCCCTTAATACAGGACGTAGTTAGAACCCTAACCTCCCTTAACACAGGAAGTAGAAAGAACTTTAATCTTGCTCTACAGGACGTAGTTAGAACCCTAACCTCCCTTAATGCAGGACGTAGTTAGAACCCTAACCTCCCTTAATGCAGGACGTAGTTAGAACCCTAACCTCCCTTAATGCAGGACGTAGTTAGAACCCTAACCTCCCTTAATACAGGACGTAGTTAGAACCCTAACCTCCCTTAATACAGGACGTAGTTAGAACCCTAACCTCCCTTAACACAGGAAGTAGAAAGAACCTTAATCTTGCTCTACAGGACGTAGTTAGAACCCTAACCTCCCTTAATGCAGGACGTAGTTAGAACCCTAACCTCCCTTAAAACAGGACGTAGTTAGAACCCTAACCTCCCTTAATACAGGACGTAGTTAGAACCCTAACCTCCTTTAATACAGGACGTAGTTAGAACCCTAACCTTGCTCTACAGGATGTACTAAGAACCCTAACCTCCTTTAATACAGGACGTAGTTAGAACCCTAACCTTGCTCTACAGGATGTACTAAGAACCCTAACCTCTTTTAATACAGGACGTAGTTAGAACCCTAACCTCCCTTAATTCAGGACATAGTTAGAACCTAACCTTGCTCTACAGGATGTACTAAGAACCCTAACCTCCTTTAGATTGAGATGCCCTGCCCTGGTATTGTGAAATTTAGCCTGTAGCTCGGCTGCTAACTAAAGCTTGAGGTTAAGCAAGTCCAGATGCTATCTCTCTCCAAATTAGCCGTTTAGAGGGATAGAGAGGCAGCATATTTCAGTGGCAGGCCCAGAGCAGATAAAGCTAACAACATGAAGGAGTAGAACTAATCTCACTGTGCACCTTGTAATTCCACAGACCAGGAGATATGATGGAATGCTTGCTTTTCAACACACTCAGTGTGATTGTGATTGTATCAAAACCATCAAAACCAAAATAGCTACCAGTGTATATAAAGTGGAGGCCGTGGTTCAGTGCTCGCTTCCCCTTTCTCCATCTCTCTCTCTCTCGCTGTCACGACTTCTGCCGAAGTCGATGCCTCTCCTTGTTCGGGCGGTGCTCAGCGGTCGACGTCACCGGTCTTTTAGCCATCATTGATCAATTTCTCATTTTCCATTGGTTTTGTCTTATCTTCTTACACACCCGGTTCCAATCCCATTCATTACATGTTGTGTATTTAACCCTCTGTTTCCCCTCATGTCCTTGTCAGAGATTGTTTGTGCATGTGCTCATGTATTATGGATTGGTGCGCGACTGGTTCTTGTACCCACTTTTATTTATTTTGTACTTTGGTTTTGGAGTTTTGGTAACTTTTTTAAAATACTCCATTTATGCCAAGTTTGATTCTCCTGCGCCTGACTTCCCTGCCACCTACACACACGACATTACACTCGCTCTCTCTCCATCTCTCTCCATCTCTCTCTCTTTATTTCTCCCACTAGCTCTCCCTCTCTCCATCGCTCTCTCACTAACTCTCTCTCACTAGCTCTCCTAGTTCAATTTCAATTTAAGGGGCTTTATTGGCATGGGAAACATGTATTTACATTGTCAAAGCAAGTGAAATACATAATAAACAAAAGTGAAATAAAAAAATGATCAGTAAACATTATACTCACAAAAGTTCCAAAAGAATAAAGACATTTCAAAAGTCATATTATGTATATATATATATATATATAGTGTTGTAATGATGTGCAAATAGTTAAAGTACAAAAGGGAAAATAAATAAACCTAAATTTAAGTTGTATTTACAATTGCGTTTGTTCTTCACTTTCACTGGTTGCCTTTTTCTTGTGGTAACAGGTCGCACATTTTGCTGCTGTGATGGCACACCGTGGTATTTTACCCAATAGACATCGGAGTTTATCGAAATTAGATTTTTTTCCCCCGAATTCTTTGTGGGTCTGTGTAATCTGAGGGAAATATGTGTCTTTAATATGGTCATACATTTGGCAGGAGGTTAGGAAGTGCAGCTCAGTTTCCACCTCATTTTGTGGGCAGTATGTACATAGCATGTCTTCTCTTGAGAGCCAGGTCTGCCTTCGGCGGTCTTTCTCAATAGCAAGGCTATGCTAACTGAGTCTGTACATAGTCAAATATTTCCTTAATTTTGGTTCAGTCACAGTGGTCAAGGTATTCTGCCAATGTGTACTCTCTGTTTAGGGTCAAATAGCATTCTAGTTTGCTCTGTTTTTTTTGTTGTACATTTTTTCCAAAATTATATTTTTGTTTTCTCATGATTTGGTTGTGTCTAATTGCTCTCTCTCTCTTTCTCGTTCTCGTTCTCGTTCTCGTTCTCGTTCTCGTTCTCGTTCTCGTTCTCGTTCTCTCTCTCTCTCTCTCTCTCTCTCTCTCTCTCTCTCTCTCTCTCTCTCTCTCTCTCTCTCTCTCTCTCTCTCTCTCTCTCTCTCTCTCTCTCTCTCTCTCTCTCTCTCGTATCGCATTCTGTTCATCATTTGAAGGAGCTAATAGTCTGTCTATGCCTGAGTCAATCTGACAGCGTAGAGAAAAGAGGAGGAGAGAAAGGAAAAGAAAAACAGGAGGAATGTTTACTCTTAGTTCTTAAGGCAACTCCCTAGGCCTCCTCAAACAGACATGGAGATGGGCATTGGGGCGAAAACCTAAAACTGGCAGATTCTAAAAGTATTTGATCAAATCTACAGAAGGAGAAGAATTATGTGAAGCTTTGAAAAAGCTATTAAGTCTGTGATTTTGCAGATGGATTGAGTTGGTGTGTATTAAAGTATGTGATTTGCAGATGGTTTGAGTTGGTGTGTATTAAAGTATGTGATTTTGCAGATGGTTTGAGTTGGGGTGTATTAAAGTATGTGTTTTGCAGATGGTTTGAATTGGTGTGTATTAAAGTATGTGATTTTGCAGATGGTTTGTGTTGGTGTGTATTAAAGTATGTGATTTTGCAGATGGTTTGAGTTGGTGTGTATTACAGTATGTGATTTTGCAGATGGTTTGAGTAGATGTGTATTAAAGTATGTGATTTGCAGATGGTTTGAATTGGTGTCTATTAAAGTATGTATTTTTGCAGATGGTTTGAGTTGGGGTGTATTAAAGTATGTGTTTTGCAGATGGTTTGAATTGGTGTGTATTAAAGTATGTGATTTTGCAGATAGTTTGTGTTGGTGTGTATTAAAGTATGTGATTTGCAGATGGTTTGAGTTGGGGTGTATTAAAGCATGTGATTTTGCAGATGGTTTGAGTTGGTGTGTATTAAAGCATGTAATTTTGCAGATGGTTTGAGTTGGTGTGTATTAAAGCATGTGATTTTGCAGATGGTTTGAGTTGGTGTGTATTAAAGCATGTGATTTTGCAGATGGTTTGAGTTGGTGTGTATTAAAGCATGTGATTTTGCAGATGGTTTGAGTTGGTGTGTATTAAAGTATTTCATTTTGCAGCTGGTTTGAGTTGGTGTGTATTAAAGCATGTAATTTTGCAGATGGTTTGAGTTGGTGTGTATTAAAGTATGTGATTTTGCAGATGGTTTGAGTTGGTGTGTATTAAAGCATGTGATTTTGCAGATGGTTTGAGTTGGTGTGTTTTAAAGTATGTGATTTGCAGATGGTTTGAGTTGGTGTGTATTAAAGCATGTGATTTTGCAGATGGTTTGAGTTGGTGTGTATTAAAGTATGTCATTTTGCAGCTGGTTTGAGTTGGTGTGTATTAAAGCATGTAATTTTGCAGATGGTTTGAGTTGGTGTGTATTAAAGTATGTGATTTTGCAGATGGTTTGAGTTGGTGTTTATTAAAGTATGTGATTTTGCAGATGGTTTGAGTTGGTGTGTATTAAAGTATGTGATTTAGCAGATGGTTGGAGTTGGTGTCTATTAAAGTATGCGATTTGCAGATGGTTGGAGTTGGTGTGTATTAAAGTATGTGATTTTGCAGATGGTTTGAGTTGGTGTGTATTAAAGTATGTGATTTAGCAGATGGTTGGAGTTGGTGTGTATTAAAGTATGTGATTTTGCAGATGGTTTGAGTTGGTGTGCTTCAGGGATTCATATCTTTACAAGGTCATATCACTTTATGTTTGATTTGAGAAATTCTGCAGCCCCATTATTGGAAATGTTTACTTCTCTCTCTTTCTCTTGAATTAAAATCCAGTAACTCGTGAGGTGAACATTTCCACGGCGAGCTGCTTCTCAAAGGATCTACCGTTCATGGAGAGTTCACAGCACACACATACCGATCTTGTGGCCTCTCTCAGTCCGTTTGCATGTACCCTCTAAAACTCTGTTACGTAAACTCAATTTCCTACACTGGCAGAAACTGGAAGACTCCTTCGTACACATAACATTCTCCTTAATTCAATTCATTCGCTATATAAAAAAAACTAAAAAATCTCCCTCAGACTTTCCGTAACCACCCGTACTGTGGAAGGTTAGGTGAAAGGTAGCGTGACGTTTATTATTAATGCAGTCAGGGATCACTAAATGAGTACAGAGTGATATTGGCGCGTCGCCTCTTCTCTCTTGCACTCCAAAAATCATATTTAGACACTGCTAATACACTAGGAAACTAAGCTGAGATGTCTTTCCCTGAGTCTTACGTGGAAGACATTTTTTATTTTATACATGTATCCTTAAATTCTGTCCATATCAAATCCTTAAATTCTGTCCATATCATATCCTTTAATTCTGTCCATATCAAATCCTTTAATCTGTCCTCATCAAATCCTTTAATCTGTCCTCATCAAATCCTTTAATTCTGTCCATATCATATCCTTTAAGTCTGTCCATATCAAATCCTTTAAGTCTGTCCATATCAAATCCTTTAATCTGTCCTCATCAAATCCTTTAATTCTGTCCATATCAAATCCTTTAATTCTGTCCATATCAAATCCTTTAATTCTGTCCATATCATATCCTTTAATTCTGTCCATATCAAATCCTTTAATTCTGTATATATCATATCCAGTGCACCAGAAGAAGTTTTGGGTTAGGGGTGCTGAACTACATGCTGGAAGTCCCTGCCATGCTGGGCTGCAATTTATCCTTAACTCCGGACGCTAGAGTGATTTGCTTTATGTATTCATGTATTCAGTCATAGTATAACCAGGCTCTATGCGATTAGCATAAGGTTGTAAGTAACAAGAACATTTTCCAGGACATAGACATATCTGATGTGGGCAGAAAGCATAAGTTCTTGTTAATCTATCTGCGCGGTCCAATTTACAGTAGCTATTACAGTGAAATAATACCATGCTATTGTTTGAGGAGAGCGCACAGTTATGAACATGAAATTATATTAATAAACAAACTGGACATTTGGGCAGTCTTGATAGAACATTTTGAACAGCAATGCAATGTTTCATTGAATCAGACTACAACTTTGCACATACACTGCTTCCATCTAGTGGCCAATATCTAAATTCCAACTGGTCTTGGAAAAATACATTATGGCCTTTCTCTTGCATTTCAAAGATGATGGTGCAAAAACATACAAAAAAAATTGTTTTTTTCTTTGTATTATCTTTTACCAGATCTAATGTGTTTTATTCTCCTACATTCCTTTCACATTTCCACAAACTTCAAAGTGTTTCCTTTCAAATGGTATCAATAATATGCATATCCTTGCTTCAGGGCCTGAGCTACAGGCAGTTAGATTTGGGTATGTCATTTTAGGCAATAATTTAAAAAAGGGGCAGATACTTAAGAGGTTTTAAAGGAGGTTAGGGTTTAGGGAGGACCAAGATGGCACCAACAACTGTGCTCCTATACTTATCGATTGACTTTCTTTAGTTCTTTCCACTATAAACCTCAGTCTATAACCTATTTCTGACATTGTTTTATTCAACTGTGATAAAAGGAAGAGGATGATTGTGGAGTTAGGAGAGTATGTGCCAGAGAGAGAGAGAGAGAGAGAGAGAGAGAGAGAGAGAGAGAGAGAGAGAGAGAGAGAGAGAGAGAGAGAGAGATGATTTTGATGGGGCTGCATTAAATTAGTATTTGAGTCTTATAGATGACAGCTAGGGGACCGCTAGAGGATGTTACCACTGAACACTGTGTGTGTTTGTGTGTGTGGGTGTTTGTTTGTCTATGTGTAATATAATCACCACAGTCCTTTCATGTACTCTGGAACACTCCATAGCTTAGAGTGACACACTTTCACAACTTCAGTGAGTTAGGAGGACATACGAGTGCTCTTTCATAACAATAGTGATTTAGGAGGACTGACGAGGACTGTTTGCTATCTCTTTATTTTTCCAAATTAGGAAAAGTATTTCCTCACACCCTAAGCGGTCAGTGTTATGTGTGAATTGTTGCGGGCCGTGAGCTGCGGAACAGACTGAGGTAGTTCAGGTTGCAGTAATCCCTCATTCATATGAGGCTTGTTCTGCAGACACACACACACACACACACACACACACACACACACACACACACACACACACACACACACAAACATGCACCAGCTTAAGTCAACAGCGGGTGAACTATCCAATTGCGAGAAATCTAACACTAAACTGTCTCACAGATGCAAAACAAATATCCTTCTGATCTGTGGTGATCATGTTCTTCATCTAACTGGAACAATGTCCTCTCTGTTCCTGGTGAGATGACTGCAATCCATCTTCAGGTCAGGTTGCGTTGCGTGTTGAGGCCTCTTCCACTCCAGCCAAAAAAGGTCACGACCTGTCTGCTGGCCTGACTGGTCCTCTGGATGCCTTGGACTCCACATTAGACATGATCTTCCAGACGATCTTCTCCTGTTCACCTGACACTGACAATAGTAGACTGCATGATACTGACGATAACATGTTAACTGTTATAACATGTTAATAACAACTTCTGATCAGTTGTTTGTTCTTCTGATGGACTCCAATCACCTGACCCTGAGACAGAGGATAAACACACGCCACACACACACACAAAATAATAACACGATAACAAGATGTGAAATAACATGATAATAACATAATAACAAAATAATAACATGATAATAAGGTGATAATAACATGATAATAACATGATAATACTGTGATAATAACATAATAATAACACGATAATGTGATAATAACATGATAATAACATAATAACAAAATAATAACATGATAATAATGTAATAATAACATGATAATAATGTAATAATAACATGATAATAATGTAATAATAACATGATAATAATGTAATAATAACGTGATAATAATGTAATAATGACACGATAATAACACGATAATGTGATAATAAGGTGATAATAACATGATAATAACATGATAATACTGTGATAATAACATAATAATAACACGATAATGTGATAATAACATGATAATAACATAATAACAAAATAATAACATGATAATAATGTAATAATAACATAATAATAATGTAATAATAACATGATAATAATGTAATAATAACGTGATAATAATGTAATAATAACATAATAATAACATAATAACAAAATAATAACATGATAATAATGTAATAATAACATGATAATAACATGATAATAATGTAATAATAACGTGATAATAATGTAATAATAATGTGATAATAATGTAATAATAACATGATAATAGTGTAATAATAATGTGATAATAATGTAATAATAACGTGATAATAATGTAATAATAACGTGATAATAACATAATAACAAAATAATAACATGATAATAATGTAATAATAACATGATAATAACATGATAATAATGTAATAATAAGATGATAATGACGTAATAATAATATGATAATAATGTAATAATAACGTGATAATAATGTGATAATAACGTGATAATAATGTAATAATAACATGATAATAATGTAATAATAAGATGATAATGACGTAATAATAACATGATAATAATGTAACAAGATGATAATGACGTAATAATAACATGATAATAATGTAATAATAACGTGATAATAATGTAATAATAACATGATAATAATGTGATAATAACATGACAATAATGTAATATTAACGTGATAATAATGTAATAATAACGTGATAATAACATAATAACAAAATAATAACATGATAATAATGTAATAACAACATGATAATAACATGATAATAATGTAATAATAAGATGATAATGACGTAATAATAACATGATAATAATGTAATAATAACGTGATAATAATGTAATAATAACGTGATAATAATGTAATAATAACATGATAATAATGTAATAATAAGGTGATAATGACGTAATAATAACATGATAATAATGTAACAATAAGATGATAATGACGTAATAATAACATGATAATAATGTAATAATAATGTGATAATAATGTAATAATAACATGATAATAATGTAATAATAACGTGATAATAATGTAATAATAATGTGATAATAATGTAATAATAACGTGATAATAATGTAATAATAACATGATAATAATGTAATAATAAGATGATAATGACGTAATAATAACATGATAATAACGTAATAATAACATGATAATAATGTAACAATAAGATGATAATAACGTAATAATAACATGATAATAATGTAATAATAACATGATAATAGTCTCTAATGGTACTGGAGTCATGGTCAGCGGAGAGGACCAGCAGTTCGACGTCTTTACAGGAATGAATACCACTAAGTAACAACCATTTGTTTTATTAATAAGGGGTTTGGCCAGGATTTTAGATAATGGCGCTGTCCTGGACGGGAGTCTACATTTGTAATATTTTGTGTTTAAGAACCATGAATGGGTGAGAGAACGGACGTACAGTATTATATTTCGAGAGTAAAAAAGAAGAAAAAGGAAAATGAAGAATAAAATGTCATAATTTTCAACCTGATGTTTTTAAACTTCGTCTCTCTTCCGTTGTGTATTGTTTGGCCCCAGAGATGATGGAGTGAGAGCTCTCTCTTTCCAACTTCTGTTATTTCTCCTCTTCCTTTTAGAGGATACTCTCCCATGGCTATTATAACACTGAGTGCACAAGAGTTGAAAATAATCACCTAATTTCCTGCTACTAAGATTCCTGACTTGGCCGGTCAGTCGGTCGGTCAGTCAGACTAAATAGGGGCTTGGCATAGGGGTGAGTATTGATGGGACAGAAAGGTTGCAAGCCTTGACTGAAGAGCAGAGGACAATATTTCAATATTGTAGGTAATGACGAGAACCAGTCCGTCTATCAGGGCCCAGAAATCAACAAACTATTCAAAGTTATGTCTGTTGTAGTGTTGGGCAGAAGGAAAAGTTGACCTTCCTAACTGGTCTTTCGTTTTCAAACTATATTTGGGTATCTAATACCATCAAAGGCGATCAGAATGTCCAGAACAGAGGAAATTCCATGTTGGTGAGACATTCTAGTGACCGCAGGAAGGACAGCAACAACACTACTTCCTGAAATGGGTGTCAATCTGTCGACCGCCCAGCTAAGACAGAAAAATTATTAAAATCTCTATCATGAAAGAGCTTCGGACATTAAACAGCAGTGGGGATTTGAGGATGGAAATGCACAAATGGTGATCTGCTCTAAACATCTCTTTGGAATGGTCTCAGGTTTGGGTAGAGTACCTTCCAGGGTCACACACACACACACACACACACACACACACACACACACACACACACACACACACACACACACACACACACACACAGATGTTTGACATTCCTTCCTTTCCCAGTCACAGGTCCCTCAGGACAGGAACATACACACTTCCTCACATGGCGGCCTCAGAGAGATCCTGTTCCAAGGCGCATCCTCCATCCTCCAATCACAACACCCCTACATATATTTTCTCCAACTCTTTACTCAATAGATGCTTTATGGTCCGTTTTCATCAAACAAAACCCACCTTTGTCCAGAAACCACAACATATTTGGATTTGGTCAGTGACATTTTTCCAGGGAGAGTTTTGATGTCTGCATGTTTCCACTGGAAATGCATGGTGTAATTCTGGGGAAAAGAAAAATCTCTCTCTCTCTCTCTCTCTCTCTCTCTCTGTCTCTCTCTCTCTCTCTACGTCTGTTTATGTTATGTAATATTCATCTGACTGCAACTGCATTAAGAGGGACTGCAATCGTAAAATCTTTAATGAAATCTAATCAAAGTGAGATAACATATGTTTAAGATTTACAGCCCACCTTTTAAAAGAGCATTCATATGAAAGTCCTAAGAAATCATTATTTGGGGTAGACAAGATGAACTGCAGTCCGGGAAGGATTTCTGTCATTTAGAATAACTGTATAATAACCACAAATCCCTCAACCTGTTCTCTTAGATGCCACCATCAAACATCGAAAAAAACGATTGTTTAAGCTTGACATAGTACATTTCGTTTTCCCCGTTTTCCCCATCATTGAGTAGAATAGGTTAGCAGGGAGACTGCTGTGTAGATGACAACCAGCCAAGAGGACCCACTTACATAGTTGGAAACCAGAAGCAGTGAAAGGGAGGCTCAATAAACCTTAAAACCTAAACAGGGGGGCTGGGTGAGACAACACCCAGAGGACAGAGGAATAGACAAAACTGGACCTAAAAACCCAGATTACCACGAGACATTAAAAGACACCTCAGTGTGTGGCTGCTGGCAAGAACTATCTTACCTTGAAACGACCCTCTCTATCCCACTCAGTGACTTAGCTACAGCTCTCAAATAAAACAAAACGTAATACCTGTGTCAAATAAAAACAAACTACTAAGATGTACTGCTTAGGGAAGGCGCTACATTAAGTTTTATCACTAAACTTCTTGTCCAACGGTTCCTGCATGTGCCAAGTGTGTATGCTGTGCTTTGTTCTTGAACCTCTCCCTCTCTCATTCAGCACCAGAGACAAGTGAGTGTGGTCTTAGGAACATCATGGTAGGTTACAAATAATTCAGATTTAAATGGTTTAATTGGAGTAAAGAACTAGAGCATCTAACAGTAGTGATAGTGTCTGATGGGAAGGGGAAGGCCTCTCGTCTCTAACAGTAGTGATAGTGTCTGATGGGGAGGCCTCTCCTCTCTAACAGTAGTGATAGTGTCTGATGGGGAGGCCTCTCCTCTCTAACAGTAGTGATAGTGTCTGATGGGGAGGCCTCTCCTCTCTAACAGTAGTGATAGTGTCTGATGGGGAGGCCTCTCCTCTCTAACAGTAGTGATAGTGTCTGATGGGGAGGCCTCTCCTCTCTAACAGTAGTGATAGTGTCTGATGGGGAGGCCTCTCCTCTCTAACAGTAGTAATAGTGTCTGATGGGGAGGCCTCTCGTCTCTAACAGTAGTGATAGTGTCTGATGGGGAGGCCTCTCCTCTCTAACAGTAGTGATAGTGTCTGACGGGAAGGCCTCTCCTCTCTAACAGTATTGATAGTGTCTGATGGGGAGGCCTCTCCTCTCTAACAGTAGTGATAGTGTCTGATGGGGAGGCCTCTCCTCTCTAACAGTAGTGATAGTGTCTGATGGGGAGGCCTCTCCTCTCTAACAGTAGTGATAGTGTCTATTGGGGAGGACTCTCCTCTCTAACAGTAGTGATAGTGTCTGATGGGGAGGCCTCTCCTCTCTAACAGTAGTGATAGTGTCTGATGGGAAGGGGAAGGCCTAACTCAAAACAGCTGTGTTAGGGGATGGGAGTACAGTACCAGCTGTGTTAGTTGATGGGAGTACAGTACCAGCTGTGTTATTTTATGGGAGTACAGTACCAGCTGTGTTAGTTGATGGGAGTACAGTGCCAGCTGTGTTATTTGATGGGAGTACAGGACCAGCTGTGTTAGTTGATGGGAGTACAGGACCAGCTGTGTTAGGGGATTGGGAGTAGTACAGGAGTACAGTACCAGCTGTGTTATTTGATGGGAGTACAGGACCAGCTGTGTTAGGGGATGGGAGTACAGTACCAGCTGTGTTAGGGGATGGGAGTACAGTACCAGCTGTGTTAGTTGATGGGAGTACAGTACCAGCTGTGTTAGGGGATGGGAGTACAGTACCAGCTGTGTTAGTTGAAGGGAGTACAGTACCAGCTGTGTTAGTTGATGGGAGTACAGTACCAGCTGTGTTAGTTGATGGGAGTACAGTACCAGCTGTGTTAGTTGATGGGAGTACAGTACCAGCTGTGTTAGGGGATGGGAGTACAGCACCGGCTGTGTTAGGGGATGGGAGTACAGTACCAGCTGTGTTAGTTGATGGGAGTACAGTACCAGCTGTGTTAGGGGATGGGAGTACAGCACCAGCTGTGTTAGGGGATGGGAGTACAGTACCAGCTGTGTTAGTTGATGGGAGTACAGGACCAGCTGTGTTAGGGGATCGGGAGTAGTACAGGAGTACAGTACCAGCTGTGTTATTTGATGGGAGTACAGGACCAGCTGTGTTAGGGGATGGGAGTACAGTACCAGCTGTGTTAGTTGATGGGAGTACAGTACCAACTGTGTTAGGGGATGGGGAGTAGTACAGGAGTACAGTACCAGCTGTGTTATTTGATGGGAGTACAGTACCAGCTGTGTTAGTTGATGGGAGTACAGTGCCAGCTGTGTTATTTGATGGGAGTACAGTACCAGCTGTGTTATTTGATGGGAGTACAGTTCACATAATCTAACCATCCCAGCCGAGTGGCAGACGAGCCAATAGGGTTTCATTGTTCTCAGAGAAAGAGAGGTGATTGGAAGGGAGTTTGGGGACAAAGGTGGTGGTGGGGGGGTAGATACCCGACTAGTCGTTAATCGACCCCCCACATTGATTATCTGACTCTTTAAACGTTTATTGTATTGGTGGAGGAAGACGGAATTACGCAACGAGAAGAAAAAATATTACTGTTGGTTGTCGTAGCGACGAACGCCTGACTACTATACCTTCTCTTGTCCTGGATACGCAATCCATGGAACCCTGAGCCGCGATCCCATTCCAGAACGTTGCTCCCTCCCTCCCTCCCTCCCCATCTGTTCACTACACTACACCTTCCAGAACGTTGCTCCCTCCCTCCCTCCCTCCCCATCTGTTCACTACACTACACCTTCCAGAATGTTGCTCCCTCCCTCCCTCCCTCCCTCCCTCCCCATCTGTTCACTACACTACACCTTCCAGAACGTTGCTCCCTCCCTCCCTCCCCATCTGTTCACTACACTACACCTTCCAGAATGTTGCTCCCTCCCTCCCTCCCTCCCTCCCTCCCTCCCCATCTGTTCACTACACTACACCTTCCAGAACGTTGCTCCCTCCCTCCCTCCCTCCCTCCCTCCCCATCTGTTCACTACACTACACCTTCCAGAACGTTGCTCCCTCCCTCCCTCCCTCCCTCCCTCCCCATCTGTTCACTACACTACACCTTCCAGAACGTTGCTCCCTCCCTCTCTCCCTCCCCATCTGTTCACTACACTACACCTTCCAGAACGTTGCTCCCTCCCTCTCTCTCTCCCCATCTGTTCACTACACTACACCTTCCAGAACGTTGCTCCCTCCCTCCCTCCCTCCCTCCCCATCTGTTCACTACACTACACCTTCCAGAACGTTGCTCCCTCCCTCCCTCCCTCCCTCCCTCCCTCCCTCCCTCCCCCCATCTGTTCACTACACTACACCTTCCAGAACGTTGCTCCCTCCCTCTCTCCCTCCCCATCTGTTCACTACACTACACCTTCCAGAACGTTGCTCCCTCCCTCCCTCCCTCCCTCCCTCCCTCCCTCCCTCCCTCCCTCCTCATCATTTCACTACACTACACCTTCCAGAACGTTGCTCCCTCCCTCTCTCTCTCCCCATCTGTTCACTACACTACACCTTCCAGAACGTTGCTCCCTCCCTCCCTCCCTCCCTTCCTCCCCATCTGTTCACTACACTACACCTTCCAGAACGTTGCTCCCTCTCTCCCTCCCTCCCCATCTGTTCACTACACTACACCTTCCAGAACGTTGCTCCTCCCTCCCTCCCTCCCCATCTGTTCACTATACCTTACTGAACAGGGCTGAACCGAGAGAGAGAGAGAGAGAGAGAGAGAGAGAGAGAGAGAGAGAGAGAGAGAGAGAAGAGCAGTGATGATGATTTGCCTGTAATTAATTAATCCTGTGGGTGGCCCCCAGAATTAGCTGTCCCTTGGATCTGATCCTATTGAGAGAGTATTATACTGAGTAATGCAATGCAGCTCTGCTCTGCTGGGTCGCTATAGGGTTTCTGTAACCTTTATATTTAAATCATATGTGCGGTGAAACAGCTGGTGTGCCATCATTATAATGTACACTAAGCGCACAAAACATTAGGAACACTAATCTCTGCTGCCAATGACTAGAACGAATTGCAAAAATCGCTGAAGCTGGAGACTTATATTTCCCTCACTAACTTTAAACATCAGCTATCTGAGCAGCTAACCGATCGCTGCAGCTGTACATAGTCCATCTGTAAATAGCCCACCCAATCTACCTACCTCATCCCCATGCTGTTTTTATTTACTTTTCTGCTCTTTTGCACACCAGTATTTCTCCTTGCATATCATCATCTGCTCATCTATCACTCCAGTGTTAATTTGCTAAATTGTAATTACTTCACTACTATGGCCTATTTATTGCCTTACCTCCTCACGCCACTTGAATACACTGTATATAGACTTTCATTTTCTCTATAGTGTTATTGACTGTACGCTTATTTGATTGTTTATTCCATGTGTAACTCTGTGTTGTTGTTTGTGTGGCACTGCTTAGCTTTATCTTGGCCAGGTCGCAGTTTTAAATGAGAACTTGTTCTCAACTAGCTTACCTGGTAAAATAAAGATGAAATTAAAAATAAAAAAATAAAAAAAAAAAATAAATCTCAAGTATAAAATGTATTTTGGTTTGTTTAACACTTTTTTGGTTACTACATGATTCCATATGTGTTATTTCATAGTTTTGATGTCTTCGCTAATATTCTATAATGTAGAAAATAGTAAAAATATATATGGGGGATTGGAAATGATGCAGACATTTATATTGATTGAAGCTACAATCTATCTGTAATATGAAAGTAGATCTACCCCTTAAAAATACATTTAAAAAACAGTATAACTCCAGTTCAAAGGCACATGATTACTGCATACAATAGATGTAGGATCAGCAAAGGCATTCAGGGGAGTTAGAGGGACATAAATTAGGTTACATACATTGTGTCTAACCCTGATCTGTTTCACCTGTCGTGTGCTTGTCTCCACACCCCTCCAGGTATCGCCCATTATCCCCTGTGCATTTATACCTGTGTTCTCTGTTTGTCTTTTGCCAGTTCACCTTGTCTCATCAAGCCTACTAGCTTGTTATTTCCCATACTCCTGTTCTCTTTAGTCCCTGTATTCCAGTTCTTCTGGTTCTGACCTATTCTGCCTGCCCTGATCCCAAGCCTGCCTGCCCCCTGTACCTATCTGACTCTGACCTGGTTTACGAACTTCTGCCTGTCCTGACCCTGAGCCTGCCTACCGCCCTGTACCTATCTGACTCTGACCTGGTTTACGAACTTCTGCCTGTCCTGACCCTGAGCCTGCCTACTGCCCTGTACCTATCAGACTCTGACCTGGTTACGAACCTCTGCCTGTCCTCAACCTGGCCTTTGACTGCCCCCTGTACCTATCAGACTCTGACCTGGTTACGAACCTCTGCCTGTCCTCGACCTGGCCTTTGACTGCCCCCTGTACCTATCAGACTCTGACCTGGTTACGAACCTCTGCCTGTCCTCGACCTGGCCTTTGACTGCCCCCTGTTGTTATAATAAACGACTCTGTATACTGAACCTTCCATCTCCTGCGTCTGCATCTGGGTCATATCCTGAGTCATGTTACATTTTCACTGATTTTAACTCATATTGCCTTTTCCCGCCTGCCTTCCATCATTGAGGACACGTATTTTCATCGTTTAACCTTGACTTATCAAAATAATAGCTCATATTTGACTGTAGTGACTAAAGACTCTCATGTTTTGGCCTTTCTAGGGAGTTTTTCCTAGCCACCGTGCTTCTACACCTGCATTGCTCGCTGTTTGGGGTTTTAGGCTGGGTTTCTGTACAGCACTTTGAGATATCAGCTGATGTAAGAAGGGCTATATAAATAAATGTGATTTGATTTGATGTCAGACTAAGCTACATTACATATCCACAGCCATTGGAGGCTGGAAAGTATTGCCAAAAATTTCATTCACTCATTGAAAGGAAGCTTTCACATAATCAAATGAAGCACAACGCTGGAAATCTGTCTGCATCCACAGAAACTAGTCCCAGCGTTCTATGACAAACACAGATGGTTTTATATCAAATGAATAGCAGAAAGCAGAGTGAGGAAGAAAGACTCTGACACAGATGTACTGCCAGTTCCTTAATGTTTTGGCTGTATACGTAGCCTAATATTAAACAGAGCTAAGTGGACATGAGTTACACATGACATGCCAATGGTCATTTAACAGAGTTTTAAACCTATCTGCCAAGAACAGCTAGTTTTCTGTTTTCATCTCCCCAATCAGACCACTCCCAGACAATCCTAACAACATTCTTGCTTGGAAATATCTCTGTGCTAAGAAGCTATTGTAATTTATTTTTGACCATTTTATTTGAAAACAGTAAGGTACTTCATTGTTACCCAGAAATTATTTGATATTGATTTCAAAATGGCTGCATTGGATCTGAAATATGACAATGATCAATGAAATCTCCAGGGAGCCTATTGTTCTGGTAAAGATGCGTCCGTAGCAGATTGCTAAACTGTATTTTATACGTATAATATGAATGAATGTAGGCTACCCTGTTTTTGCCAGACAAAACAGGAGAAAATGAAACAAGTGCTTTCTGGTCACTAATCAGGATATGTGCAAACGCCTTTGGGCGCCAATGCCAAAGTCTGGTCGTTTGTCTATAGTCAAGACGCACAACTTTTTGGTTCTGAAACACATATTAGATGATTTTGAGACAAGAATTTGGTGCAATGCCGTAGCCTATGTTAGTGACCAGATTAAATAGGCAATGTTATAACTAAAAAATACAAATGGAAGCCTACATGTAGCCTGTAAAAACATGTATATAAAAAATATCTATCTTACAGTTCAAAAGTTTGGGGTCACTTAGAAATGTCCTTGTTTTTGAAAGAAAAGCACATTGATCAGAAATACAGTGTAGACATTATTAATGTTGTAAATGACTATTGTAGCTGGAAATGGCTGATTTTTAATGGAATATCTACATAGGCGTACAGAGGCCCATTATCAGCAACCATCACTCCTGTGTTCCAATGGCATGTTGTGTTAGCTAATCCAAGTCTATCATTTTAAAAGGCTAATTGATCATTAGAAAATTCTACTGCAATTATGTTAGCACAGCTGAAAACTGTTGTCCTGATTAAAGAAGTAATAAAACTGGCCTTCTTTAGACTAGTTGAGTATCTGGAGCTTCAGCATTTGTGGGTTCGATTACAGGCTCAAAATGACCAAAAACAAAGAACTTTCTTCTGAAACTCATCAGTCTATCCTTGTTCTGAGAAATGAAGGCTATTCCATGCGAGAAATTGCCAAAAAACTGAAGATCTTGTACAACGCTGTGTACTGCTCCGTCACAGAACAGTGCAAACTGGCTCTAACCAGAATAGAAAGAGGAGTGGGAGGCCCCGGTGCACAACTGAGCAAGAGGACAAGTACATTAAAGTGTCTAGTTTGAGAAACAGACGCCTCACAAGTCCTCAACTGGCAGCTTCATTAAATAGTACCCGCAAAACACCAGTCTCACCGTCAACAGTGAAGAGGCGACTCCAGGATGCTGGCCTTCTAGGCAGAGTTGCAAAGAAAAAGCCATATCTCAGACTGGCCAATAAAAATAAAAGATTAAGATGGGAAAAAGAACACAGACACTAGACAGAGGAACTCTGCCTAGAAGTCCAGCATCCCGGAGTTGCCTCTTCACTGTTGACGTTGAGACAATCAACATGTTTAAGCCTAATTCCCTAATGGACATTTTCACTTCTGCTCTCTCATCCTCTCCCCTGCCTCATCTTCCCTCTCTGGCTCCTTGTCTTTCCACCTCTTTCCCTCTCTGTTTCCCTATCGCTTTACCTTTCTTTTCCCCTCTCTCTGTCTCCCTGTCTCTCCATTCACCCCCCCACCCTCTCTCTAACAGACCACTAGGAGACCCAAGGCATCACCCTCTCTTAGAATGAGGAGGAAACCCATGTGACCTCTGAAGATATCAAACAACGTCTTCAAGTGTTGAGTTGCCCTTTTCAGTCTAAAGCCTTTATATCTAGAAGGAAGTATTCAGTCTCCTCTCCTCTGTAGAATCTTTCCACTGATGAAGCCACTGTCTCTCTCTCACCCCTATCTGTCATTGAGGGACAAACTTTCCCAGGGATGACTGAATTCTCCCATTGGCTGAATTTGGCTCAATCAAACAACCAATCATGGCATCTCTAGCACTTGTCCTTGGTTACCGTGGTTGGCACGTCAACACAGAAAAACTTCACCTAACTGTCATTGAGTTCTAATCCTTCTCTGACCTCTTTAAGGGGAAAGAGGACTCTGAGACTCTGTGTGTGTGTCTGTGTCTCATACAGGTCAGTGTCAGCCTCACAAAAGGGCCATTCTGTTCTATCTGTTCAGCAGTTCTATTCTGCTCAGTGTTCTTCACCGAGCTCGTAAATGCTTGGCCCAGGTCATTAAGCAGTTTAACGATGCGTGGAGGCGTGAAGAGATTTCAAAGAAAGCCGAAAATTCCTGTCCATGAATAAAAGTTTAAAACATTTCTCAAAATACAGATTTTTTAGGTATTAATTTTATTTTTTTATGGACTAAACATGGAAGTTATATCAAATGTACTATCCATTTATTACCACATCAAATTCTTGTTTCATAAGATCAAAAGAATATCGCTGTCTCCTTGTGGAAGGAAAACATGTCTAATTGAAGCTCTAATTCCACTCCAAGACTTCTGGTTTTGTCATTCGGGTTTTTATCAGTCATGTAAAAGGGGAAATAATCTCATTAAGTGATATGGGGGAAACTTCGGCATCAGCGGAATTAAAAACTAACATGAGAAACAATTTGTATAATAAAGTATACTACTGGCTGAGAATAAATGATGTACACTGAAAACACATGACTAACGTCCGTCTGCTGTCTAAGACTATAGAAGGGGTGAACAGACATATGGAAAAAGGACAGTGGTGTATTTTGGCTTCCTGGGAGCTGGTTTAGAGACAATTACTTTGGATAAAGTTAGGAGATGCAGGAGAAAACAAAACAGAGAAATGTCTAATACAATACTATCATAGGGAAATCGCTAGTAATAACAATGGAGTTGCATACTATTAGGACAGCAAAATATAAACGTATATATATATATAAAAATATAAACGTATATATATATATATAAGTTTATATTTTGACGTTGAGGAGTTGCATACTATTAGGAATTATAACTTATAAACGTATATGTTTATATTTTGCTGTCCTAATAGTATGCAACTCCATTGTTATTACTAGCGATTTCCCTATGATAGTATTGTATTAGACATTTCTCTGTATATATAAAATACAATCAAGATCTAATGAAAAACACACACTCATTATAACAACCCATTAGACACAGGCTAGCTGTCCACTTTTGTATTTGTGCTACCATTGTGTAACCAATGGCCTTTTGAACAGCATTCAACAACTTTGTGTTTGGCAGGCTAAAGCCAGACCAGTCCAAGCAGAGCAAAGCAGCACAAAGCAGAGCTAAGCAGAGCAGAGTCAGTGGAAAACCAAGTTCATGGGGTTTAGCATGTCATGTAACTGAAGAGATATGGAGAGAAGAAGACTCCCTTTGCAGTGGGGGGCTGCTGTCAGAGTATGAGGAAATATAAATCAGTAAGTGAATGATTGCGATTGTTCCTTGAGAGGGAATTCTTTCCAAAGCTCACTACTGTTGGACATAGTGAAAATAATAATACTCAACACCAAGATCCTAAGATACACATAATAGTCAACATTGAAAGGAGAGGGAAGCGCCTTTTAAATCATATGGCTTAAAAGTCCATATGATTTATGTGGGGCCATGTCTTTAAAGGCCCAATGCAGATTTTTTTTTTTAAATATCAAATAATTTATAACAATGAACTACCTTAACTACTCTAATAGTTTTCCATAATATATATTTTTAAATAATTTCCCAACTAGTCTCGGTAGCAAGGGGTAGCTTACAATATCTCTGTGGTAGCTAGCTAAGTAGGCTAGCTGGCTAACGTTAGCACTACAGCTACTACTAAATTAGCTAGCTACCTCAGGTAATTGGATTTAGTTAACGTTACTTCCCATAGAAAACTCACCAAAGGTTAGCACGCTGAGCTGACAGTTTTTCCTCAGTGTGTTACAGCTCATCTGAGCGTCTTCAGTTTCGACTGTCTTCATCATGTCAGGGCAGGTCACGTGATCAGACCGGCAGATCACGTTGTCAGGCCAGCTGTGTGAACTTAGCGTTACCTTTCCTATGTAGTGAACTAATTCTGACCAGACCAGGTCAATGTCTTGGTCAGTTAAGAATGTATGAGCACACTCTGGTGTTAACAGCATTATGCCCCAAGGGAAATGGTGCATCTTTAGTCTCCTGACCTGGACACACAATGTCTATTCTCTCACACCATAGTGGTTACAAGGTCAGGGTAGACCATGTCTGTCATCAAAACACTGATCTAAGGTCAGTTGTGTAGTATTATCCTTCAAACTTAAGGTTAGGATTTGGGGAGCAAATGCTGATCCTAGAACTGTGGCCAAAGGGGGAAATTATATCCCTAGCTTTGTTAGTTGACCCTGATCTCTGAAAAGGTCAACGTGGAATAAACACTCAGGAGAGGTCAGGGGTCAAGAGACAAAGATGACCTAGTCAGCTGTCTACTCCTGACAACAGCACCGGGCATCAAGTGCATCTTCAACACAAACTGTAACCAATCACGGACAAGGCTGTAACGGACGAAGCCGATGATGGACAAGGCTGTACTCTCCTAACATTCTAATGTCAAGTGCCACCGCTGCCGGCACTATAACACCCCCCCCCTACCTCTTCAAAAGCACACACACACACACACACACACACACACACACACACACACACACACACACACACACACACACACACACACACACACACACACACACACACACACACACACACACACACACACACACACACACACACACACACACCCTTCCAAACATCATTGTGGTCAACTCCTCCTCACTACAGAGCTTCATGCCCATATCTTATAACCCTTCCTGGTATAATCATATCATATAACCCTTCCTGGTATAATCATATCATATAATCCTTCCTGGTATAATCATATCATATAACCCTTCCTGGTATAATCATATCATATAACTTGCACAAGCCTCCCCCATTTCTCCTTCCCCCATATCCAGATAGCCGATGTTCTGAAAGAACTGCAAAATCTGGACCCCTACAAATCAGCCGGGCTAGACAATCTGGACCCTCTCTTTCTAAAATAATCCGCTGAAATTGTTGGAACCCCTATTACTATCCCGCCTGTTCAACCTCTCTTTCGTATCGTCTGAGATCCCCAAAGATTGGAAAGCTGCCGCGGTCATCCCCCTCTTCAAAGGGGGAGACACTCTAGACCAAAACTGATACAGACCTATATCTATCCTACCCTGCCTTTTTAAGGTCTTCAAAAGCCAAGTGAACAAACAGATCACCGACCATTTCGAATCCCACCGTACCTTCACCGCTAGGCAATCTGGTTTCCGAGCTGGTCATGGGTGCACCTCAGCCACGCTCAAGGTCCTAAACGATATCATAACCGCCATCGATAAGAGACAATTCTGTGCAGCTGTATTCATCGACCTGGCCAAGGCTTTCGACTCTGTCAATCACCACATTCTTATCGGCAGACTCAGCAGTCTTGGTTTCTCAAATGACTGCCTCGCCTGGTTCACCAACTACTTCTCAGACAGAGTTCAGTGTGTCAATTTGGAGGGCCTGTTGTCCGTACCTCTGGCAGTCTCTATGGGGATGCCACAAAGTTCAAATCTCGGGCCAACTCTTTTCTCTGTATATATCAAAGATGTCGCTCTTGCTGCTGGAGATTCTCTGATCCACCTCTACGCAGACGACACCATTCTGTATACTTCTGGCCTTTCTTTGGACACTTTGTTATCTAACCTCCAGAGGAGCTTCAATGCCATACAACTCTCCTTCCGTGGCCTCCAACTGCTCCTAAATACAAGTAAAACTAAATGCATGCTCTTCAACCGATCGCTGCCTGCACCTGCTCGCCTGTCCAGCATCACTACCCTGGACGGTTCTGACTTAGAATATGTGGACAACTACAAATACCTAGGTGTCTGGTTAGATTGTAAACTCTCCTTCCAGACTCACATTAAGCATCTCCAATCCAAAGTTAAATCTAGAATTGGCTTCCTATTTCGCAACAAAGCATCATTCACTCATGCTGCCAAACATACCCTTGTAAAACTGACCATCCTACCGATCCTCGACTTAGGCGATGTCATTTACAAAATAGCCTCCAACACTCTACTCAGCAAATTGGATGCAATCTATCACAGTGCCATCCATTTTGTCACCAAAGCCCCATATACTACCCACCACCGCGACCTGTATGCTCTCGTTGGCTGGCCCTCGCTTCATATTCGTCGCCAAACCCACAGGCTCCAGGTCATCTATAAGTCTTTGCTAGGTAAAGCCCCACCTTATCTCAGCTCACTGGTCACCATAGCAGCACCTACTTGTAGCACTCGCTCCAGTAGGTATATTTCACTGGTCAACCCCAAAGCCAATTCCTTGTTTGTCCTTCTTTCCTTCCAGTTCTCTGCTGCCAATGACTGGAACGAACTGCAAAAGTCACTGAAGCTGGAGACTCACATCTCCCTCTCTAACTTTAAGCACCAGCTGTCAGAGCAGCTCACAGATCACTACACCTGTACGTAGCCCATCTGTAAATAGCCCATCCAACTACCTCATCCCCATACTGTTATTTATTTTGTTGCTCCTTTGCACCCGAGTATCTCTACTTGCACATTCATCTTCTGCACATTTATCACTCCAGTGTTTAATTGCTAAATTGTAATATTTTTCGCCACTATGGCCTATTTATTGCATTTATCTTACCTCATTTGCACACACCGTACATATTCTTTTTTTATTGTGTTATTGACTGTATGTTTGTTTATTCCATGTGTAACTCCGTGTTGTTGTTTGTGTCGCACTGCTTTGCTTTATCTTGGCCAGGTCGCAGTTGTAAATGAGAAATTGTTCTCAACTGGCCTACCTGGTTAAATAAAGGTGAAATAAAATAAACAAAAAATAATGTTGTCTGCTTGACATTACGCTGTGTGTTGTCTATGCCCTGTTCTCTGCTTGACGTTACGCTGTGTGTTGTCTTAGCCCTGTTGTCTGCTTGACGTTACACTGTATGTTGTCTTAGCCCTGTTGTCTACTTGACGTTATGCTGTGTGTTGTCTATGCCCTGTTGTCTGCTTGACGTTACGCTGTGTGTTGGCTTAGCCCTGTTGTGTGCTTGACGTTATGCTGTGTGTTGTCTATGCCCTGTTGTGTGCTTGACGTTATGCTGTGTGTTGTCTTAGCCCTGTTGTCTGCTTGACGTTACGCTGTGTGTTGTCTTAGCCCTGTTGTCTGCCTGACGTTACGCTGTGTGTTGTCTTAGCCCTGTTGTGTGCTTGACGTTACGCTGTGTGTTGTCTTAGCCCTGTTGTGTGCTTGACGTTACGCTGTGTGTTGTCTTAGCCCTGTTGTGTGCTTGACGTTACGCTGTGTGTTGTCTTAGCCCTGTTGTGTGCTTGACGTTATGCTGTGTGTTGTCTTAGCCTTGTTGTCTGCCTGACGTTACGCTGTGTGTTGTCTTAGCCCTGTCTTCTACTTGACGTTACGCTGTGTGTTGTCTTAGCCCTGTTGTGTGCTTGACGTTACGCTGTGTGTTGTCTTAGCCCTGTTGTCTGCTTGACGTTATGCTATGTGTTGTCTTAGCCCTGTTGTCTGCTTGACGTTACATTGCGTGTTGTCTTAGCCCTGTTGTCTGCTTGACGTTACGCTATGTGTTTATCCGTCTATCACGTTCAAGCCCTTGTACTTAGATCACTTACTGTAACAGCAGGATAAGGCATCACATTAAGACCCCTCTAACTCATGTGAATGAAGAGGTCTGTGTGTGTGTGTGTGTGTGTGTCTCTGTGTGTGTGCAAAGCAGGAAGAAAGTATCAAACCAACAAACCATTAGTTAGCAACATAAGCCACGACGTGCTGCCTGTGAAGAAGACAGCAGGTAGCCTAGTGGTTAGAGCGTTGGGCCAGTAACCCAAAGGTTTCTGGATTGAGTCCCTGAGCTGACAAGGTAAAAATCTGTCGTTCTGCCCCTGAACAAGGCAGTTAACCCACTGTTCCCCGGCAGGCCATCACTGTAAATAATATTTTTTTCTTAACTGACTTGCCAAGTTAAATAAAGTTAAAATAAAAAAATAAAAATACATATCTCACAGCATGATGTCCCACAAGTTAGCACTTGTTAGGCACAAGAGGTTGTTTTTTCCCGTAAGGTGTGCGCGTGTGTGTGTTTGCATCCATGTACATGTGCCTATACGAGTGTGTGTGTGTGTTCACATGGGAGTATTAAGCGGTGTGTGGGCGTGTGATAGATGACAATATCCAAATGGAAAACGCAGGTTGTAACTCGTCTATCTCTCCCCCAGATGTAGTCTCTCGATGTTCCTCATATTTCATTTCTTTGTTTTCCATTGAACTTGAATTCCGTTCTGAAAAATAAAACCACACTTTAGGACATTCATCTTTTAGGACATTCATCTTATTTATGGTTATCGGTTATTCTCATCGTACAAACAACACATTGTTGCTTAATTTATCTGGAGAAGCAATCCTATTGTTTTGTCAGAAGGAAGACTTATTGTCTTGTAAGACCAGACACCAAAGCACAGGTCCGGTCTTGAGCCCTGACTCTGAGAATCTAAAGAGTTCTTCTCTCTGTGGGGACTCACCATCATGACTGGCATGCTGTGTGTGGACACTGTGGAGACTTACCGTCATGACTGGCAAGCTGTGTGTGGACACTGTGGAGACTCACCATCATGACTGGCATGATGTGTGTGGACGCTATGGAGACTCACCATCATGACTGGCATGCTGTGTGTGGAAGCTGTGGAGACTCACCATCATGACTGGCATGCTGTGTGTGGGCGCTGTGGAGACTCACCATCATGATTGGCATGCTGTGTGTGGACGCTGTGGAGACTCACCATCATGACTGGCATGCTGTGTGTGGACGCTGTGGAGACTCACCATCATGATTTGCATGCTGTGTGTGGACGCTGTGGAGACTCACCATCATGACTGGCATGCTGTGTGTGGACGCTGTGGAGACTCACCATCATAACAGCCTGCCCTAGACCACATGAGGAGTTCTGTGTGTATTTCCCCGTCTCTGATAAGAGATCTAGCCTTGCATTCCACCCTTTGATGTCCACACCCATTTAGCCCTTAATTCTGAGTGCATGCTCACAATTCCTGGAATTAAAGAGGAAAAAAACGATTATCGGATTCAGAGAAGTAATTTCTCCTTGCTGGCTTCCTGTTATTTAGATTCTAGACCATTTAGAACATTCCTTAAATAGTCCCAGACTGCATCAGACATGCTAATGATGCTCCTTTCAGAATCAAGTGGTTCCCTATTCCCTATATGGGCCTTGGTCAAAAGTAAACAAACATGATCTCAATCTTCAACCTTGAAGGGCATTATTCATCATTTCTCCAGTTTCTCTGGACTAAAACAGAATTATGATAAGTCTACTATATTACGGATGGGTCTCTAAAAGATGCTAACTTTAAATTGCTATGTGGTCTCGCAAATACATGGGCGGATGGCGAAGTTGGTGTCCTTGGTGTACATATTCCGGAAAAGTCTAGCGATCTTGCAAATATTAACTTTAATAGAAAAGTTGGCAAAATACACTACATGACCAAAAGTATGTGGACACCTGCTTCCAAAACATTTCAATTCAAAATCATGGGCTTTAATATGGCGTTGGTCCCCCCTTTGCTGCTATAACATCCTCCACTATTCTGGGAAGGCTTTCCACTAGATGTTGGAACATTGCTGCAGAGACTTGCTTCCATTCAGTCACAAGAGCATTAGTGAGGTCGGGCACTGATGTTGGGCGATTAGGCCTGGCTCGCAGTCGGTGTTCCAATTCATCCCAAAGGTGTTCGATGAGGTTGAAGTCAGGGCTCTGTGCAGGACAGTCAAGTTCTTCCACACTGATCTCGACAAACTATTTCTGTATGGAGCTCGCTTTTTGCACAGGTACATTATCATGCTGAAACAGGAAAGGGCCTTCCCCAAACTGTTGCTAAAGTTGGTGGTGAATCAGGATTCATCAGTTGACCAGGGCAGCTCCAGCGTCACAGAAATTTGCCAAACTGACTTGTTGGAAAGGTGGCATCCTATGACGGTGCCATGTTGAAAGTCACTGAGCTCTTCAGTGAGGCCATTCTACTGCCAATGTTTGTCTATGGAGATTGCATGGTTGAGTGCACGATTTCATACAACTGTCAGCAACGGGTGTGGCTGAAATAGCCGAATCCACTAATTTGAAGTGGTGTCCACATACTTTTGTATGTATAGTGTAGATAGGATCTTCAAACTGTGGAGAGGGAAACAATTGTCCATCGACAGGAAAATTACCCTGATTAATTCTCAGTAATACCTCAGTAATACCTTTACATATTTATGAATTGCTCTACTGAATCCAGGAGAATCCTTTTTCAAATAATTTGAGAAATAAATATAACATTTTATTTGGAATGGCAAACCAGATAAAGTTAAACAAGTCTTTTATATAGAGAAAGGGTTAAACCTATTTAGAAAATGATGTCATTAAACCTCTCTCATCCATTGTACCAAAATTATATTTAAATCTAAACTGGATTTCTAGCAGGCTGCTAAAATAGGCACATCCAATGTTCAAAATATGGATTTTTGCCATTATACAGATTAAAACCAACCATTTCCGGTGGACTGACAATGGATACCCGTTTAAAGTATCCTCCTTTTTAAATGAAGCAACACACTCCAGAAGAGGCAAAATAAATATTTCAGTAACTGATATCTCCAAAGTACTGATATGTAAACTCGGCAAAAAAAGAAACGTCCTCTCACTGTCAATTGCGTTTATTTTCAGCAAACTTAACATGTGTAAATATTTGTATGAACATAACAAGATTCAACAACTGAGACATAAACTAATCAAGTTCCACAGACATGTGACTAACAGAAATTGAATAATGTGTCCCTGAACAAAGGGGGGGGGGGTCAAAAAAGTAAGAGTCAGAATCTGGTGTGGCCACCATCTGCATTAAGTCCTGCAGTGCATCTCCTCCTCATGGACTGCACCAGATTTGCCAATTATTGCTGTGAGACGTTACCCCACTCCTCCACCAAGGCACCTGCAAGTTCCTGGATGTTTTTGGGGAGGAATGGCCCTAGCCCTCACCCTTAGATCAAACAGATCCCAGACGTGCTCAATGGGATTGAGATCCGGGCTCTTTGCTGGCCATGACAGAACACTGACATTCCTGTCCTGCAGGAAATCACACACAGAACAAGCAGTATGTCTGGTGGCATTGTCATGCCAGGATGAGCCTGCTGGATCTGGTACCACGAGGGAGGAGGATGTCTTCCCTGTAACACACAGCATTGAAATTGCCTGCAATGACAACAAGCTCAGTCCGATGATGCTGTGACACACCGTCCCAGACCATGACGAACCCTCCACCTCAAAATTGATCCCGCTCCAGAGTACAGGCCTCGGTGTAACGCTCATTCCTTCGACGATAAACGTGAATCCAACCATCACCCCTGGTGGAACAAAATCGCAACTTGTCAGTGAAGAGCACTTTTTGCCAGTCCTGTCTGGTCCAACAACGGTGGGTTTGTGCCCATAGGCGATGTTGTTGCCGGTGATGTCTGGTGAGGACCTGCCTTACAACAGGCCTACAAGCCCTCAGTCCAGCCTCTCTCAACCTATTGTGGACAGTCTGAGCACTGATGGAGGGATTATGTGTTCCTGGTGTAACTCTGGCAGTTGTTGTTGCCATCCTGTACCTGTCCCGCAGGTGTGATGTTTGGATGTAACGATCCTGTGCAGGTGTTGTTACACGTGGTCTGCCACTGCAAGGATGATCAGCTGTCCGTCCTGTCTCCCTGTAGTGCTGTCTTAGGCGTCTCACAGTTCGAACATTGCAATTTATTGGCCTGGCCACATCTGCAGTCCTCATGCCTCCTTGCAGCATGCCTAAGGCACGTTCACGCAGATCAGCAGGGACCCTGGGCATCTTTCTTTTGGTGTTTTTCAGAGTCTGTAGAAAGGCCTCTTTACTGTCCTAAGTTTTCATAACTGTGACCTTAATTGCCTACCGTCTGTAAGCTGTTAGTGTCTTAACAACCGTTCCACAGGTGCATGTTCATTAATTGTTTATGGTTCATTGAACAAGCATGGAAAACAGTGTTTAAACCCTTTACAATGAAGATCTGGGAAGTTATTTGGATTTTTACGAATTATCTTTGAAAGACAGGGTCCTGAAAAAGGGACGTTTCTTTTTTTGCTGAGTTTATAAGGAAGGTATCATGTTTATGAATTACATTGTAAATAAGGATGTAAAACATGTATAAGGAAGGTTCATGTTTATTAATTACATTGTAAATAAGAATGCAGAAAATGTGTCACACAAGCAATTAACAAGGGTGTATGGAGAAATATGCTCGATACAAAAGTACTGTATAACAAATTAAATCGCAGCTCTGCCACAAAAAAATGGAAGAGGCAATTGCAAAAAAGAGAAAGGAATGAATTTTAATTTCACACCTCACACTTATACAAGTTACCCACTTGTACATACAGTGAATCAGGACAATTATAGGCACCCCTATTTGACCTTTGGCAAACGCTGAGTAACAGTCACGTGTTGGCACCTCTGGGATCTAAAGGTTAAGAATGAGGAAGAGGAGGAGGAGGAAGAAGAAGAGGAGGAAGTGGAGATGGAGGATGAGGAAGAGGAAGAGGAGGAGGAAGAGAAGAAGGATGAAGAGGATTAGGAGGAATAGGAGGAGGAGTTGGAAGAGGCGGAGGAAGAGGAGAAGGATGAGGATGAGGAGGAAGATGAGGAGGAGGTGATTTAACGAAGTAAGCTATGGAAGATTCTGGGAAAAGGGCCACACGTGGTTGAAAGATCACACCACACTAAATTCTGATAATCACACATTGCTGCCTCTGGGGTACAGGGGTTAAGGAAGACAAAGAGGAAGGGAGAAGTTAAGGAAGAATGGTTTAGGAAGTACGGAGGATTAAGGGTGGAGAGGCGAGTGCTCACCTGCGTGAGGTGTCAGGATGCGTTTCACAGACCGTCAGCACACATCAGAGGAAGCAACAAGTGTGTGTGTGTGTGCGTGCGTGGTTCGTCAGCACACATCATAGGAAGCACAGCTCAGCTGTCTCTCTGTCAGTCCAATCACAAGGCCAGACTCAAAGGAACTTTACAAACTCACATGCCCCTTTAATCACCTAAGAAAAGTAAAGAGCCTTGCATGAGCCATGGCTTGTGCGAGCAAGGTTTCATAGGAACCACATCAAATCAAATCAAATTTGGATGAGGAATAATGAGAAGGGGAAAGAAGTAATAAAGGAAGTGAATTGAATTGTTTTGGTGTTTCATAATGTAGCTCATTAGATTGGATCTCGTCTATAGATTTTAAAACTCTTATATGTGTTTGACCCCAAACATCAAAGTCTGTATGATTATAGTTAGAGGAATTCATATTCCAAACATTCCTGTAGACATATCTTCATCTACTAACCCAAGGAGACACATCACACAATATATGGTGACGTACTGAAGGGTCAGTGATTGCCCTCCTCTTACGGTTTGGCTCTCATCTCAAATAAAGCAATCAAAATGAGATTATAGTGCAGAATTTACAGTAAATAAAGCAACCAAAATGAGATTATAGTGCAGAATTTACTGTAAATAAAGCAACCAAAACGAGATTATTGTGCAGAATTTACTGTAAATAAAGCAATCAAAATGAGATTATAGTGCAGAATTTACTGTAAATAAAGCAATCAAAATGAGATTATAGTGCAGAATTTACTGTAAATAAAGCAATCAAAATGAGATTATGGTGCAGAATTTACTGTAAATAAAGCAACCAAAATGAGATTATTGTCACGCCCTGATCTGTTTCACTTGTCCTTGTGCTTGTCTCCACCCCTTCCAGGTATCGCCCATCTTCCCAACTTATTACTGACAACCTTAAAATGTGCTGTTTTTAACCCACACTAAAATAAATGAAAATAAAGATTGAAAAGTAGAATCAAAGCATTTATATTTTGGTCTGTATAAATATGTTTGTGTATAGCTTTCTTCCCTAGAGCTTGCGGTTCAACCTCTTTTCTCTGGAACGGCTGAGAGCGGGGATCCAATGCATTGGATGTGCGCCAAGCCAAAACTATAATACCGTATCATTAGCCAGGAAAGCAGCAGCAGCTCCCATAATGACATGATGCTGACATGATGCTGACATGATGCCGCTCCGTAGAGAGTAGTTAGCATCCCGATCAGGGGCTTTAAATGTAATAATATTTATATACTGTTTGACATTTAGCAGATGTTTTTCTTACACTAGTAGTGCAATTTCATATGGGTTAGCCCCAGCGGGAATCTAACCCACGACCCTGGTGTTGTAATAACATCCTCTAACCAACTGAGCCACACAAAACCACAATGACTAGTTGGGATTGATATCATCACTCCTCTCCTCTTCCTTGGTAACAGCTATCATTCCCAACCTCCTGGAAGTCAAAGACATAATGAACCAGAAAGAAAACAATAAAAGTTGCCCTAACAGATCCAAATGAAACAAAGCATTAATACCAAATCGAGTTTATCAAAACATGCGGTAAAGGCGTGGCTCAAGCTTCATAATCTGACCATTTAACAATGTTGTTTGATTGCACCACACTCGTGTCTTGGTCAGTGGCTGATTTTGCCAGACTTGGTTTCAGGATCTAGGGAGTGATTTGTGACTAATCCAGACAAAACAAGCATTGTTTTCAACTTCATGCTCTGGCAGTGTTCTGACAGTATTGTGGCAACATAATGTCTGTGTTCTGGCTGTGTTTCTGCTATCAGGATCATCCTTTCAGCACCTCGGAGCAGGAGGGCTCAGCATCAGGATCAGGATGAAGATCAGGGATAGTGTGCCATAAACTCTTAGAAAAAAGGTTTCTATAAAAACCAAAAAGGGTTCTATAAAAACCAAAAAGGGTTCTATCATATGCTTCATATATAGCACCCTAAAATGTTCTATATGCAATCCAAATGTTTGCTAATATATAAAGAACATAAAGAACCACAAGGTTCTACATTATTTATTTAACCTTTATTTTAACTTTATTTTAACAGGGAAGACAAATTGAGACCTAGGTCTCTTTTACAAATGAGCTGTGTCTTTGTGAGATGCAGAGTAGGTGAACAGTGGTTCCCACTGTGAAGCATGGAGGAGGAGGTGTGATATTGTGGGGGTGCTTTGCTGGTGACACCGTCTGTGATTTATTTAGAATTTAAGGCACACTTAACCAGCATGGCTACCACAGCATTCTGCAGCGATACGCCATCCCATCTGGTTTGCGCTAAGTGGGACTATCATTTGTTTTTCAACAGGACAATGACCCAACACACGTCCAGGCTGTGTAAGGGCTATTTGACCAAGAAGGAGAGTGATGGAGTGCCCCATCAGATGACCTGGCCTCCACAATCACCCGACCTCAACCCAGTTGAGATGGTTTGGGATGAGTTGGACTGCAGAGTGAAGGAAAAGCAGCCAACAAGTGCTCATCATAAGCATTCCAGGTGAAGCTGGTTGAGATAATACCAAGAGTGTGCAAAGCTGTCATCAAGGCAAAGGGTGGTTAATTTGAAGAATATAAAATATATTTAGATTTGTTTAACACATTTTTGGTTACTACATGATTCCTTATATGTTATTTCATCGTTTTGATGTCTTCACTATTATTCTACAATGTAGAAAATAGTGAAAATAAAGAAAAACCTTTGAATGAGTAGGTGTGTCCAAACTTTGACTGTTGCTGTACGAACATTAAAATACAAAAACACATTCGTGGGAAGCACAAATAAAACATCCCAAATCACGCAGAGAAACTGTTACATTCCTCCACAAATAAATCCCCAATGAATACTTTAAATTGCCTGAATGGCACAAGAGCCTCCGAATTAAATATATTTAGAATTTTGTTCCAGCAATATGGTGCAATAAAACTAAAAGCAGATTTACCTAGCTCGGTGGAGACCCTTGGAACCGCAAAGAGTTAAACAATCCTGTGAACGGGTTAGGAACCTCAGGTGTCTATACTTCAACAGCAAAGTTAGATAAGACGGAAGTTTATGAAGTAGGGCCTTGTAAACAAAAAGGGAGCAATGTAGAGATCTACGGGTCTTTAGAGAAGTCAAGACAACTTTTTGATACAGGATGCAGTGACGACTATCAAAACTGTCACCTGTAACAAAACGAAGTGCACTCTGGGAGATGGCATCCAAACGTTTAAGAAATAGTAGCAGCTGCACTTTGATAAATACTATCATCATAATCAAGAACAGATAAAAGGTTGACTGAATAATCTGCTTCCTACTGCTCGGAGAAAGGCACGATCTGTTTCTGTAGAAAAAAGCCAACTTTAAATCTTAACCAGCTCAGCCACAGTATATGTTTTTAAACAGTCAAATCCATTTATATACAAATGCCTAAGTATTTATATGTGGGAACACGTTCATTTGGAGAACCATCTAATGATTGAACCTATAGTTCATCTGAAACATTCTTACAAAAGTTTGAAAACAACATGTATTTCGTTTTGCCCATATTAAGCATAAGTTTTAAATCATCAAGGGATTCCTGCATAGCTGTAAAATCGGACTTACAGTTTTGACACAGCCAGATCAACAGTCAGGGCAATAGCAGACATAAGAGTATCATCCATATATAGATGACATTTACAGTTTTTTACAGATCGACCAATGGTGTTTAAAAAATAGTGAAGAGAACAGGTCCCAAAATCGACACCTGTGGTACATCTTTATGCACTTCAAGAAATTCAGACTTAACATCAAATGGCACCCTATTCCCTACATAGTGCACTACTTTAGACCAGAGCCCTACGGCACGCTATTCCCTACATAGTGCACTACCTTTGAACAGAGCCAATAGTGCACCATATAGGTAATAGGTTGTGATTTGGGACACAGCCCTATCACTTCCCTCTGGGTGAGTTGTGCTGCTGTCTGTCATCTCAGTTACCGTGTGATGGGAAGGAACCCTGGGGGGTAGAGAGACAAGGAAGGAGCAGGGTTGGTTCAGTGTGTGTATATGTGTGTTTTAGTGTGTGTGTGAGCGTGTGCGTGTGTGTGAGCGTAATAAGGAGCCCTGGGGGGTAGAGAATAAAGACACATGGTCCAGGTCCATTCAGACAAATGGTTTATAGTTTGCAGAACGCTGCAGCAGGCAGGGAAAATCACTTATAAAGCAGTGAAAATGTCTAGTTGAATACCTGTTCCAGTGAAATCCTGTCCTGGACAGACCTGTCCTAGACAAACCTGTCCTAGACAAACCTGTCCTAGATAAACCTGTCCTAGATAAACCTGTCCTGGTCAGACCTGTCCTAGACAAACCTGTCCTAGACAAACCTGTCCTGGTCAGACCTGTCCTAGACAAACCTGTCCTAGACAAACCTGTCCTAGACAAACCTGTTCTAGACAAACTTGTCCTAGACAGACCTGTCCTAGACAAACCTGTCCTGGTCAGACCTGTCCTAGACAAACCTGTCCTAGACAAACCTGTCCTGGACAGACCTGTCCTGGACAGACCTGTCCTAGACAAACCTGTCCTAGACAAACCTGTTCTAGAGAGACCTGTCCTAGACAAACCTGTCCTGGACAGACCTGTCCTGGACAGACCTGTCCTAGACAAACCTGTCCTAGACAAACCTGTCCTAGACAAACCTGTTCCAGAGAGACCTGTCCTAGACAAACCTGTCCTAGACAAACCTGTTCTAGACAAACCTGTCCTAGACAAACCTGTTCTAGACAGACCTGTCCTAGACAAACCTGTCCTAGACAAACCTGTTCTAGACAAACGTGTTCTAGACAAACCTGTCCTAGACAAACCTGTTCTAGACAAACCTGTCCTGGTCAGACCTGTCCTAGACAAACCTGTCCTAGACAAAACTGTCCTAGACAAACCTGTTCTAGACAAACCTGTCCTAGACAAACCTGTCCTAGACAAACCTGTTCTAGACAGACCTGTTCTAGACAAACCTGTCCTAGACAAACCTGTTCTAGATAGACCTGTCCTAGAGAAACCTGTCCTAGACAGACCTGTCCTAGACAAACCTGTCCTAGAGAAACCTGTTCTAGACAGACCTGTCCGAGACAAACCTGTTCTAGACAGACCTGTCCTAGAGAAACCTGTTCTAGACAGACCTGTCCTAGACAGACCTGTCCTAGACAAACCTGTCCTAGACAGACCTGTCCTAGACAAACCTGTCCTAGACAGACCTGTCCTAGACAGAGCAGTGGCTCTGTGCCTGATTTTTATTTACATATTTCCTACCTCAAAGTATGAGAAGATGGGAGGAGTTGAGTTTAGTGCACAGGACTTTTTTTTTCTTTACCTTACTGGCTCCCAAAGTGCCTTTTTGTTACTTGTTAATTGAATTTGATTTGGTTAACCAGAACATGTACTATCTAGAGTGTTTTGTTCGTACCACATACATACATGGGTTGGTTAAACAGGAGGGCAGAACTTCGTATGTATATATACACAGTTGGCTTGTAACCAATATTTCGCTAGTTCGAATACCTGAGCCGATAAGGTTTAAAGTGTGCTGATGTGCCGTTGAGCAAGGCACTTAACCCTTATTTGCACCAGGGGCGTCGTACCACTATGGCTGACACTGTAAAACAACACATTTCACTGAACCTAGCCAGTGTATGTGACAAAAACATTTTTTTTTTTATGTAGGAGTCTCAAAAATCTGCCAAAGTCGTACTTCATTACTTGGGGAATGTCCAAATGAATTCAGATGGACCATACGATGAAAGAGTCCCATTCTAACACATCCCAGCAGGTAAAACAGGGGCTGCGACCCAAATGACACTCTACTCCCTAGATAGTGCACTACTTTTGACTATGGCTCAGGTGAAAAGTAGTGCACTATAAAATGAATAGGGAGCCATTTGGGGTGCCAACCAGGGACTCAGGCAGTCATATACTGTATATGACCTCTCTTTGATCCCAATTCCTGCCCCTCTTAACTCCCTGTAGTCACGCATAGCAGATAGAACACAGCCTGGAGGCACTCTGCAGTGCTTCCTTTACCATGACTGTGTGTGTGGGTGGCTGGGTGGGGTTGTGTGTGTCTGTGTGTGTGTGTGTGTGTGTGTGCGTGCGTGCGTGCGTGCGTGCGTGCGTGTGTGTGTGTGTGTGTGTGTGTGTGTGTGTGTGTGTGTGTGTGTCTGTGTGTGTGTGTGTGTGTGTGTGTGTGTGTTGCTGTGCCATCGTGGGGGCAACGCCAGCTGTAGTTCCCAGGATATTCTAATTCATAAATAGGGATTTGGGAACCACTGTTATTTACTTAGTTAGTGAGTTACACAGTTACCCAAGTGGTTGGTCATAATACTAATCGTCTTCCAACTTCAGTGATTCAGTGATTTCTTGCCGCAAATTGAGGCCTTGCAATGTGAAAGTATGTTTTTGTTCTATGACAACTTACATGGTGACATCACGTGATCCGCTGTATCCTTTATTACCTCTCCTTTCCCCGGAGGATTCAGCTGACTAATGGGAGTTACTGGAGGCGCACCTCTCTTAAACCTTTCCCATCATCTCCTCCTCCGTGTGTGTGTGTGTGTGTGTGTGTGTGTGTGTGTGTGTGTGTGTGTGTGTGTGTGTGTGTGTGTGTGTGTGTGTGTGTGTGTGTGTGTGTGTGTGTGTGTGTGTGTGTGTGTGTGTGTGCGCACGCGCGTGTACGTGTATGAGAGTGTGTTGAGTCAGCCTCAGACTGCTGCACAAGATCTGGTACACTCTTAGAAAACAAAAGTTGCTATCTAGAACCTAAAAGAGTTATTCTGCTGTCCTAGTAGGAGAACCCTTTGAAGAGCCCTTTCTGGTTCCTGGTAGGGGTTATAAGAAATTATAGAGATTTCTTGTGGGCATAGAAATAGGATCAGAGGCCAGCCATCACCATGACCATCCGGAGAATGTAAGAGGTGTGTAAGAGAATGTAAGAGAATGTAAGAGGTGTGTAAGAGAATGTAAGAGAATGTAAGAGGTGTGTAAGAGAATGTAAGAGAATGTAAAAGGTGTGTAAGAGAATGTAAGAGAATGTAAGAGCTGTGTAAGAGGTGTGTAAGAGGTGTGTAAGAGAATGTAAGAGGTGTGTAAGAGGTGTGTAAGAGGTGTGTAAGAGAATGTAAGAGCTGTGTAAGAGGTGTGTAAGAGGTGTGTAAGAGAATGTAAGAGGTGTGTAAGAGAATGTAAGAGAATGTAAGAGGTGTGTAAGAGGTGTGTAAGAGGTGTGTAAGAGAATGTAAGAGCTGTGTAAGAGGTGTGTAAGAGGTGTGTAAGAGGTGTGTAAGAGAATGTAAGAGGTGTGTAAGAGAATGTAAGAGAATGTAAGAGCTGTGTAAGAGAATGTAAGAGCTGTGTAAGAGCTGTGTAAGAGGTTAAGGGGTGGGGTGGGGTGGGGGGTGTTGTGTGGAGATGCTGACTTATGGAATGCTTAGCCCTGTATTTAACGTTTTCAGTGAGGAGTGAACGGCTGTCGTTACAAACCATTGAACGAAGGTATTTCAGGGCAGGCTGACTCTGAACAAATGAGTCAAAGTTGATCTGGGGGTGAGCTATGTTCACGAGCGTGTTTGTTTCGCTCGTGTGTTCATGCGTGTGCCAGTCGATCTAGAGGTGAGCTACATTCACGAGCGTGTTTGTTTTGCTCATGTGTTCATGCGTGTGCCAGTCGATCTAGAGGTGAGCTACGTTCACGAGCGTGTTTGTTTCGAGCGTTCGTTGCTCCAGCGGTGTGAGAAATGGGAGACCTATGATAGACTCCAGAGAGAAAGTAGTTCAAGCTTGCTCTGATTTCCCAAAAAACCATCCGTCACCGGAGTATACGTCCAATAAGCCTTTGACAAACTGTTTCCCTTTTCTATAATAATCACTGACCATTACATTTTCCACTTAAACATTGACATTTATTGTCATTCCTTCCCCTCTGTTGATAGTAACTAACTAACTTCCAGTAAGGATTACATCGTCAGTGTTTATACCATTCATCAATACAACCATACGACATTCATAAGTACACAGCGCTATGGTAACAGTCATGGTAACAGTCAATGGAGCCAAAGAGGGGGGTTCAGGGACCTTAGAGGTGCCCCTGTAAAACATAGGAGCTTGCAGTCCTCCCCTCTGAACCTTACCTTCGTGCTAATTCTACCTCAGTTCATACCACAGTAGCTGCTCTGCTGTCGAAATGCTGCCAACTGAGCATACCAAACATTAGGAGCACCTTCCTAATATTGAGTTGCACCCCATGTTGCCCTCAGAACAGCCTCAATTCTTCAGGGTATGGACTCTACAAGGGGTCCGAAGAGTTCCACAGGGATGCTGGCCCATGTTAACTACAATGTTTCCCACAGTGTCGAGTTGGCTGGATGTCCTTTGGGTGGTGGACCATTCTTGATACACATGGGAAACTGTTGAGCCTGAAAAACCCAGCAGCGTTGCAGTTCTTGACACAAACTGGTACGCTTGGCACCTACTACCATACCCTGTTCTAAGGCACGTACATATGTTGTGTTGCACATTCACCCTCTGAATGACACACATACACAATCCATGTCTCAATTGTCTCAAGGATTTAAAAGCCTTCTTTAACCTGTCTCCTACCCTTCATCTACACTGATTGAAGTGGATTTAACAAGTGACATCAATAAGGGATCATAACTTTCACCTGGACTCACCTGGTCAGTCTATGTCATGGAAAGAGCAGGTGTTCTTAATGTGTTGAATACTGCATGTGTATGTGAGGGGATTAATGATCAGGGTTGGGGTCAATTCCAGTCAATTTAGAAGGTAAATCTAATTCAATTCCAATTTCAAATTCAAATGTTATTATTTCTAAAACAATGAAGAGGATTGGAATTGGAATTTCAGTGTACTTCCTGAATGGAATTTACCCCAACCCTGTTAATGATATTGTTCTATTGTTGTCCTCTGAATTGTACCTATTGGTTCTCAGACCAAACGTCACAAATATACAGCTCATATCAAGCTCTCAAGGATGCAGAGCTGGTCCAGATTCTGCAGCAGATCACAATATCTACTCCTCTATCGGTTTACATAATGTCTATGATGTGTCAATTTTGATGTGGTGAATATTTTATGAAGGTATGTGAACACTCCCTGAAACTACTTGCCAAACAGCTGTACAGGATTATATTACATCATGCAGAGTATTTTGATCATGATATCTGGAGACAGCGTGCGAGATGAGAGGAGCATAGGTGACATGGTGAGAAGGGGGGATTCACACCAAACATCAGCGGTGAAGGGGAAAGAACCCGATGTCAAAGGCAGTCTGGGACATATTATTAAAAACCACCTTTCTTCAAGGACTCAGATGGCAGACATTCTTCAGATTCCAGCCACTGCACGTAAACACTGTGTTTTTCCCTGCTCCTGCTCCTGTCTCTCTCTTTCTCTTCACAACATTGGACAATTCTCTTTTAACTATTTTATCTCTCTCCTCTCCTGTGTTTTTTCCTGCTCCCGCTCTTTCTCTTCACAACTGGCAGCTTCATTAAATTGTACCTACAAAACACCAGTCTCAATGTCAACAGTGAAGAGGCGACTCCGGGATGCTGGCCTTGTAGGCAGAGTTCCTCTGTCCAGTGTCTGTGTTCTTTTGCCCATTTTAATATTTTGTTTTTATTGGCCAGTCTGAGATATGGCTTTTTCTTTGCAACTCTGCCTAGAAGGCCAGCATCCTGGAGTCACCTCTTCACTATTGACGTTGAGACTGGTGTTTTGCGGGTACTATTTAATGAAGCTGCCAGTTGAGGACTTGTGAGGCGACTGTTTTTCAACCTAGACACTCTAATGTACTTGTCCTCTTGCTCAGTTGGCCTCCCACTCCTCTTTCTATTCTGGTTAGAGCCAGTCTGCGCTGTTCTGTGAAGGGAGTAGAACACAGCGCTGTAGAAGAGCTTCAGTTTCTTGGCAATTTCTCGCATGGAATAGCCTTCATTTCTCAGAACAAGGATAGACTGGCGAGTTTCAGAAGAAAGGTCTTTGTTTCTGGCCATTTTGAGCCTGTAATCGAACCCACAAATGCTGACGCTCCAGACACTCATCTAGTCTAAAGAAGGCCAGTTTTATTGCTTCTTTAATCAGCAAAACAGTGTTCAGCTGTGCTAACATAATTGCAAAAGGGTTTTCTAATGATCAATTAGCCTAAACTTGGATTAGCTAACACAACGTGCCATTGGAACACAGACGTGATGGTTGCTGATAATGGGCCTCTGTACGCCTATGTAGATATTCCATTAAAAAAAAATCTGCCGTTTCCAGCTACAATAGTCATTTACAACATTAACAATGTCTACACTATATTTCTGATCAATTTGATGTTATTTTAATGGACATTTGCTTTTCTTTCGAAAACAAGGTGACCCCAAACTTTTGACCGGTAGTGTATGTACATATAAAGACAGACATACATATAAACATATCTTATTTTATATAATTTACTTTATTACTTTCTAACCCTACCACCAGTCCCCTAGTTGGAGTAAACTAGTGAACAACAGGCTTCTACTTCCAGTTTATTCATACTATATACATTTTACGTGCACAGTCTGTTTTACATTATTTATATTTCGTTTTCTTCCTTTCCTTCACTAATCTCAACCTCTCCCGTCTATTTCTTTCACAAAGTTCTGAACCTATATACGTTTTACGGACACAGTGTGTTTCACATGAGTTATCTTGTTGTTATTAGTTGTTATTAGTCCCAACCTTCAGCTCCATTCAACCCCTCCCATGTATCTCTTAACACCATCCGTATTGGATTTTTATTCGCCATGTATTTTTCAAATGTGCTGTGATGTTTCACAAAAGTTCTGAACATTTCTAGTATCATAATTTCCAGAGATTATAAATTGTAAAAAAAAAAAAAAGTAGGCTAAAAGCAGATTTATATTACTGATCGATTGACTATGACTTTTCAGATCACCCGGTATTGCTATCTGCAGAGTTAGCTCCAGGTAAATGTTACAATTCCTCATCCATTCCTGGACCTGTAAACAAAAACAAGCTACATATGGACAGTACCAAAACAAATGATCTAATGATTCTGTCTCTTCACAGCACAACTGCAGAGCTGGGAAGGTTGTATCTCCCATATATATATATATAACATTCAATTGGTTGCAATATTTGTTTTACTTTTACTTCACTACATTCTAAAATAAAATGATGTACTTTTTACTCAATACGTTTTCCCTGACACCCAAAAGTACTTTATATTTTGAATACAGGGCACACCTGCTCATCCCTACTGCCTCTGATCTGGCGGACTCACTGAACACAAATGCTTCGTTTGTAAATGATGTCTGAGTGTTGGACTGTGCCCCTGGCTATCTGTAAATGATGTCTGAGTGTTGGACTGTGCCCCTGGCTATCTGTAAATGATGTCTGAGTGTTGGACTGTGCCCCTGGCTGTCCCCAAAACAAAACAAAAAGACAATTGTGCCATCTGGTTTGCTTAATATAAGGAACTAAAAATGATTCATACTTTTACAATTACTTGTATATTTAAAACCAAATACTTTCAGAGTTTTACTCAAGTAGTATATAACTGAGTGACTTTCACTTTTACTTGAGTCATTTTCAATTAAGGTATCTTTACTTTTACTCAAGTATGACAATTGGGTACTTTTTTCACCACTGATCATCGGCTATTACCCTCAGTAATTTTCAATCCAAGTTGTCAGACTTGTCATTGTCGAAAGACACATTTTTTTTAACCTATTCCACACTCACGGAATTCAAAATTACAATTCTTGTCTTTCATAATTTGACCAGTTATACTTAGATGTGTAACGTCAGCCTTTGTTGCTGGCATGTCATGCCTAAGTTTGCTAATCTTGCCTATTAAAAAAATCATTAAAGTAATTGAATGAGTGAGTCATCTGATTCAATGTATAACAGAACTGAGTTTGGCTTTTTGCCAAATATTCAAAGCTTTTTACTATCATTCTTTATATATTCATATATTTTTACTATCATTCTTTACTTAGGCGATGTCATTTACAAAATAGCCTCCAACACTCTACTCAGCAAATTGAATGTAGTCTATCACAGTGTCATCCATTTTGTCACCAAAGCCCCATATACTACCCACCACTGCAACCTGTATGCTCTCGTTGGCTGGCCCTCGCTTAATATTCGTCGTCAAATCCACTGGCTCCAGGTCATCTATAAGTCTTTGCTAGGTAAAGCCCCGCCTTATCTCAGCTCACTGGTCACCACAGCAGCACCCACCCATAGCACGCGCTCCAGCAGGTATATTTCACTCGTCACCCTCAAAGCCAATTCCTCCTTTGGTCACCTTTCCTTCCAGTTCTCTGCAGCCAATGACTGGAACGTATTGCAAAACTATAAGCATCAGCTGTCAGAGCAGCTTACCAATCATTGCACCTGTACATAGCCCATCTGTAAATAGCCCACCCAACTACCTCATCCCCATATTGTTATTTAGTTTTTGCTCCTTTGCACCCCAGTATCTCTACCTGCACATTCATCTTCTGCACATCTATCACTCCAGTGTTCATTTGCTAAATTGTAATTATTTCGCCACTATGGCCTATTTATTGCCTAACCTCCCTAATCTTACTACATTTGCACACACTGTATATAGACTTTTCTATTGTGTTATTGACAGTACGTTTGTTTATCCCATGTGTAACTCTGTGTTGTTGTATGTGTCGAACTGCTTTGCTCTATCTTGGCCAGGTCGCAGTTGTAAATGAGAACTTGTTCTCAACTGGCCTACCTGGTTAAATAAAGGACTTGTTCTCAACTGGCCTACCTGGTTAAATAAAGGACTTGTTCTCAACTTGCCTACCTGGTTAAATAAAGGACTTGTTCTCAACTGGCCTACCTGGTTAAATAAAGGACTTGTTCTCAACTGGCCTACCTGGTTAAATAAAGGACTTGTTGTCAACTGGCCTTCCTGGTTAAATAAAGGACTTGTTCTCAACTGGCCTTCCTGGTTAAATAAAGGACTTGTTCTCAACTGGCCTACCTGGTTAAATAAAGGACTTGTTCTCAACTGGCCTACCTGGTTAAATAAAGGACTTGTTCTCAACTGGCCTACCTGGTTAAATAAAGGACTTGTTCTCAACTGGCCTACCTGGTTAAATAAAGGACTTGTTCTCAACTGGCCTACCTGGTTAAATAAAGGACTTGTTCTCAACTGGCCTACCTGGTTAAATAAAGGTGAAAGGAAAAATAAAATAAAAAATATATCTTTCATAGTATAGTTTCTTCTTTTTATTCAGTTTAGTCACCTGATTTCTCAATTTGCAGTATGTTTGCTAATTGGTTGTACAGCCAGACTTGCCAGTCCTTTTGCCTCATTCCTCTCAACCATCCAATTGTTCAATTGCTCATCAATCCACAGGGATCCGTTTTTACAGTCATTTTCTTAATAGGTGCATGCTTAATAATAGTAACTGGAATAAGCAATTTCCTACATGTGTCAAGTGCAGTGTCTGGTTGCTCCTCATTACACACCACAGACCAGCAATTATGCTTTACATCATAAACATAGGAATCATTACAAAACGTATTGTATGACCTTTTATTCACTATATTAGGCCCAGCCTTTGGAACTTTGGTTATCCTAGATATGGCTACTATATTGTGATCACTACATCCAATGGATTTGGATACTGCTTTCAAGCACATTTCTGCAGCATGGGAAAATAAGTGATCAATACATTTGGATGATTTTATTCCTTTTCTGTTTGTAACTAACCTGGTAGGTTGACTGACAACCTGATCCAGGTTGCAGGCACTGGTTACAGTTTGAAGTTTTTTCCTGAGTGGGCAGATTGATGAAAGCCAGTCATTATTTAATCACCCAGAAAATATACCTCTCAGTTGATATCACATACATTATCAAACATTTCACACATCAAATCGTAAATGTAATTGTCACATACACATGGTTAGCAGATGTTAAAGTGAGTGTAGCGAAATGCTTGTGCTTCTAGTTCCGACCATGTAGTAATATCTAACAAGTAATCTAACCTAACAATTTCACAACAACTACCTAATACACACAAGTGTAAAGGAATTAATAAAAATATGTACATAAAAATTTATGAATGAGCGATGGCCGAGCGGCATAGGCAAGATGCAGTAGCTGGTATAGCGTACAGTATATACATATGAGATGAGTAATGTAGGGTATGTAAACATTATATAAAGTGGCATTGTTTAATGTGGCTAGTGATACATTTATTACATCCATGTTTCAATATTCAAGTGGCTAGAGTTGAGTCAGTATGTTGGCAGCAGCCACTCAATGTTAGTGATGGCTGTTTAACAGTCTGATGGCCTTGAGATAGAAGCTGTTTTTCAGTCTCTCGGTTCCAGCTTTGATGCACCTGTACTGACCTCGCCTTCTGGATGATAGCGGGGTGAACAGGCAGTGGCTCGGGTGGTTGTTGTCCTTGATGATCTTTTTGGCCTTCCTGTGACATCGGGTGGTTATCCAGATACTGACTGTTAACACTTGGTGGTCTATTGCAGCTTCCCACCAGAATGGGCTTTAGGTGAGGCAGATGAACCTGTAGCCATAATACTTCAACAGTATTTAACATGAGATCCTGTCTAAGCTTTACAGGAATGTGGTTCTGAATATAAACAGCAACACCTCCACCTTTGGCATGTCTGTCTTTCCTGTAGACGTTATAAGCATGTATTGCTACCACTGTATCAAAGGTATTATCTAAGTGCGTTTCAGAGATAATCAGAATATGAATGTCATCTGTTACTGGCAAGATATTGATTTCATGAACCATGTTTTTTAAGCTACATATGTTAACATGGGCTATTTTTAACACTTTTCTTGGATGCTTGATTGTTTTCATTGCTTTACTGGGAAGCTTAGCAGAAGTAGACATACTTATGTTATTTATGTTAGTGCAGGGTGAACTGCACACAGTGGACTTCCTACTAGGTCACACTGCCTCAGTGTTAACAGTATAACTCCAGTTAAAAGGCACATGATTACTGCAAACTATAGCTGTAGAATCAGCAGAGGCATTCAGGGCAGTTAAAGGAACATAAATTAGGTTACTTACATTGTGTCTTCTAACGCCCCTGGGATAATGTACATTTGCTGAACCATTATGACAATTCAGCGACGCAATGGTAGGGATTAACTGAGCTGGGATTGGGTCATTGATATGTCATTGTCTCAACGCAGCCTTATAGTGCTGTGAAAGGATCCAGGAACCCAAATGATTCGGGTGGATCCCATCCTCCTTATAAAATGTGTTTTGTTACCAAAAGGTATGCAGACCCATGAGCCACTGTAGCCTTTCATGATGAGTTCCGTTTTTTTTGTGGCCCCCACCCCCATCAAAGTTCCTCATCCCTGTCCTAAGGCATCGTCAGATGGTTGTCTCGTGTGTCTCCCCATCGCCCGCTGGCTTTCATGTCCTGCTCTGTATGCACATCCACACACAAGAACGACAGGGCTGGGACCAAAGGACATATGTGGACCACATGCTCTTTCGCTCTCTCACTCTTTCTCTCACTTTTTTTGTGTCCGGATTTGGCATCTTAATGATTGTTCAGTCCTCAAATCACTTCCTAAACGCGGATGAATAACGAACTTAGGCTGTTGTTGGTGTTAAACAAATATTTGCTTTTAGATTGTGTATTGAAACATCTACCATACAGGCTTACACACACACACACACACACACACACACACACCACACACACACACACACACACACACACACACACACACACACACACACACACACACACACACACACACACACACACACACACACACACACACACACACAGCAGCTGTGTAGATGGAACTCACATTGTTCTGCTGTTGTTTCCCTGCTTTCTCTTTCATCTGTCCTATGTTCTGTCTCTCTGCTTTACGAGTGTAGTGCAGTATGGGAGAGAGGGAAAGGGAAGTGCAGTATGGGAGAGAGGGAAAGGGAAGTGCAGTATGGTAGAGAGGGAAAGGGAAGTGCAGTATGGGAGAGAGGGAAAGGGAAGTGCAGTATCAAAGAGAGGGAAAGGGAAGTGCAGTATGGGAGAGAGGGAAAGGGAAGTGCAGTATGGGAGAGAGGGAAAGGGAAGTGCAGTATGGTAGAGAGGGAAAGGGAAGTGCAGTATGGGAGAGAGGGAAAGGGAAGTGCAGTATCAAAGAGAGGGAAAGGGAAGTGCAGTATGGTAGAGAGGGAAAGGGAAGTGCAGTATGGTAGAGAGGGAAAGGGAAGTGCAGTATCAAAGAGAGGGAAAGGGAAGTGCAGTATGGTAGAGAGGGAAAGGGAAGTGCAGTATGGGAGAGAGGGAAAGGGAAGCGCAGTATGGGAGAGAGGGAAAGGGAAGTGCAGTATGGGAGAGAGGGAAAGGGAAGTGCAGTATGGGAGAGAGGGAAAGGGAAGTGCAGTATCAAAGAGAGGGAAAGGGAAGTGCAGTATGGTAGAGAGGGAAAGGGAAGTGCAGTATCAAAGAGAGGGAAAGGGAAGCGCAGTATGGTAGAGAGGGAAAGGGAAGCGCAGTATGGTAGAGAGGGAAAGGGAAGTGCAGTATCAAAGAGAGGGAAAGGGAAGTGCAGTATGGTAGAGAGGGAAAGGGAAGCGCAGTATGGGAGAGAGGGAAAGGGAAGTGCAGTATCAAAGAGAGGGAAAGGGAAGTGCAGTATCAAAGAGAGGGAAAGGGAAGTGCAGTATGGTAGAGAGGGAAAGGGAAGTGCAGTATGGGAGAGAGGGAAAGGGAAGCGCAGTATGGGAGAGAGGGAAAGGGAAGTGCAGTATGGGAGAGAGGGAAAGGGAAGTGCAGTATGGGAGAGAGGGAAAGGGAAGTGCAGTATCAAAGAGAGGGAAAGGGAAGTGCAGTATGGTAGAGAGGGAAAGGGAAGTGCAGTATCAAAGAGAGGGAAAGGGAAGCGCAGTATGGTAGAGAGGGAAAGGGAAGCGCAGTATGGTAGAGAGGGAAAGGGAAGTGCAGTATCAAAGAGAGGGAAAGGGAAGTGCAGTATGGTAGAGAGGGAAAGGGAAGCGCAGTATGGGAGAGAGGGAAAGGGAAGTGCAGTATCAAAGAGAGGGAAAGGGAAGTGCAGTATGGTAGAGAGGGAAAGGGAAGTGCAGTATCAAAGAGAGGGAAAGGGAAGTGCAGTATGGGAGAGAGGGAAAGGGAAGTGCAGTATGGTAGAGAGGGAAAGGGAAGTGCAGTATGGGAGAGAGGGAAAGGGAAGTGCAGTATCAAAGAGAGGGAAAGGGAAGTGCAGTATGGGAGAGAGGGAAAGGGAAGTGCAGTATGGTAGAGAGGGAAAGGGAAGTGCAGTATGAGAGAGAGGGAAAGGGAAGTGCAGTATGGTAGAGAGGGAAAGGGAAGCGCAGTATGGTAGAGAGGGAAAGGGAAGTGCAGTATCAAAGAGAGGGAAAGGGAAGTGCAGTATGGGAGAGAGGGAAAGGGAAGTGCAGTATCAAAGAGAGGGAAAGGGAAGTGCAGTATGGGAGAGAGGTAAAGGGAAGTGCAGTATCAAAGAGAGGGAAAGGGAAGTGCAGTATGAGAGAGAGGGAAAGGGAAGTGCAGTATGGGAGAGAGGGAAAGGGAAGTGCAGTATGGGAGAGAGGGAAAGGGAAGTGCAGTATGGGAGAGAGGGAAAGGGAAGTGCAGTATGGTAGAGAGGGAAAGGGAAGTGCAGTATGGTAGAGAGGGAAAGGGAAGTGCAGTATGGTAGAGAGGGAAAGGGAAGTGCAGTATGGTAGAGAGGGAAAGGGAAGCGCAGTATGGGAGAGAGGGAAAGGGAAGTGCAGTATGGTAGAGAGGGAAAGGGAAGTGCAGTATGGTAGAGAGGGAAAGGGAAGCGCAGTATGGTAGAGAGGGAAAGGGAAGTGCAGTATCAAAGAGAGGGAAAGGGAAGTGCAGTATGGGAGAGAGGGAAAGGGAAGTGCAGTATCAAAGAGAGGGAAAGGGAAGTGCAGTATGGGAGAGAGGGAAAGGGAAGTGCAGTATCAAAGAGAGGGAAAGGGAAGTGCAGTATGGGAGAGAGGGAAAGGGAAGTGCAGTATGGGAGAGAGGGAAAGGGAAGTGCAGTATGGGAGAGAGGGAAAGGGAAGTGCAGTATGGGAGAGAGGGAAAGGGAAGTGCAGTATGGGAGAGAGGGAAAGGGAAGTGCAGTATCAAAGAGAGGGAAAGGGAAGTGCAGTATGGGAGAGAGGGAAAGGGAAGTGCAGTATGGGAGAGAGGGAAAGGGAAGTGCAGTATCAAAGAGAGGGAAAGGGAAGTGCAGTATGGGAGAGAGGGAAAGGGAAGTGCAGTATGGGAGAGAGGGAAAGGGAAGTGCAGTATCAAAGAGAGGGAAAGGGAAGTGCAGTATGGGAGAGAGGGAAAGGGAAGTGCAGTATGGGAGAGAGGGAAAGGGAAGTGCAGTATGGGAGAGAGGGAAAGGGAAGTGCAGTATGGGAGAGAGGGAAAGGGAAGTGCAGTATGGGAGAGAGGGAAAGGGAAGTGCAGTATGGTAGAGAGGGAAAGGGAAGTGCAGTATGGGAGAGAGGGAAAGGGAAAAACAAGCAGTGGGATTGTTACAGCCAGGCTCAAATAGTGTTTGTTTTCTGTCAAATACTTTAGCTGCCCGTGCTTGAGCTTGTCTCGCTCAATGAAATCAATAAAATTGTCTGAAAAGTGGAAACCCTGCCCATCTGGTAGTCCAGGCAGACTCAATGAAATACTATTTGAACCCAGGTCTATCTATGAGGGGAGAGGGAAAAACAAGCAGTTGGCTTTCAAGCAGAAAGGAGCCGTCTTTGAGGGGGGCCCTTAAGAAGTCTTTGACGACGACTTGCTTTTTGAAAATCTTCCTCTGATTTGTCATCCAAAGGGCCCCAGCTACAACATGTAGTGTCGTTTTGTTAGATAAAATCCTTCTTTATATCCCAAAAAGTCGTATTAGTTGGCGTTCAACATGCAGAGAAAGGAATCCAAAAAGCTACCGCTAAACTTTTTTAAAACAAGTCAAAATATGTTTCTATTTAATCCTCAGATACCCTAAAATGTAATTAAACTATAATATTTCATATGGAAAGAAGTATGTTCAATAGGAAAACGATATTAGCAGGTGTGTGACCTCTTCATCGTGCGTGCATACACTGATTTCTAAGTCTGTGTCCCTGTAGTAAAACTCATTATTCTTCATCGTTTGGGAAGAAACAAGCCTGAAACCTTGAACAAAGACTACTGACATCCAGTGGAAGCCATAGGAATTGCATACTGGGAGCTAGATTGCATTTTTTTACCTATACATTCCATTGGAAGAGCATGGGCTCTCAAAAAAAAGAAAATTCTGGTTGGTTTTTCTTTGGATTTTCTCCGACCATATTATAGTCTCCTACATTATTTTAAAATTTCTACAGATTTCAGAGTGTTTTCTTTCCAATGGTAACAATTATATGCATATCCTGGCTTCAGGGCCTGAGCAACAGACAGTTTACTTTGGGCACGACAGTCAGGCGGAAATGGAGAAAAATAGACCCTATCCTGACTAAGCAGGCGTCTTTGAGGGGGGCCTTTAAAGAGCCGTCTTTGAGGGGGGCCCTTAAGGAACCGTCTTTGAGGGGAGCCCTTAAGCAGGCGTCTTTGGGGGGGCCCTTAAAGAGCCGTCTTTGAAGGGGGTCTTAATGGGCAGTCTTTGAGGAGAGGCCCTTAAGCTCAACTCTGCCTAGAAGGCCAGCATCCTGGAGTTGCCTCTTCACTGTTGACGTTGAGACTGGTGTTTTGCGGGTACTTTTTAAGGAAGCTGCCAGTTGAGGACTTGTGAGGCGCCTGTATCTCAAACTAGACACTCTAATGTACTTGTCCTCTTGCTCAGTTGTGCACCGGGCCCTCTGTGAAGGGAGAAGTGCACAGTGTTGTACGAGATCTTTCGTTTCTTGGCAATTTCTCACATGGAATAGCCTTCATTTCTCAGAACAATAATAGACTGACGAGTTTCAGGAGAAAGGTCTTTGTTTCTGGTCATTTTGAGCCTATAATCGAACCCACAATTGCTGACGCTCCAGATACTCAACTAGTCTAATGAAGGCCAGTTTTATTGCTTACTTCATCAGCACAACGGTTTTCAGCTCTGCTAACATAATTGCAAAAGGCTTTTCTAATGATCAACTAGCCTTTTAAAATGATGAACTTGGATTAGCTAACACAATGTGCCATTGGAACACTGGAGTGATGGTTGCTGATAATGGGCCTCTGAATGCCTATGTAGATATTCCATTAAAAATCAGCCGTTTCCAGCTACAATAGTCATTTACAACATTAACAATGTCTACACTGTATTTCTGATCAATTTGATGTTATTTTAATGGACAAAAACAAGGACATTTCTAAGTGACCCCAAACTTTTGAACAGTAGTGTATATAGCACTCGGCAGTCCCGTTCTGTGAGCGTCTGAGGCCTACCACTTTATGGCTGAGCCGTTGTTGCTCCTAGATATTTCCACTTCACAATAACAGCACTTACAGTTGACCGGGGCAGCTCTAGCAGGGCACAAATGTGTGAACTGACTTGTTAGAAAGATGGCATGCTATGACTGTGCCACGTTAGGCTCCCGAGTGGCGCAGCGTTCTTAGGCACTGTATCTCAGTGCAAGAGGCATCCCTACAGTCCCTGGCTCAAATCCAGGCTGTATCACATCTGGCTGTGGTTGGGAGTCCCATGAGGTGATGCACATTTGGCCCAGCATTCTCATGGTTTGGCTGGGGTAGGCTGTCATTGTAAATAAGAATATGTTCTTAACTGACTTGCCTAGTTAAATAAAGGTTAAATAAAAAATAAGAAATAAAAAAATAAGATGGGAAAACAACCACTTTTTGTGCAGTGTTAAGTTACCATCTTTACAAACAACTTAATGTTAATGTACATTACTGTATTGTACACAGGCTGGTCATCTAGGTTTATACCAGTAGACTTTCTGTCTACATGAAGAAAAACAATGACCAACACAGTAAAATTAGTACATTGAGACATCAAGGGGTTTGTGATGATGTGGCTCAGTTGGTAGCACATGGCAAATGCAATGTTAGGGTTGTGGGTTCGATTCCCCTGGGGGACCAGTATGAAACCGTATAAACTCACTACTATAAGAGCGTCTGCTAAAAAGGAATGAATAGACCAAGTATTTCAAGAAACTGTAAAACCTATCAAGCAATTGTTTTTATGTCTGACAAGTAGTATCAGATTAACTGTTTTGAACAGATAATTATCAGACTCAAGTTACAAATGCTGTTGAACACTCAAATACATTTAGTTTAAACTTTTTTCACTAAAGTAGTGCACTCGGCCTTTACTTGTCCTGTATTAGTGGACCAATATAGATGTCTTCAGCCAGGGCATTATTAGTCCCATTTGTAAGACTCAAATGTGTAATACCATATGATGGTTGGTAAAATACAACTGGAAGACAGTGGATATGAAAAAAGTTATTTAATATTTAATTGAAGAACTGAACTATTTCTCCCTGACCTCAGAAGACTGTTGTATGACTGCCAGAAACTAGTCCAGTCCAAAGGGGTCAATATCAAAAGATCCAAAAACTCCCAGAACAAAAATGACCAGAGTAAGAGGATGACAACTAGTCTCTAATAAAATCCCTCTGAACAGATGCTGCACATGTGCTCTGATCTCTTATTTCTCAATAAGATGTCCACCTACGGTCCAACCCATTGAAGGTAGTACTACGGCATACCACAACACAGCCACGCCAAGAGATTAAATAATGATACAAATTCAAGATGTTGGATGTCAAAGGCAGAAACTGTTAAGCCCATAGAGTCTGGATCTCTGGAATTAGAATTTGAGAACTGGATTGGCTGATGGCAATTAGTACACTGGGATTAGGGTTGCAAAATTCCGGGAACTTCTAAGAAATTCCCTGGTTTTCACGAAATCCCGGTTGGAGGGTTTTCGGAATCAGGGAGGAATAAGCAGGAAATACCTAATCCTCCTACCAGAATTTCTGGAAAACCAGGGAATTTATTGAAATTTCCCAGAATTTCACAACCCAAACTGGGATAGATACTACTTAGATGTACTTTTCGAAAGTATTGTTGTAGTGGGCTGTTTGACCAACTCCTGAGATTTGAGACATATTGATACTGGGCCTCTAAGCCCACATTGTCTTCAGGCTAACAGTCTCAGCACTGGGATAAGGATTCTAAGCGGATAAGCATAGAGAACAATTTTGACATAGAGAGTGAATGGGCGAAACGGATATTCATCTGACTGAGTTAGATAATCATCTACTGTAGGCTGCCAGCTTCAGTGTCATCACTAGTGGATTAATCTCACCTATGGACGACAAGGAGTAACCCACTATTTTTGCAAGATACTAACATCCATTGGTGATAGTTTTATATCCCCATCCCCATCAGATTCTAATTTTATTTTATTTATTTTATTTCACCTTTATTTAATCAGGTAGGCTAGTTGAGAACAAGTATTCATTTACAACTGCGACCTGGCCAAGATAAAGCAAAGCAATTCGACACATACAACAACACAGAGTTACACTTGGAATAAACAAAACATACAGTCAATAATACAGTACAACAAAAGAAAACAAAAAGTCTATATACAGTGAGTGCAAATGAGGTAAGTTAAGGCAATAAATAGGCCATGGTGGCGAAGTAATTACAATATAGCAATTAAACACTGGAATGGTAGATGTGCAGAAGATGAATGTACAAGTAACGATACTGGGGTGCAAAGGAGCAAGATAAATAAATAAATACAGTATGGGGATGAGGTAGGTAGATAGATAGGCTGTTTACAGATGGGCTATGTACAGGTGCAGTGATCTGTGAGCTGCTCTGACAGCTGGTGCTTAAAGCTAGTGAGGGAGATATGAGTCTCCAGCTTCAGAGATTTTTGCAGTTCGTTCCAGTCATTGGCAGCAGAGAACTGGAAGGAAAGACGACCAAAGGAGGAATTGGCTTTGGGGGTGACCAGTGAGATATACCTGCTGGAGCGCGTGATACGAGTGGGTGCTGCTATGGTGACCAGTGAGCTGAGATAAGGCGGGGCTTTACCTAGCAGAGACTTGTAGATAACCTGGAGCCAGTGGGTTTGGCGACGAGTATGAAGCGAGGGCCAACCAACGAGAGTGTACAGGTCGCAATGGTGGGTAGTGTATGGGGCTTTGGTGACAAAACGGACGGCACTGTGATAGACTGCATGCAGTTTGTTGAGTAGAGTGTTGGAGGCTATTTTATAGATGACATCAGCGAAGTCGAGGATCGGTAGGATGGTCAGTTTTACGAGGGTATGTTTGGCAGCATGAGTGGAGGATGCTTTGTTGCGATATAGGAAGCCGATTCTAGATTTAATTTTGGATTGGAGATGCTTAATGTGAGTCTGGAAGGAGAGTTTACAGTCTAACCAGACACCCAGGTATTTGTAGTTGTCCACGTGTTCTAAGTCAGAGCCGTCCAGAGTAGTGATGCTGGACGGGCGAGCAGGTGCGGGCAGTGATCGATTGAATAGCATGCATTTAGTTTTACTTGCGTTTAAGAGAAGTTGGAGGCCACGGAAGGAGAGTTGTATGGCATTGAAGCTCGTCTGGAGGTTAGTTAACACAGTGTCCAAAGAGGGGCCAGTAGTATACAGAATGGTGTCATCTGCGTAGAGGTGGATCAGAGAATCACCAGCAGCAAGAGCAACATCATTGATGTATACAAGAATTGAACCCTGTGGCACCCCCATAGAGACCGATTTGACACACTGAACTCTATCAGAGATGTAGTTGGTAAACCAGGCGAGGCAATCATTTGAGAAACCAAGGCTGTCGAGTCTGCCAATAAGAATGTGGTGATTGACAGAGTCAAAGCCCTGAGACTTTGTTCATAATCATAACCATGTTTTCTAAAATCCTAGATAAATGTGTAAAAGAATGTTGAAAAATGTAAATCAACACTGTATTCTATATGAGCAGCAATATTTATTTATTTATTTAACTAGGTAAATCAGTTAAGAATAAATTATTATTTACAATGACGGCCTACCAAAAGACAAAAGGCCTTCTGTGGGGACGGGGGCTGGGATTAAAAATAAAACTATAGGACAAAACACACATCACGACAAGAGAGACACCACGACAAGAGAGACACCACAACACTACATAAAGAGAGACCTAAGACAATAACATAGCATGACAGCAACACATGACAACACAGCATGGTAGCAACACCACATGACAACAATATGGTAGCAACACCACATGACAACAATATGGTAGCAACACAATATGGCAGTAGCACAACATGGTAGAAGCACAAAACATGGTACAAACATTATTGGGCACAGACAACTGCACAAAGGCAAGAAGGTAGAGACAACAATACATCACGCAAAGCAGCCACAACTGTTAGTAAGAGTGTCCATGATTGAGCCTTTGAACAAAGAGATGGAGATAAAACTGTCCAGTTTGAGTGTTTGTTGCAGCTCGTTCCAGTCGCTAGCTGCAGCGAACTGAAAAGAGGTGCGACCCAGGGATGTGTGTGCTTTGGGACCTGTAGCCTCTCTGGGCTATGTGGGACGCTACCGTCCCACCTGCGGGACACAGCCAGTGAAATAGCAGGGCGGCAAATTCAAAACAGCAAAAATCTCATAATTCAAAGAAGAATTATAGATAAACATCTCCTTAATGCAACCGCTGTGACAGATTTCAAAAAAGCTTCACGGGGAAAGCACACTTTGCAATAATCTGAGTACTGCGCTCAGAAAACAACAGCAGGCAATACAGATACCCGCCATTTTGGAGTCATCTAAAATCATAAATAGCATTATAAACATTCACTTACCTTTGATGATCTTCATCAGAATGCACTCCTAGGAATCCCAGGTCCACAATAAATGTTGTTTTGTTCGATAAAGTCCATCATTTATATCCTCTTTGTTAGCGCGTTCAGTAAGCTACTCCAAATGTAGGAAGCGCGCAGAATATTTCACGACAAAAAGTCAAAAAAGTTATATTTACGTTCGTAGAAACATGTCAAACGATGTATAGCATCAATCTTTAGGGCCTTTTTAACATAAAAGTTCCATAATATTCCAACCAGACGATTCAAATGTCTTCAAAAATGTAATGGAACACAGCTACCTCTCACAACTTCCAACTTCCTTTGTTCGCTCTCTGTTCACCATAGAAGCCTCAAACAACTTTCTAAAGACTGTTGACATCTAGTGGAAGCCTTAGGAAGTGCAAAATGAACCCTAAGTCACTGTATACTGAATAGGCCCAGTCTTGGAATAACTACAAACTACTTCCTGGTTGGATTTTTTCTCAGGTTTTTGCCTGCCATATGAGTTCTGTTATACTCACAGACATCATTCAAACAGTTTTAGAAACGTCAGAGTGTTTTCTATCCAAATCTACTAATAATATTCATATCCTACGTTTTGAGCCCGAGTAGTAGGCAGTTTAATTTGGGCACATTATTCATCCAAATTTCCGAATACTGCCCCCTGTCACTAAAAAGTTAACAGAATGTGACTGGCAGAATGGGTGTTGTATGTAGAGGATGAGGGCTGCAGTAGGTATCTCAGATAGGGGAGAGTGAGGCCTAAAATGGTTTTATAAATAAGCATCAACCAGTGGGTCTTGAGATGGGTATACAGAGATTACCAGTTTACAGAGGAGTATAGAGTGCCACCAATGTCCTATAAGGTGGCAAATCTGAAAAGAACATCTAGCCACTCAAGAGCACCCTTACCTGCTGATCTATAAATTACATCTCCGTAATCTAGCATGGTCATCTGAATCAGGATTAGTTTGGCACCTGGGGTGAAAGAGGAGCAATTACAATAGAGGAAACCACATCTAGACTTAACCTTAGCCTGAAGATTTGATATGTGCTGAGAGAAGGACAGTGTACCGTCTAGCCATACTCCCAAGTACTTGTATGAGGTGACTACCTCAAGCTCTTTTTTTATTTTAACCAGGCAAGTCAGTTAAGAACAAATTCTTATTTTCGATGACTGCCCAGCAACAGTGGGTTAACTGCCTTGTTCAAGGGCAGAACTACAGAGTTTTACCTTGTCAGTTCAGGGATTCAATCTAGCAACTTTCCGGTTACTCGCCCAACGCTCTAACCACTAGGCTACCTGCCGCCCCAAGCTCCAATCTCTCAGAGGTAGTAATCACACCTGGAAGGAAGCTCTCTCATCCATTTATATGCAGATGATACAGTCTTATACTCAGCTGACCCCTCCCTAGGCTTCGTGTTAAACGCTCTACAAAGAAAGCTTTCTTAGTGTACAAACAAGCTTTCTCTGCCCTTACCCTTGTTCTGAACACCTCCACAACAAAGGTCATGTGGTTTGGTAAGAAGAATGCCCCTCTCCTCACAGGGGCATTTATTAGTGATAAGTTTTTCCTCCACTTTTGATAAACAGGGCAAAATAGAAATTGGCCTATAACAGTTAGAATCAGCTTGATCTCCCCCTTTAAATAAAGGATGCCCCGTGGCTGCTTTCCAATCAATGGGACAGGTTAAAAGGTCAGAGATAGGCTTGGCAATGATAAGGGCTGCAACCTTAAAGAAGAAAATATCTAAGCGCTATTTGAAAGTTAAATGCTTAAAACCAGCAAATCAAATTGTTTGGGGACAGACTTGGTGGAGACAACCGAGCACTGAAGGTGATCCTTGGTAAAGATTGCTACTCCACCACCTTTGGAAGATCTGTCTTGCCGAAAAAGTTTACAACCAGAAAGATTAACACCAGTGTTCAAAACACTTTCTTAACCACGTCTCAGTCATGACCAACGCATCTGGATTGGAGCTGTGAATCCACACTTTCAATTGATCAATTTTAGGTAATAAGATTCTAGTGTTAACATGCAGAAAACCCAGGCTTTTACGAGAGCAGAAATCAGTGAAGCAGATATCAGAGCACAAGTCAGAATTGGGGCTCACAACAGGGTTTACATGCACATTTCCAGATATCATCAGCAGTAACACAATTATTTTGTTATGTCATTTGAATGTGCATCAGACGGCAATTTCATTTTCGTAAAAACGACTCCACAGATATGGCTTTTTTTCAATTTGTGGGTAAAATCTTTACATCCCTGAACAACAATGAATACACTCTTGGCATCTTTTTAGATTTATCCAAAGCATTCGACACGGTTGATCATGAAATTTTATCACACAAATAGATTTTATCACACAAATAGATTTTATCACACAAATATTTTGATTCACTAATTAATGAAGCCAACTCGGGCAATGGCCACATTTTCTGAATGGTTCCAGATAAACAAATTATCTTTAAATGTAAAAAAATTTGCAAGTAAGACTAAGAAATATTGTTAAAAAAAAGAGCCACAATCTCAATTGGTGGGAATGAAATGGAACGAGTCCCATCCACTAAATTCCTCAGAGTACTAATTGATGAAAAGTTATCCTGGAAAGATCATATTCGATTTGTCTGCAGCAAAATTATGAAATCTGTTGGTATCATCAAAAATATTAGTGTTTTGGTTCATCAGGCTTGCTTCCTAACTCTATTCTATAGCTTAATTTACCCATATCTCATTTACTGTAATATTGTCTGGGCCAGTAAATATGCCTCCTAACTACACAAATTACTCATCATACAAAATACATTTGCAAGAGTAGCCAACTTCTCTAATTACATGGCTCCATCTGCACCTTTGATTAAGAAACTCAATATCTTGTCTATTTACGACATTAATGCACGCCAGTTATGCACTTTAATCTACAAATACTCTTATCCTCCCAGACAGTTGACCTAAACCCTTCAATGGATACTTCCAGGTTCATTCTGAAATGCATCTACAGTGGTTCGTCCTTTAAAAGTTGGGTCAAACTTCAGCACAGCTTGCAGGGTGCTGCGGAATGGTCTGGCATGTTGGAGTGCATGACATCATAGTATTTTACTGTCAGCCATTGTTGCCATTAATGCTTGTTCGACCACCTCTTTCTTTTTCCCAACACAGTTGAGCCAAAACCACGGCCCTGTTATTCAGAGGGGCGTTCTACTACGCTCCCATTGGCTAGCTAGCGTTGTCTCAATCACAGGCGATCAGCGCAGAAAAAGTGACATTCCAAGGTAAGGATGGAAAGTGTAATTTAACAATTAGCTGCTTAATGTAATGCAGGCTTATTATTATCATGTTCGGTAACATTTGCCCATGTATTTATTTTCAGAGTTTCAATGAGTTGTAAAAATGTCTCCGAGAACTCTGCTGAATTCTCTCATTTGAAGGTCAGCTACATTTACCTAGGCTACTTACCGTTACTAGCTTGCTATTTGAAGTTGTTATATTATCATTAGTAGTCTATTATCAGGTAAAAGCATATGCTTATTATTCATAATTTTTCAAATATTTGTAATCTAATCTTTTGTTAGTTAACCTTAATAACTAGCTCAGTCCAAGACATTATGTTATTATATTTTTCAATCTTGAAATACAAGGGCAAGCGTTATTAATCAGTGACTGAAATTTCGCACGGCGTGATATTCACTTCTGGACATGGAGAGATCTCAAAGTGTTGTAAAACGCCGTTCTGAATAACATGGCGTGATTTTGGAACAAGAAAAAGAAAGACGCAGTTTGACCACCAGAGGGCATCTTTGAGAAGCTAAGTTATTGAAATGACATGGAGCTGTAGGCCTAACAGTCTTGTTTACTGCAGCGGTTTTAGCATAACTTACTTATTGGCATACAGGCCTACTTCAATATACAGTCTATCAATCAATCATTCATTCATTAATTTGTGCATGTCATCACACAGCATACAAGTCATCCATGTCTTTAAATACAGTTAAGAATTTTAGTTATAAAACGAAATAACAAAGGGACCCTTGAATAATTAAACAATGAATATATCGCAACATGTCGGCTAAAGCGATGGAATTGAGGAATGCATTTGACTGTTTTTAATATTGGCTGTACTAAAGACTTTAAAACCTTTTTTTGTTAGAACAGACTATATGCGATTGATTATCATTTGTTTTTAAATTAGTATAGTATTTGTTTGGTCAACTTTAACCGTATTTGTTGTGCTGTTTAAAGCAATGCGAAACGGTGCTGAAATAGTTAACCACACGCGGGTAGGCTTTTGCTTCAAATCCTATTATAACATTTGTATGGTTTTGGATGTTTCAGTAAGCAACAATTTGTTGCCTTCATTTGCATTAGCCTACTTTAATGGATGTTGTAAATGACTATTGCAGCTGGAAACGGCAGATTTTTTATGGAATATCTACATAGGCGTACAGAGGCCCATCATCAGCAACCATCACTCCTGTGTTTCAATGGCGCGTTGTGTTAGCTAATTCAAGTTGATCATTTTAAAAGGCTAATTGATCATTAGAAAACCTTTTTGCAATTATGTTAGCACAGCTGAAAACCGTTGTTCTGATTAAAGAAGCAATAAAACTGGCCTTTTTTAGACTAGTTGAGTATATGGAGCGTCAGCATTTGTGGGTTCGTTTACAGGCTCGAGATGGCCAGAAACAAATACCTTTCTTCTGAATCTCGTCAGTCTATTCTTCTTCTTCAGTCTAAATGAAGTGGATGTTATCCTTCACGGAGTGGACCTCAAAACTGCAGTGCACCTCAAAACTGCAGATAACATAAGGCCAGCTATTGTGAAAGAGTACTTGTGGATCTTGTCGATTTCCTCTATGGCTTCAAATGGCCTACTGTCCACCTGGTAATTGTATGGTTCCAAAGGATAAAGCGTCACCTTCAGATGGATATGTGGATTCAGAGAGAAGCCAGCTGCCAGCCTGCGACCAGGCATGGGTGATGACATCCTTTTCCTGAACAGAAATTTGAAGAAATCCGGTGATGAAGTTATTGTTTTAATAGATGTATTTGTTATCTAATATTAGAAGGCTCTTTAAACTGAATTGAGTTGTCAATGTGCTGCATTGCATTGTGATTTAAAAAAAATCAGTTCTTAATTCATGGCATGGTTTCTTTTTAGCCAAACGTTGAATAGACATGCAGACAAATGAATTAATACAGGAAAGAGGAAAAATAGCCTACTGCCTGTCTTCATAAAAACAATTGTGCAAAACATTTTTTTTATTATTTTGTTGGGTAACAAATCGGCTCTCAGAACTCATTAATAGGCAGCTTTTATGTTCAATATTATAATTAATTCAGAAGGTTAAATCAAATCAGAATCAAAGTTTATTTGTCACCATGCACCGAATACAACAGTGAAATGGTTACTTTCAAGCCCTTAACAAACAATGCAGTTAAAAAAAAAAGCAAAATAGAAATATAACAAATAATTAAGGAGCAACAATAAAAGAACAGTAGCGAGGCTTTATACAGGGGGTACTGGTACAGAGTCAATGTGGAGGCTATATATAGGGGGTACCGGTACAGAGTCAATGTGTAGGCTATATACAGGTGGTACTGGTACAGAGTCAATGTGGAGGCTTTATACAGGGGGTACTGGTACAGAGTCAATGTGGAGGCTTTATACAGGGGGTACTGGTACAGAGTCAATGTGGAGGCTATATACAGGGGGTACCGGTACAGAGTCAATGTGTAGGCTATATACAGGTGGTACCGGTACAGAGTCAATGTGGAGGCTATATACAGGGGGTACCGGTACAGAGTCAATGTGGAGGCTATATACAGGTGGTACCGGTACAGAGTCAATGTGGAGGCTATATACAGGGGGTACTGGTACAGAGTCAATGTGGAGGCTATATACAGGTGGTACCGGTACAGAGTCAATGTGGAGGCTATATACAGGGGGTACCGGTACAGAGTCAATGTGGAGGCTATATACAGGGGGTACCGGTACAGAGTCAATGTGGAGGCTATATACAGGGGGTACCTGTACAGAGTCAATGTGGAGGCTATATACAGGTGGTACCGGTACAGAGTCAATGTGGAGGCTTTATACAGGGGGTACTGGTACAGAGTCAATGTGGAGGCTATATACAGGGGGTACCGGTACAGAGTCAATGTGGAGGCTATATACAGGGGGTACCGGTACAGAGTCAATGTGGAGGCTATATACAGGGGGTACCGGTACAGAGTCAATGTGGAGGCTATATACAGGGGGTACCGGTACAGAGTCAATGTGCGGGGGCACAGGTTAGTCGAGGTAATTGAGGTAATTTGTACATGTAGGTAGAGGTAAAGTGACTATACATGGTAATAAACAGCGATTAGGAGCAGACTAAAAATGGGGGGTGGGAACAATGCAAATAGTCCGGTGGGCCATTTGATTAACTGTTCAAGAGTCTTATGGCTTGGGGGTAGAAGCTGTTAAGAAGCCAATTTGACCTAGACTTGGTGCTCCGGTACCGCTTGCCGTGCGGTAGCAGAGAGAACTGTCTATGACTAGGGTGGCTGGAGTCCTTGGCAATATTTTTGGCATTCCTCTGTCACCGCCTTGTATAGAGGTCCTAGATGGCAGGAAGCTTGTCCCCAGTGATGTACTGGGCCATTCACACTACCCTCTCTAGTGCCTTGCGGTCGGAGGCCTAGAAGTTGCCATACCAGGCAGTGATGCAACCAGTAAGGATGCTCTTCATGGTGCAGCTGTAGAACTTTTTGAGGATCTGGGGACCCATACCAAATCATTTCATTCTACTGAGGGGGAATAGACGTTGTCATGCCATCTTCACGACTGTCTTGGTGTGTTTGGACCATGATAGTTTGTTGGTGATGTGGACACCAAGTAACTTGAAGCTCTCAACCTGCTTCACTACAGCCCCATCGATGAGAATGGGGGCGTGCTCAGTCCACCTTTTTCTGTAGGTCACAATCATCTCCTTTGTCTTGATCACATTTAGGGAGAGGTTGTTATCCTGGCACCACACTGCCAGGTCTCTGATCTCCACCCTATAGGCTGTCTCATCGTTGTCAGTGATCAGGCCTACCACTGTTGTGTCATTGACAAACTTAATGATTGCGTTGGAGTCGTGCTTGGCCATGCAGTCATGAGTGAACAGGGAGTACAGGAGGGGACTGAGGACGCACCCTTGACGGGCCCCTGTGTTGAGGATCAGTGTGGTAGATGTGTTGTTACCTACCCTTACCACCTGGGGGTGGCCCGTCAGGAAGTCCAGGATCCAGTTGCAGAGGGAGATGTATAGTCGCAGAGTCCTTAGCTTAGTGATGAGCTTTGAGGGCACTATGGTGTTGAACGCTGAGCTGCAGTCAATGAATAGCATTCTCACTTAGGTGTTCCTTTTGTCCAGGTGGGAAAAGGCAGTGTGGAATGCAATAGAGATTTCATCATCTGTGGATTTGTTGGTGCAGTATGGAAATTGGAGTGGGCGAAGGGTTTCTGGGTTAATGGTGTCGATGTGAGCCATGACCAGCCTTTCATTTCATGGCAACAGGTCGGTAGTCAAATAGGCAGGTTACCTTGGTGTTCTTGGGCACAGGGTCTATGGTGGTCTGCTTGAAACATGTTGTTATTACAGACCTGGTCAGGGACAGGTTGAAAATGTCAGTGAAGACACTTGCCAGTTGGTCAGCGCATCCCCCACGGTACACATCCTGGTAATCCATCTGGCCCCGCGGCCTTGTGAATGTTGACTTGTTTAAAGGGCTTACTCACGTCGGCTACGGAGAGCGTGATCATACAGTCATCATAAACAGCTGATGCTTTCATGCATGCTTCAGTGTTGCTTGCCTCGAAACGAGCATAGAAGTTATTTAGCTCATCTGGTAGGCTTGTGTCACTGGGCAGCTTGTGGCTGTGCTTCCCTTTGTAGTCTGTAATAGTTTGCCAGCCCTGTCACATCCGACAAGCGTCAGAGCCAGTGTAGTCCTGTATTGACGTTTTGCCTGTTTGATGGTACATCGGAGGGCATAGCGGGATTTCTTATAAGCGTCCGGGCTAGAGTCCCACTCCTTGAAAGCGGCAACTCTACCCTTTAACTCATTGCGGATTTTGCCTGTAATCCATGGCTTCTGGTTGGGGTATGTACGTACGGTGACTGTGGGGACGACTTCATCGATGCACTTATTGATGAAGCCAGTGACTGATGTGGTGTACTTCTCAATGCCATCGGAAAAATCCCGGAACATATTCCAGTCTGTGCTAGCAAAACAGTCCTGTTGCTGACCACTGGTACTCCCTGCTTTAGTTTTTGCTTGTAAGCAGGAATCAGGAGGATAGAGTTATGGTCAGATTTGACAAATGGAGGGTGAGGAAGAGCTTTATACACGTCTCTGTGTGTGGATTTAAGGTGGTCTAGTGTTTTTTTTTCCTCTGGTTGCACATTTAACATGCTGGTAGAAATGAGGTAAAATGCATTTAAGTTTCCCTGCATTAAAGTCCCCGGCCACTAGGAGCGATGCCTCTGGATGATCAATTTCCTGTTGATTTATGACCCTATACAGCTCGTTGAGTTCCGTCTTAGTGCCAGCATCGGTGTGTGGTGGTAAATAGACTGCTACGGAAAATATAGATGAAAACTCTCTTGATAAATAGAGTGGTCTACAGCTTATCATGAGATACTCTACCTCAGGTGAGCAAAACCTTGAGACCTTAATTTTCGATTTTGTCCACCCCCACAAATAGACACAGACCACCACCCATTTGTCTTACCGGAGGCAGCTGTTCTATCTTGCCGATGGACCGAAAACCCCGCCAGCTGTATGTTATCCATGTCGTCGTTCAGCCACAACTCAGTGAAACATAAGATATTACAGTTTTTAATGTCCTGTTGGTAGGATAGTCTTGATCGGACCTCATCCAGCAGGTGGTTCTGGGCAGGTGTGATGTAGTTGTCGTTTGCATGTGTATGTTTTTGTATTGTCTAAAAAGATAAAATGAAATCGTACAAAAACATTTCATGAGGAAAAATTACGAGATTGCAATACGCATCTGATTATTCATTATTTATTTCATTTATTTAGTTTACATTCTTCATTGTAACCACAATGTCACAAATAACTGAGCACACACAGCATGAGCAGATTAACTTGGTCAAAACATTTCTTTATGAAAAACTACCAGAAAGAATGTTTGTACTTATTTATTTTGATCCAAAGCCACAAATGAGTTTGTCACTCAACTTTATGCTGACAGATATAGCTTTATGCTGCGAAATAGCCTACTAAATAGGCCAAACTTAAACAAATATATATAAATGTAAAAAAAAAAAACTACATTTCATGAATAAATTAAGTAGTTCAGGTCTTGAAAATATGGGCAACCCCATAGCCTAACTCTCACACACACATTTAAACAAAACAAGTATTGTTATTTTTTTTCTTTGTTATTTCTAATCAATTCATTTATACATTTATAATTAGTAGGTTATGTTATCTGATTTAACAAACCTTTTTCATTTTCGTATTTATGTATTGCATATAGTTATTTTTGTTTTTATCTGTATTGTTGTCTATCACTTGTTTTCTTTGGTGCAAATAAATTAAACTTAAACTAAATCATATCTTATCCCAACACAGCTAGTTGTCCTCTGCTCACTGTCAACATGCATTCCTCTGGTGTTAGCTGGAGTTAAAGTGATGGTTTATCAACGGAGATGGTGTCCATGAGCCAAATACAACAATCCCCAACCCCCCAAAAAGAAGAGCCTTCAGCAGATAGTAGACTAGATCTGGGATATAGCTCCTATCTAATCGTATCTGAGGTATATCGAGACCAGAGAAACACCTGGATGTGTGGAATTGTTTTTCTTCTCTCCTCTCTTCCAGTGTGGCGATGAGAGGAGGAAAGGGGGATGAAAGGAGGAGTGAAAGAGAGGTATTCAGGTGGAGGTGTGCGCCAGGGTCATGGTCCATGAGCAAACAATAGTGTTTGCTATGTCTCCTTCACCGAGAAAACACAATTACCGCCAAGCTCTGAATGTGAAGTACCTTGTGTCCAAAGCTTTATCAATGACTGCATTCATGCGTCACATTGACCCTCTTATGGCCGAGCTGAGTCAATAGACAAATTGAGGTCCAGCCACAGAGACCAAGCAGACCACAATCAAAGCAGATGTAAAGTGTAGAATGAAGTCACGTTATTGAGAATGGAGGAGGCTGTATATAGTCTCTGTCTTGAATAAGCATGAAGATGGCTGTCAAACTGAAGGAGTCTTTTTATTATGGGAATCAGCATCAAAATCCCCATCAAAGACTTGCATAACGCTCATGAAGTACGTATTAGACCTAGGTATTGTATGTATTTACTGATATGTACTCTATGTTTGACGTTTTCAATGTATGTAGTAGTTCAGTCCTTGACTAATAATGTTCTGTGCTATGTATCGTGTCATGTTTCATGTGGACCCCAGGAAGAGTAACTGATGCTTTTGCAGCGGCTAATGGGGATCCTAATAAATACCAAATACCAAAATACTAAACGTAGCGTTATTTTCCCAAATAGCATGGTAATGTCAGGCTCAGGGCAGTATAACATGTTTTGATATCTTGCCTCGTATGTTATCGCTACAAGGTCACGCTATCCCAGTTATTGTTTTCCCCAGATAGATTATGGTTTATTTATTTTCTCATTTCCATGGAGAGACCGAAATTACACAGATTAAAAAAATACAAACAGGGGAACATTTCGACCTTCAGCGTTTCCAAATACGTCATCATGCCACCCTGGTAGGTCAAGAGCTTGTCTCTCTCTCTCTCTCTCTCTCTCTCTCTCTCTCTCTCTCTGTTTAATCGGTGATAGTATCAGTCCAAGTTTACAGTAAATCATATTTATTAATTTAGTATTGAAAGCTTGAATTGGAAGAAAGGGATTGAAATTTCTTCCTAACCAACCAAACAAACAAACTTTAAGAATGTACAACAGAAAATACCTGAGTTCATACTCGTAGTCCAACGGCCAGAGAAACAATTGTATGTTTTCGATAAGTAAATAATCCACCATGATAAAATAAACATGACTGGTATTTATTTCCATTTGTTCGTGATCTGTTCTTGTTTGTTGGATTTTATATTTAACGTCCTACACCAAATGTTGAATTCTATGAGGTCAATGTTGCTGTAGTTATAATTGATAGCATTTCCCTGTGCTTGTTGTATAGGTTAATGTAAAAGTAATTCATGTCATGTAGTTTATCTTCATACAGGTAACTTTTGTACGATTAATTTCACATTTCATACGTCACTGATTTCAGAGAAAGGGCTTCAAACCTATGACGTAACCTTTTTCAGGCATGATGTGTTCTTGTGTAGCTATTCTAAGGGCCAGCCTTGACAAAGTATCCATTTAACTGAAAAAAATACACTTTTTTTTAGCTCAGTCTGACGATTGCTGACATCAATTCACACCCCACTAAGGAGGTCCCACTAATCATTTCCCACTAAGGAGACCCCACTAATCATACCCCACTAAGGAGACCCCACTAATCACACCCCACTAAGGAGACCCCACTAATCACACCCCACTAAGGAAACCCCACTAATCATACCCCACTAAGGAGACCCCACTAAGGAGACCCCACTAATCACACCTCACTAAGGAGACCCCACTAAGGAGACCCCACTAATCACACCCCACTAAGGAGACCCCACTAATCATACCCCACTAAGGAGACCCCACTAATCATACCCCACTAAGGAGACCCCACTAATCACACCCCACTAAGGAGACCCCACTAATCACACCCCACTAAGGAGACCCCACTAAGGAGACCCCACTAATCACACCCCACTACAGAGACCCCACTAATCATACCCCACTAATCACACCCCACTAATCACACCCCACTAAGCACACCCCACTAAGGAGACCCCACTAAAGAGACCCCACTAATCACACCCCACTAAGGAGACCCCACTAAGGAGACCCCACTAATCATACCCCACTAATCATACCCCACTAAGGAGACCCCACTAAGGAGACCCCACTAATCACACCCCACTAAGGAGACCCCACTAAGGAGACCCCACTAATCATACCCCACTAATCACACCCCACTAAGGAGACCCCACTAATCATACCCCACTAAGGAGACCCCACTAATCATACCCCACTAAGGAGACCCCACTAAGGAGACCCCACTAATCACACCCCACTAAGGAGACCCCACTAAGGAGACCCCACTAATCATACCCCACTAAGGAGACCCCACTAAGGAGACCCCACTAAGGAGACCCCACTAATCACACCCCACTAAGAAGACCCCACTAAGGAGACCCCACTAATCACACCCCACTAAGGAGACCCCACTAATCACACCCCACTAAGGAGACCCCACTAAGGAGACCCCACTAAGGAGACCCCACTAATCATACCCCACTCAGGTCACCCCACTAAGGAGACCCCACTAATCACACCCCACTAAGGAGACCCCACTAATCATACCCCACTAAGGAGACCCCACTAAGGAGACCCCACTAATTATACCCCACTAATCATACCCCACTAAGGAGACCCCACTAAGGAGACCCCACTTATCACACCCCACTAAGGAGACCCCACTAAGGAGACCCCACTAATCACACCCCACTAAGGAGACCCCACTAATCACACCCCACTAAGGAGACCCCACTAAGGAGACCCCACTAATCACACCCCACTAAGGAGACCCCACTGATTATACCCCACTAAGGAGACCCCACTAAGGAGACCCCACTAAGGAGACCCCACTAATCACACCCCACTAAGGAAACCCCACTAATCACACCCCACTAAGGAGACCCCACTAATCACACCCCACTAATCACACCCCACTAATCACACCCCACTAAGGAGACCCCACTAAGGAGACCCCACTAATCACACCCCACTAAGGAGACCCCACTAATCACTCCCCAGTAAGGAGCGTTGCATGTACTTGGGAGCTCTTGTATAGCTATTTTAAGGGCCAACGATTTAGATATTTTAAGTATCCATCATAATGAAAAATAACTACCAAAATTATCCTTTCAGTCCTACAAGCCACTGAAATATTTTCAGTGGAGGAGCGTTGCCAAACCGACAGGGAGGCAGGCAGAGTACAATTCACATGTACCCCAGTGTCACGCCCCTGGATCAAAGCAGGAAAGTAACTTGACTTCTGTTGTGTCGTAAATTATGTTGATACCCACACAAACATGACCCTGTGTCTCCAGCTGAGGATGTAAAAACTCCCTTTTAGACAGCCAGTCCGAATCCAAAATGGCACCCTATTCCCTTTATAGTGCACTGCTTTAGTTTAGTGCACTAAATAGAGAATAGGGTACCAGTTGGGACACAGACAGAGACATTTCCATTAAGGATTCTTCCGCTGCTCTTGGGCCGAGGCCAGGCCTGGCTCCCATAAAGAGTGATTATTTTGCATCCATCTCCCAGAGACCACTGTGGAGAAAAGGTGAAATTGATTGGCCACAAAGAGTGAAGGTCTCCGAATAGAATGTTTTTTTTTTTTCGTTTTCGTTTTCACGGCAACGGTCACTCAGCAGTTATTTTCCAAACAGACAATGGAAGTTATGCAACCCCTGGACATTCAGCCTGTTGAGTTTCCTGCCAAGTTCAGAGGGACTTAGAAAAGTATTATTTCAGGAAGTAAAAAGGGAGATTGACCTTTTCTAAAAATGTGTATTTCAACTATCCAGAACAAGATTTCAACTGAATGTGTGTAACTGCAGTCACAGTGTGACTGTGTGACAAAGCCTTGTATGAAACGTGTGATGGACTGAGAGTAAGTACCATACTCCAGAAAACATGGTATAAATTACATTTTAAACTGGGGGAATTGAGCCCTGAATGCTGATTGGCTGACAGCCGTGGTATATCAGACCGTACACCACGGGTATGACAAAACAGGAATTTGTGGTATATGGCCCATATACCAAGACTAAGGGCTGTGTCCAGGCACTCCGCGATGCGTTGTGCATAAGAACAGCCCGTGCCTTATTACTTAATTGGAAGTGATATCCCTGCTGTAATGATGAACCGGATGACATGGGGTGAGGATCATCTGTGGTCTGACGGGGAGATCTAAGAGTGCTGCTGTCTTTTGTATGGCCTGTGGCCACGATAGGGGTATTTCCTGTCTTCAATTATGTAATATATCATTTTCAAGGCTATCTGTGTGTGATCCGTCCACTCACTGTAACCACACATCCTCACTCCATGTCAACAACAGTCCCTCAGGGTGACTATTATAGCCAGGGTAAATGATCCACATCCCAATTGGCACCCTATTCCCTTTATAGTGCACTACACAAATTAATGAACTATATAGGGACTAGGGTGCCATTTTGGACGCATACCTTATCTAGTGTAAACCCTTGTGTTTATTTTTGCCTACGAAGTGAGTCAGAGGAATAATTGTTTTATTTTAAGCTATCAAAGGCCGTACAGCCACAGAACGGCCACAGAGGGATAGGTCCATGTGTTTTGACAGTGTGTGCTCTCCTATCGTGCATGCTGCTGATAGGACACCAGAGGATAGAGCCGTCCAGGGTTGGCTAGCTGCCATGACACGCCGTAGCCACAACAAACAGGGGCTGTTGGAGGAAACTTGGCGTTGGCTCTGGGTTTGTCTCAGTGAGGCAAAGTCAATGTCTTCAAAGAGGATAGACATGCTTGGCAGTCATACTTGTATACCCTTCCAGTGGATTCTTGAAAAGTGCAAGAAGTACGTTCTTCAAAAACAATCATTGTTCCCCGCTAGAATCACTTGCATCACTCTCTCTCTCCGAATCCCATCTCCTCACTCTATTTCTATAGGCTCTTTCTACTCCACATTTCACAATGAGCAAGTCACTTCTGAGAAAAAAGACTGAGGAAACATCTTCACAGGCTGATACTATGAAAAGTGCTACCTTTCCCACATTAAAATGTATTGTAGTAACCTACTTCATCGTTGAATGGCAGTTATACATTGGAAATCTGAGCAGAGCAGTTGCATATTGAAATCGGGCCAAGTTCCACTGGTTCCACTGCTCCCTTGACAGTTGGCGTCAGAATTACAGGCCCTAGCAGATAGAGTGTTGTAATTCTGTAATGTTCTTTGTGAGGAAGTTATTACAGCCATAAAACAGCCTCTCCATCAATTAGGGACTGTGCTCATGGTCGGACACATTCCATTGAATAATTTCCAAGAGCAGGGTGAGAAAAGGTTAGTGATGTTGGACTGCTGGTCTACTGCTGTCTCTAAGGAGTCAAAATTGGTTGGGTGTAGTGGTGTTTGGCTGTTAGAACTAGTCAGGCCAGCTGCTTTGAAGGAACTGCAAATCTGGTCTGTTCAGGTTGAGGTCCCGATTCTGAAAATATTGATAGAGGCATGGCCTTGATAAGAAAGAGAACATTCATAATAACAATCCAGTGGGGGGGAAAAGTGTTTCAACTGACCTCAATAAACTGGGACGAATCTACGTTTCCATTTTAGTCACTTAGCGACATACAATTAGTGCATTCATCTTAACCTTGTACAGTCTAAGCCCTGTCTAAGCCAAGGGTTCTACTAAGCTATATGGAGTTGTTTTAAGAAAGTCAGACCAAGGATAATTTAGCTATTTGAATTAAAATGTTGAGGTCCCCTTTACTTCAGAGAGAATATGAACTTTGAGTATACTAGGGTGGTTATAGTGTTGACTTGGCGCTTTTAACATCACATCATTTGGAGGATCTAGCTTATTTTGGGACAGAATTAGAGTTGCGTCATTTTATTAGTCCGGGAGAGGCTATACGGACACGCCTGATGCCCAAATTGATGAGGTATGTCGCGCAGCTGAGAGTCAAGTGTGCAGACAAATGGATTTGGTTCAATTAGTACAGTCAGTCTTTCTGATTAGCCCTTCCCAGCTAGCTAGTTTATGCTGGCTAGCTGGGAACAACAGCAGCATAACGCTAGTTAAAACTTGAACAAAAAAAAAAGTAACGTTCATTTCAATGGGCGAGGGAGAAATAACTTGTAGTATTGATCACCACCTGGATGTCAGCGTGACATGCCAATTAGCTAACGTAATGACAAGCATGAGACTTTCCACCGGGAATAAAGCTGTAGGCTATTAGAAGTGGCTGGCTGTAGCTAACTTGGACAATTTGTTCCATTCCACTTGATTTATATTTAGAGTAGGATAGCAGCCTACATGAGAAATAACTTGTAATACTGGATGTCATCGTGACACCGTCTACTGCTGCTCAATGGGGAGAGTTTGCGCTGAAAGCCAGCAACACAACAACATGGGCACAGTGTAATTTGCTCCCGCTTGCCGCAGAAGTGTGAGGGAAGGAGCTAGATAGTGGAGCTAATATCAGGCCTGTAAGGAGAGGGAAGTAGCTAGATAGTGGAGCTAATATCAGGCCAGTATATTTTCACCGAAAATGTTAAGCTACGGCATTACTGTCTACATTTTCGTACAAAAATATAAAATGTAAATAATAATAATAATTACTCAGATAAACGGAATGATTCTGAATACTCATCCATCCCAACTTTGGCAGACAAATGTCTAATTCTCGCTGAAGTTTCTACTTTTACCCAGAAGCATAAACTAGCTAGCTGTGAAGGGCTCATCGGGACGACTGACTGAACTAGCTAGCTGTGAAAGACTCATCAGGATGACTGACTAAACTAGCTAGCTGTGAAAGACTCATCAGGATGACTGACTAAACTGGCTAGCTGTGAAGGGCTCATCAGGATGACTGACTGAACTAGCTAGCTGGGAAGGGCTCATCGGGATGACTGACTGAACTAGCTAGCTGTGAAGGGCTCATCGGGACGACTGACTGAACTAGCTAGCTGTGAAGGGCTCATCAGGATGACTGACTGAACTAGCTAGCTGTGAAGGGCTCATCAGGATGACTGACTAAACTAGCTAGCTGGGAAGGGCTCATCAGGATGACTGACTGAACTAGCTAGCTGTGAAGGGCTCATCAGGATGACTGACTAAACTAGCTAGCTGGGAAGGGCTCATCGGGATGACTGACTGAACTAGCTAGCTGTGAAGGGCTCATCAGGATGACTGACTAAACTAGCTAGCTGTGAAGGGCTCATCGGGACGACTGACTGAACTAGCTAGCTGTGAAGGGCTCATCGGGATGACTGACTGAACTAGCTAGCTGTGAAGGGCTCATCAGGATGACTGACTAAACTAGCTAGCTGGGAAGGGCTCATCAGGATGACTGACTGAACTAGCTAGCTGTGAAGGGCTCATCAGGATGACTGACTAAACTAGCTAGCTGTGAAGGGCTCATCAGGATGACTGACTGAACTAGCTAGCTGTGAAAGACTCATCAGGATGACTGACTGAACTAGCTAGCTGTGTAGGACTCATCAGGATGACTGACTGAACTAGCTAGCTGTGAAAGACTCATAAGGATGACTGACTGAACTAGCTAGCTGTGAAAGACTCATAAGGATGACTGACTGAACTAGCTAGCTGTGAAAGACTCATCAGGATGACTGACTGAACTAGCTAGCTGTGTAGGACTCATCAGGATGACTGACTGAACTAGCTGGCTTGGAAGGGCTCATCAGGATGACTGACTGAACTAGCTAGCTGTGAAGGGCTCATCAGGATGACTGACTAAACTAGCTAGCTGTGAAGGGCTCATCGGGACGACTGACTGAACTAGCTAGCTGGGAAGGGCTCATCAGGATGACTGACTGAACTAGCTAGCTGTGAAGGGCTCATCAGGATGACTGACTGAACTAGCTAGCTGTGAAGGGCTCATCGGGATGACTGACTGAACTAGCTAGCTGTAAAGGGCTCATCAGGATGACTGACTGAACTAGCTAGCTGTGAAGGGCTCATCGGGACGACTGACTGAACTAGCTAGCTGTGAAGAGCTCATCAGGATGACTGACTGAACTAGCTAGCTGTGAAGGGCTCATCAGGATGACTGACTAAACTAGCTAGCTGGGAAGGGCTCATCAGGATGACTGACTGAACTAGCTAGCTGTGAAGGGCTCATCAGGATGACTGACTAAACTAGCTAGCTGGGAAGGGCTCATCAGGATGACTGAATGAACTAGCTAGCTGTGAAGGGCTCATCAGGATGACTGACTAAACTAGCTAGCTGTGAAGGGCTCATCGGGACGACTGACTGAACTAGCTAGCTGTGAAGGGCTCATCAGGTTGACTGACTGAACTAGCTAGCTGTGAAGGGCTCATCAGGATGACTGACTAAACTAGCTAGCTGGGAAGGGCTCATCAGGATGACTGACTGAACTAGCTAGCTGTGAAGGGCTCATCAGGATGACTGACTGAACTAGCTAGCTGTGAAGGGCTCATCAGGATGACTGACTAAACTAGCTAGCTGGGAAGGGCTCATCAGGATGACTGACTGAACTAGCTAGCTGTGTAGGACTAATCAGGATGACTGACTAAACTAGCTGGCTTGGAAGGGCTCATCAGGATGACTGACTGAACTAGCTAGCTGTAAAGGGCTCATCAGGATGACTGACTGAACTAGCTAGCTGTGTAGGACTCATCAGGATGACTGACTAAACTAGCTGGCTTGGAAGGGCTCATCAGGATGACTGACTGAACTAGCTAGCTGGGAAGGGCTCATCAGGATGACTGACTAAACTAGCTGGCTTGGAAGGGCTCATCAGGATGACTGACTGAACTAGCTAGCTGTAAAGGGCTCATCAGGATGACTGACTGAACTAGCTAGCTGTGAAGGGCTCATCAGGATGAGTGACTGAACTAGCTAGCTGTGAAGAGCTCATCGGGATGACTGACTAAACTAGCTAGCTGTGAAGGGCTCATCAGGATGACTGACTGAACTAGCTAGCTGTGAAGGGCTCATCATATGACTGACTAAACTAGCTAGCTATGAAAGGGCTCATCAGGATGACTGACTAAACTAGCTAGCTGTGAAGAGCTCATCAGGATGACTGACTGAACTAGCTGGCTTGGAAGGGCTCATCAGGATGACTGACTGAACTAGCTAGCTGTAAAGGGCTCATCAGGATGACTGACTGAACTAGCTAGCTGTGTAGGACTCATCAGGATGACTGACTAAACTAGCTGGCTTGGAAGGGCTCATCAGGATGACTGACTGAACTAGCTGGCTGGGAAGGGCTCATCAGGATGACTGACTAAACTAGCTGGCTTGGAAGGGCTCATCAGGATGACTGACTGAACTAGCTAGCTGTAAAGGGCTCATCAGGATGACTGACTGAACTAGCTAGCTGTGAAGGGCTCATCAGGATGAGTGACTGAACTAGCTAGCTGTGAAGAGCTCATCGGGATGACTGACTAAACTAGCTAGCTGTGAAGGGCTCATCAGGATGACTGACTGAACTAGCTAGCTGTGAAGGGCTCATCATATGACTGACTAAACTAGCTAGCTATGAAAGGGCTCATCAGGATGACTGACTAAACTAGCTAGCTGTGAAGAGCTCATCAGGATGACTGACTGAACTAGCTAGCTGTGAAGGGCTCATCAGGACGACTGACTGAACTAGCTAGCTGTTAAGGGCTCATCAGGATGACTGACTAAACTAGCTAGCTGTGAAGAGCTCATCAGGATGACTGACTAAACTAGCTAGCTGTGAAGGGCTCATCAGGATGACTGACTAAACTAGCTAGCTGTGAAGAGCTCATCAGGATGACTGACTAAACTAGCTAGCTGTGAAGGGCTCATCAGGATGACTGACTAAACTAGCTAGCTGTGAAGAGCTCATCAGGATGACTGACTAAACTAGCTAGCTGTGAAGGGCTCATCAGGATGACTGACTGAACTAGCTAGCTGTGAAAGACTCATCAGGATGACTGACTGAACTAGCTAGCTGTGTAGGACTCATCAGGATGACTGACTAAACTAGATGGCTTGGAAGGGCTCATCAGGATGACTGACTGAACTAGCTAGCTGTGAAAGACTCATCAGGATGACTGACTAAACTAGCTAGCTGTGAAGTGCTCATCAGGATGACTGACTAAACTAGCTAGCTGTGTAGGACTCATCAGGATGACTGACTAAACTAGCTGGCTTGGGACGAGCTCATTGGGCTGACTGACTGAACTAGCTAGCTGTGAAGGGCTCATCAGGATGACTGACTAAACTAGCTAGCTGTGAAGAGCTCATCAGGATGACTGACTAAACTAGCTAGCTGTGAAGGGCTCATCAGGACGACTGAATGAACCGACTGAACCCAATCTGTTCATTTCCAACTCTCGCTGCGCGACGTATGTCATCAATTTATTCACCAGGCGTGTTCATATAATCTCTCCCCATTTGCTCAGAACATTTTTCAGAGTTGTAAATGAAACGTAGGCACCGGGTCAGTTTGCTTGACTGTGTTTCTGGGCGCTTCTTGTGTGAATTGTATTCAAAGAAAACAATAGAGCTGTCGACTTAGACCAATGTGTCAAAGACTTTTAATATTGGAAATTCATTATACTATGTCAGGAACCCTATTAATACTACTATTTTAAAGATCACAGTCCAACAGAAATAAATTCCTGACCTTAGATCAAGTCAAAGTACACATACTGTACGTGAGTGTCCCGCTCCCATGTGTTGCTGCTGTTAATGATGTACTCTGCAGCTGGGTACACATCCATGTTCCCAATTCCCGCCATCTCTGACCCCATAAAAGTATTTCTAGCCTTCACTATTAACGTTTATGTACCTGCATAACCTCTGCTGTAACATCTGACCACAGAGCTGAGGCACAGCTGAATGACTTAGGTACTCATGAACAACTAACAGAGCAGGGTCTGACCCAGTGACCTAAGAGGGGGTGTGACCTGACCACTGTCTGAATGACCTATATCAGGTAGAGAGTAGAGGGGCTTCAGGAAGCAGTGGTGGGAAATAGATCAAATCAAATGTTATTTGTCACATGCGCCGACTACAACAAGTTTAGTTAGACCTTACCGTAAAATGCTCACTTACAAGCCCTTAAACAACAATTTAGTTTTAAGAAATATAAGAGTTTAGAAAATATTTACTAAATTAACTGAAGTAATAAAAAACAAGTAAAACAATAAAATAACAATAACGAGTCTATATACAGGGGGTACCAGCACCGAGTCAATGTGCGGGGATACAAGCTTGTAGAGGTAATGGAGGTAAAATGCACATGTATGCAGGGGTAAAGTGACTATACGTAGATAATAAGCAGCGAGAAGGATCAACAAAAAAAATACAAATAAACTGTTCAGTAGTCTTATGGCTTGGGTGTAGAAGCTGTTAAGGAGCCTTTTGGCCCTAGACTTGGCTCTCGGTTACCGCTTGCCGTGAGGTATCAGAGAGAACAGTCTATGACTTGGGTGGCTGGAGTCTTTGACCATTTTTAGACAGCCATGTTTGTTGTGGTCTACCTCCAATGTGGAGGTCATGGAATCGGACCTGTATGGTTCATCTAAGTCATGAGGTTCTCTACAGGTCGTAGGCAGAAAGACAACCCGCTGACTTAGAGGAGAGATAGCATATGGTCCGGAGCCTTAGCTCCCTCTCAGATTCCATGAACCCCACATTGGAGGTAGACCACAACTAACATGGCTGCCTACAATTCAGTCATGTTTCATCTATTTCCCACTGCTGCTTCCTGCAGCTTCCCACTACTCTCCTCCAGATAAAGGTCATTCAGACAGTTGTCATGTCACACCTCTTTCATAGACACACTTTCACACTCTGCTGCTACTCTGTTTATTACACATCCTGATTGCCTAGACACTTTTACCCTTGCCTACCATGTATTGATTCGGTACCGGTACTCATTGTATATACCGTAAATTCCAGACTATAAGCCGCTACTTTTTTCCCAGACTTTGAACCTCGCGGCTTAAACAATGACGCGGCTAATATATGGATTTTTTCCCGCTTTCAATTTTTTTTTCTGCAAAAAAACACATTCTGTGACGTGCTCAGTTTTTTGGCAGCAAGAAGCTTTCATTAGACCATCAGACCCTTCTCAGGTCACTGGTTCAGACCCCTCTCAGGTCACTGGTTCAGACCCCTCTCAGGTCACTGGGTCAGACCCCTCTCAGGTCACTGGTTCAGACCCCTCTCAGGTCACTGGGTCAGACCCCTCTCAGGTCACTGGGTCAGACCCCTCTCAGGTCACTGGGTCAGATCCCTCTCAGGTCACTGGGTCAGACCCCTCTCAGGTCACTGGGTCAGACCCCTCTTAGGTCACTGGTTCAGACCCCTCTCAGGTCACTGGTTCAGACCCCTCTCAGGTCACTGGGTCCAGACCCCTCTTAGGTCACTGGTTCAGACCCCTCTCAGGTCACTGGGTCAGACCCATTTCAGGTCACTGGGTCAGACCCCTCTTAGGTCACTGGTTCAGACCCCTCTCAGGTCACTGGGTCAGACCCCTCTCAGGTCACTGGGTCATACCCCTCTTAGGTCACTGGGTCAGACCCCTCTCAGGTCACTGGGTCAGACCCCTCTCAGGTCACTGGGTCAGACCCCTCTCAGGTCACTGGGTCAGACCCCTCTCAGGTCACTGGTTCAGACCCCTCTCAGGTCACTGGGTCAGACCCCTCTCAGGTCACTGGGTCCAGACCTCTCTTAGGTCACTGGGTCAGACCCCTCTCAGGTCACTGGGTCAGACCCCTCTCAGGTCACTGGTTCAGACCCCTCTCAGGTCACTGGGTCAGACCCCTCTCAGGTCACTGGGTCCAGACCCCTCTCAGGTCACTGGGTCAGACCCCTCTTAGGTCACTCGGTCAGACCCTGTTCTGGTACAGTAGTTGTTCACTACCATTCAGCTGTGCCTCAGCTCTGTGGCCAGATGTTACCTTCTCTGCTCTGGGTTTTGAACTAACAACCTTTTGGTTTACTGGCCCAATGCGCTAACCGCTAGGCTACCTGCTGCCCAGTGGAGTGTTTGGCTTTACGTCTTGTTGTTGTTACGTGTTAGGTAGTACATCGTTGAAATAGGTTTAAAGCTTGCTGTTCCAAAATGCACTGTGACGTTCATTGAGTTCATAGACATTGGGCAAGCCCCTTTCATAGACATTGGGCAAGCCCCTTTAATCCAGCCCCTTAATTAAAGGGGCTGGATATCTAAGCCCATTTAATAACAGCCTCTTAAAGGGGATGGATATCTAAAGAAACACTCATATCATACCGGTCTGTGTGAGTCTCAACATCTGTCAGAGAGACCTCTGTGAGTCAACCTCTCAACCTCTCAATTGCCCGTTTGAATATTCTTTAGGGCTGTTGTAACCACGTTTTCCTGTTAGTTTAACCAGCCTCCCACTGTTTCTGGCTGTATCCCGGTGACCACTAGCAACCACATCAACAGTCCTGATGATAACAGGTGGTGTGCGTCTCCAATGGCACCTTGTTCCCTATATAGTGCACTACCTCTGAGCAGAGCCCTTATTAGTAGTGCACTACCTCTGAGCAGAGCCCTTAGTAGTAGTGCACTACCTCTGAGCAGAGCCCTTAGTAGTAGTGCACTACTTCTGAGCAGAGCCCTTATTAGTAGTGCACTACCTCTGAGCAGAGCCCTTATTAGTAGTGCACGATAAAGGGAATAAGGTGCCATTGTTAACAGAGTGACATCATTCACAAATCAACACTCACAGTAGTCACTTTGGTGTAATAGTGGTATGGCAAACACAGTAATAAATCCTAAACTCTTCACAGGAATCTAGAGGTTGTTTGTAAACAACAGTCTTTGCACTTGTTATTCATGTTATTCATGTTGTTCATATTATTAATGTTATTAATGGTATTATGCTATTATTTTATTAATGGTATTGATGTTATTATGTTATTAAAGGTATTATGTTATTAATGGTATTATGGTATTAATGTTATTGTGACATGCATGTTATTAATGTTATTATGTTATTAATGTTATCAATGTTATTATGTTATTAATGGTGTTATGTTATTAGTGTTATTAATTGTGTTATGTTATTTATGTTGTTATGTTATTCATGCTATTCATGTTATTCATGTTATTAATATTATTGTGGTATTAATGTGATTCATGTTATTAATGTTATTAATGTGATCCATGTTATTAATGTTAGTATGTTATTAATATTATTGTTATTCATGTTATTAATGGTATTAATGTTATTAATATTATTGTTATTCATGTTATTAATGTTATTAATGTGATTAATGTTATTAATGTTGTTACTGTGATCCATGTTATTAATGGTATTATGTTATTAATATTATTGTTATTCATGTTATTAATGTTATTCATGTTAGTATGTTAATAATGTTATTATGTTATTAATGTCATTAATGGTATTAATGTGATCCACGTTATTAATGTTATTATGTTATTCATGTTATTACTGGTATTAATGTTATTATGTTATTAGTGTTATTATGGTATTCATTGTATTATGTTATTCATGTTATTAATGTTATTTTATTATTAATGGTATTATGGTATCAGGTTATCTATGTTGGTAATGTTATTATACTGTTATTAGGTTATTAATGTTATTAATGTTATACTGTTATAATGTTATTATGTTTTAATGGTATTATGTTTTAATGGTATTATGTTATTAATGTTATTATGTTATAATGTTATTATGTTTTAATGGTATTATGTTATTAATGTTATTATGTTATTAATGGTATTATGTTATATATGTTATTATGTTATTAATGGTATTGATGGTATTATGTTATTAATGTGATTACTGTTATGTTATTAATGATATTATGTTATTAATGTGATTACTGTTATGTTATTAATGGTATTATGTTATTAATGGTATTATGTTATTAATGTTATTATGTTATATATTTTATTATGTTCTTAATGGTATTATGTTATTAATGGTATTGATGATATTATGTTATTAATGTGATTACTGTTATGTTATTAATGGTATTATGTTATTAATGTTTTAAATGTTATTATGTTATTAATGTTATTGTGTTATTAATCGTATAATGTTGTTATGTTATTCATGTTATTATGCTATACTGTTTTTAATGCATTATGTTATTCATTTTATTATTGTTACTATGTTATGTAAAAAGAGACAAGGAAGAAATATACTGCTTTTGACCTTATTTGACCTTTATTTATCCAGGTTAGCCTCTCTGAAATAACATCTCTTTAGAAAGAGAAACAGGCTATCAGGACCAGTAATGTGGGAAAAATGATTGATGATGTAGATGATGGCGAACATTAGTCTATGACTGAAGGGTATGGGATAAGGTCGCGACTCGTGTGGTAATGATTTGGGACTAAGGAAAGTGACACCATATAACACTTAGAGCCATGCTGGACTCTTTCAGCCCTCTGAGTCTGTTACAGAGCGGACCACATCTCTTATAAAAACCCTTTACAAAAGGAGCCCTTGTAAAATAATATTATAAATGTAGCAAATCAGCTTTAGAAATGAACCCGCTTAATAGCTAACTTCTGGGATAGAAAACAAAGTCGAGTTCCCAAGTCCGTTGACCAACCATCAAACGATGTGAGTTTTATCGAGCCCCATAGTGGAGTGATCTAGAAGTCATGTAATGCTAAGTATCCAGAAACTGACTCACTGTCGACGGGGGGGGGGGCTTCCGATTTCCCTCAGCTGAACATTTCATGTGACGAGAGTGCGTCTTCACCACTGTGGGGTATTATGGTGCTTTTACTGCCATCCATAACTTGATTTTGGGGGTTTAATAAGCATGAGAACCACTAAATAACCTAGATCAGGGTTCCCCAAATGGTGGGACAGGAGTTGGGACCCAGTGGTGGTTGATTATGGTTGGTTCTTTTTGGGTTCTGGTTTAACATCGAGGCCTAGCTAGAGAAAGAATGGGTTTGTTCTCTTGGTGGCTCATAAGAAAGTCCAAAATAATTTTGTGGGTCACAGCACCAATAGGTTCGGGAACCACTATCTTCGTCCACTTCTCAATTAAAAGAAAGGTGAATAAAGAATCTCAATGCATACAATACATGACCAAAATTATGTGGACACCTTCTCATTCCAAAATCATGGCATGAATGTGGAGTTGGTCCCCCCTTTGCTGCTATAACAGCGTCCACTTTTCGGGGAAGGCTTTCCACTAGATGCTGACGTTGCTTCAAGAGGCAGTTTGGAACTGGAAGTGAGTGTTGCGGCACTCGGTGGTCCCGTTCTGTGAGGTTGTGTGGCTTACCAATTCGGGGCTGAGTTGTTGTTACTCCTAGATATTTCCACTTCACAATAGCAGCACTTACAGTTGACCGACGGAGCTCTAGCAGGGCAGAATTTTAGCAAACTGACTTGTTGGAAAAGGGGCATCCTATGACGGGGTCACGTTGAAAGTCATGGGCTCTTCAGTGCGGGCCTTTCTACTGCCAATGTTTGTCTATGGAGATTGTATGGCTGTGTGCTCGATTGTATACACCTGTCAGCAATGGGTGTGGCTGACATAGCCAAATCCACTATTTTTAAAATAATAGTTGGCAAATGTTGCACAATACAGGTGTGGAAAGCTCTTAGAGAGTTACCCAGAAAGACTAACAGCTGTAATCGCTGCCAAAGGTGCTTCTACAAACTATTGACTTAGGGGTGTTTTCACTTTGTCATTATGGGGTATTGTGTGTAGATAGGTGAGAAAACAAATCTATTGAATACATTTTGAATTCAGGCTGTAACACAACAAAGCCTAGGAGGATAAATACTTTCTGAAGGCACTGTATTCGTTGGGTGTGAAACATCTACCCCTGGAAGCCTAGGTGAGGATGAAACAGGAGGCGTTTTCTGCCTGTGCATGTGACTGACTGTCCTCGTGTACATCTCATTACCACTAAGGTACACACCTGCATCAGACATACTCATCTAATTGTGTGTTTTTTCCTGATCAGAGCTTCATGCAGTTCGTGGCTGTACATGTCTGTGCCAATCCTCCATCTACAGTCTCTATCTCTCTCCCCCCCTCTCTGTCTCTCTGTCTTTTTTCTCTCCTCTTTCTTTCTTCTCATCCCCCTCCCCCTCTCTCAGACCTACGCAGGTATTAAGCCTAGGGGCAAAAGTAAATAGCAGAAGTGACATTGGAACATTTTTCCTAGAGACGACTCCAAATGCGTTGGGGGAACCACAGGCAGAAGGTATTTCCACATAAACATCCCTCCCAGTCCCATAGCAGAAGGCAGTTCCACATAAACATCCCTCACAATCCCATAGCAGAAGGTAGTTCCACATTAACATCCCTCCCAGTCCCATAGCAGAAGGCAGTTCCACATAAACATCCATCACAATCCCATAGCAGAAGGTAGTTCCACATAAACATCACTCCCAATCCCAAAAGTAGAAGGTAGTTCCACATAAAAGTCCCTCCCAATCCCATAGCAGAAGGCAGTTCCACATAAACATCCCTCCCAATCCCAAAAGTAGAAGGTAGTTCCACATAAAAGTCCCTCCCAATCCCATAGAAGAAGGCAGTTCCACATAAACATCCCTCCCAACCCTATAGCAGAGGGCAGTTCCACATAAAAATCCCTTCCAATCCCATAGCAGAAGGCAGTTCCACATAAAAGTCCCTCCCAACCCTATAGCAGAAGGCAGTTCCACATAAACATCCCTCCCAATCCCAAAAGCAGAGGGCAGTTCCACATAAACATCCCTTCCAATCCCATAGAAGAAGGCAGTTCCACATAAAAGTCCCTCCCAATCCCATAGAAGAAGGCAGTTCCACATAAACATCCCTCCCAATCCCACAGCAGAAAATACAAATAAATAAAAAAACAGAAACGGGAAAAAACAATCCTTGTGATTCTGCCAGGTCTTTATACTCAGTCAGACTCAGGAACATGAAAACATCCTTGATGAGATTAGGCTCCATTTCTGTTAGATGCCCAACAATGACATGTACAAAACAAGTTCTGGTATTGTTGGAAACCCCCACTGTGTTGAGTGAAGTGGAGAAAGAAATCAGCCTGACTTGTTGTTCATCTTGGAAATGGATGCATCCCAAATGACACCGTATTCCCTATAGAGCTCTGGTAGAAAGTAGTGCACTACGCAGGCAGTAGGGTGCAATTTGGGACGCACATTCTATTGTGTGGAGTGAAGTGGAGAGAGAATCAGTGTAATTTATGTCTGTCCCAATGGCATTTAGACTGCAGGAGATTTATGGAAATGTGAGATGTATCTCCTGGTATATATATCTATGGCAGAGAGCCATACTGGGAATGTGGACTTGGTAGGTGACCTTTATGGATGGTAGGTGATCTTTAATTGATGGTAGGTGACCTTTATGGATGATAGGTGACCTTTATGGATGGTAGATGACCTTTATGGATGGTAGGTGACCTTTATGGATGGCAGGTGACCTTTATGGATGGTAGGTGATCTTTAATTGATGGTAGGTGACCTTTATGGATGATAGGTGACCTTTATGGATGGTAGATGACCTTTATGGATGGTAGGTGACCTTTATGGATGGCAGGTGACCTTTATGGATGGTAGGTGACCTTTATGGATGGCAGGTGACCTTTATGTGTGGTAGATGACCTTTATGGATGGTAGATGACCTTTATGGATGGTAGATTACCTTTATGGATGGCAGGTGACCTTTATGGATGGTAGGTGACCTTTATGTATGGTAGATGACCTTTATGGATGGTAGGTGACCTTTATGTATGGTAGATGACCTTTATGGATGCCATGGTAAGAAATGAGGCTAAAGGGGCTAAGTGTGTTTCTATAAGGGAATGTTGCTGCTTAAAATCCCCTTGACATGCTTTTGAAAATCACTCACCCACTGGACATTGAATCAGGGTTGCCCAGTAGTTCAATGTATGACTACAGATCAACTATACATACATGACATCAATCCAGCTGAGTACACACACACACACACACACGCGCGCTGCATTCTCTTTCAAACCACCGTGATGGATATGAGACACTCAATGAACCCTTTACACCCCCGTTTCCATGCAGTTTGGAACATAGCTGTCATACAAGTATTGTGATGTAACAGGACTGTCTTTTTTCCCAGCGTTGTTGAGGACATTATAGCTGGCCTACTCTTTCTGGTGGAATAATATAATGTACGGTTCCCTTGACAGCAGGGAGCAGATGCTGTTTGAGTTATAGCCAAAGTACCACGTCCTTTATCTACAGGCATCCGCAGCACTTGTCTGACTTAACACAGCCTTTCAGCTGCTGTGTCTCGGCGTAGGAGTGCCGATTTAGGATGAGTTTTGTTATTTCGATCACAATGAATAAGACTACATCCTGGACTAGCACTACTCTGAGACGCTTGATACATGCAGACCGTCCAGCCGAGTGTATCATGGCAGCTATCACAGCATGGCATCAAACAAGCGTCTATTACAGGTCTGAGGGACACTCTTAGAAAAAAAGGTTCCAAAAGGGCTCTTCGGATGTCCCGATACAAGAACCTTTTTTGGTTCCAGGTAGAACCCTTTTGGATTTCATGTAGAACCCTCTGTGGAAAAGGTTCTACATGGAACCCAAAAGTGTTCTACCTAGTATCATAAAGGGTTCTACAAAGGGGACAGCTGGTAAACCCTTTTAGGTTCTAGATAGCACTTTTCGTTAAGAGTGTGGATAATATAACGAGTAAAATATTGATTACGCTTTCCCTGGCAACAAGATCTCACAGTCTCTCTTCAGTGTTTGATGTTTGTCCAGGAGGGAATAAACATCAAATTTTGACGGTTAAGTTTAGGCATTAATTCCGAATGGTCAAGGTAAGAGTTAAGGTTTTGAAAAGGGTTGAAACAGAAAAAATAAAAACTAGTGCCTAGTACTGGAATTGAACCCATGATCCCTCGGAATCGGAGTGTGCGTTTCAAGCCCTTCTAGACGGTAATAGATGCTCGGCGTGCCCTAGTGGATAGTACTGATGACATTTCCTAGCGTCCTGGGGACCTGGACAAACATTGAATACTGAAGTCGATCTGGTGTGACCTGAAAAACCTTTCACCAAATAATTTCACCATCAGCACAGAAGTTAGATGGAATCGACAGCTCTGCCTCTAAGCTGCCAAATGACCAGATGATTCACATTCAAAACAACCAGAGCTATTTTTTTTCCAATCCGCTGCCGAGTTCTGGAATGCAAATTACATTGTCTGTGGAACGGTGGAATCCTATTGAAAAGAAGCTTGGCACAGAATGACCTTCTAATTGTCTAACAGGCTGATGGATCCAAGTCAAGAAAACACTCTTATATTTTGACTTCATATAACACCATGCAGTGTGGCTTGTGACAACATATTCCTGTTCCTCAGTGCAGACTGAGTCCAACCTAAGGTCTGGCCAGGGCACAGTCACGTCTTGGGTGAACACACTGATGGCTTTTTTTATTAGGTATTAGAGAGGAAGGAGAAAGGAGAAGGAAGGAGGCGGGAGGGGTGAGTTACTGAAATACCTGTACAGGTGGTCAACGACAGGTCTGAACCTCTCATCAGATATACTTCAGCACAGTAAAGTGATGCTGAAGCAATAATGGCATGACAGGGCGACCGACTGTGTTAGCCTGCTGTGCTCCAGTCAAGGCATTAGCTCAGGGAACTAATGTAAATCTTCAGGTCTCAGACTGTTTTCTTTTCTCACGTCCAGGACAGGGGTGTACCCAGATGCCTGCTGTAGCTGTGGATACTGTACTGTAATACTGCTGCAGCTGGATACCGCACTATAATACTGCTGCAGATGGATACTGTACTGCAATACTGGTGGATACTGTACTTTAATGCTGCTGCAGATGGAAACTGTGTGTAATACTGCTGCAGGTGGAAACTGTCCTGTAATACTGCTGGATACTATACTTTAATGCTGCTGCAGATGGATGCTGTACTGTAATACTGCTGCAGAAGGATACTGTACTGTAATACTGCTGCAGATGGATTATGTACTATAATACTGCTGCAGATGGATACGGTACTCTAATACTGCTGGATACTGTACTGTACTACTGCTGCAGATGGATACTGTACTGTACTACTGCTGCAGATGGATACTGTACTGTAATACTGCAGGATACGGTACTGTAATACTGCTGGATACTGTACTTTAATGCTGCTGCAGATGGATAATGTACTATAATACTGCTAGATACTGTACTTTAATGCTGCTGCAGATAGATACTGTACTGTAATACTGCTACAGATGGATGCTGTACTGTAATACTACTGCAGATGGATACTGTACTGTAATACTGCTGGATACTGTACTTTAAACAGCTGCAGATGGATACTGTACTGTAGTACTGCTGGATACTGGACTGTGATACTGCTGCAGATGGATACTGGACTGTAATACTGCTGCAGATGGATACTGGACTGTAATACTGCTGCAGATGGATACTGGACTGTAATACTGCTGCAGATGGATGCTGTACTGTAATACTGCTGGATTCTGTACTTTAATACTGCTGCAGATTAATGTATGAAATGTATGCATTCACTACTGTAAGTTGCTCTGGATAAGAGCGTCTGCTAAATGACTAAAATGTAAATGTAAATGATACTGTACTGTAATACTGCTGCAGCTGGAAACTGTACTGTAATGTTAGCATTGACAGGTTATTTTGTAAACACCATCAACTTACACATGAGTATACTGTTGTCATGACGTTGGCCTCTTTGAGTACAGGGAGGACAGTTGACCCCCTCCCCTTTGTACCATCCCCCAACCTACCTTCCCCCCAACCCAGGCCCTGTGTGAAAGGGTTATAAAACTAAGAGGAGAATCTCCTGCCACATGTTTCACAGAGAGACAAAGGAAATTCTTCCAACTCATAGAATAGGAGTACCGAGCGACATTTGTGTTCTGGAGAAGGTATGGAAGATTGGTGAAGAGTCCAGCTACGAACTGGTCCGCTTGGTACAATTTTGTGATACTCAGAAGAGACAATATAGCCATATTACCATAAAACTGTTTATATAATAGCCTCTGCGATGAGACTTGCATCATAATGGTTGTATAAAATGTATTAATAAGGATAAAGCTATTTGTAATACATTGAGATGCTATGTACTGATGTTAATGTGATAGAATTGGATTTCTGTACCAAGCTTAACTCAGTCATCGGCACGCCCCCCAGGGACACAGACAGGACCAGGCGTCATTTGACAAGCCTGTTCTAGGGTCACCTATAAAACCCCCCACCCTGATTTACTTTCTTAAGACCAGGCCTCCACTCCATTAGTGAGTTGGCCAATAGGTTTTACCATACAATTCCTCTACTGAAAGTGAACTACACCACATGGTTAACTTTTAGACTATCGAGACCGACAGAATAAGAACAAGTCTTTGATATGAATTATTAGTCTGCAGCTAAGTAAATTATATCATTGACCGCGAAGACCAACGAAACATCCATTCTATGACGACATTAATGAATGTCGCTCTGAAAGATCCATTCTAACCGAGAGAGAGAGAGAGAACTCTCCAACAGAACGACTCTTCAACAAGGATCCCAACGACACACTGAGCGTAAATATATATTGATTGCAATTGTTCCCAAATGAGTGAGCGTTCATGTGCAAAGGATTAGCATATCAATTGTTAATATTAATGAACTCTGTGTGCCTCAGCTGACCTTTTATGATCCATTGTTCTACAAGACACCAGCCAGGCCTGTTTAGACCATTAGGGCACATTACTCTACCAATCCTTTGTGACGATAATTACTGTTTGTATGTTTTCTGTTAATTACTTAGTGTAGTAAATAAATGATTTTAAGACAATTGATGTATGGAGGATTTTAGTAAAGACTGGGTTCGTGCAGATACAACAATTTACGACGTTTGGAATGAGACTGGACACGAGGTAAAATACACCATTTAAACCAGAAGATAATCGGCCTATACTATAATATATGTTATAATATAGGAAAGTTATATTAGGAAAATTATAACTTTGTAATCTGAATATTTTCCTTGGTGCCCCGATCTCCTAGTTAATTACAATTAAACGATTAATCAGTTTAATCGTGTGATAATAATTACAGGGAGTTAATTGATAAACATGTCTTCAGTTTAATGGTACCCAAAGACACGACACTGTACAGTACATGCATATTTGGACTCTCTTTCGGGAAATTAGGGGGTTTACTGAATTTCTCCTCTCTTTCAGGAAGTGAGGGGGTTTACTGTATTTCTCCCCTCTCCTCTCTATAGCTGGTATTCTATTGTAATAATGATTAGTTCAGGTTAATAGGAGCTGTGGGGGTTATAATCCCTGTCCTGGATGTCCTGGAGGCCCTGGTTGTCCTGGATGTCCTGGTTGTCCTGGATGTCCTGGTTGTCCTGGATGTCCAGGATGCCCTGGTTGTCCTGGATGCTCTGGATGTCCTGGATGCCCTGGTTGTCCTGGATGTCCTGGTTGTCCTGGATGTCCTGGATGCCCTGGTTGTCCTGGATGCCCTGGTTGTCCTGGATGTCCTGGATGCCCTGGATGTCCTGGATGCCCTGGTTGTCCTGGATGCCCTGGTTGTCCTGGATGCCCTGGTTGTCCTGGATGCCCTGGTTGTCCTGGATGTCCTGGTTGTCCTGGATGTCCTGGTAGTCCTGGTGGTCCTGTATGTCATGGATGCAATGGATGCCCTGGTTGTCCTGTATGCCCTGGATTTCCTGGATGCCCTGGTTGTCCTGGATGTCCTGGATGCCCTGGTTGTCCTGGATGTCCTGGTTGTCCTGGATGTCCTGGTTGTCCTGGATGCCCTGGTTGTCCTGGATGTCCTGGATGTCCTGTATGTCCTGGATGCCCTGGATGTCCTGGATGCCCTGGTTGTCCTGGATGTCCTGGATGCCCTGGATGCCCTGGATGTCCTGGATTCCCTGCCCTGGATGTCCTGGATGTCCTCAGGCAAACTTTCACCCAGCTGGGGACCCCATTGAAATAACACACATATATTCCACTGCTTGGGCAGTAATGCTTAACTAGACAGTACATTAATGCTTCGTAATGCACTTTCTAATGCAACCTAGACTACCAGTATAGTAATTAGACTACCAGTATAGTAACTAGACCACCAGTATAGTAACTAGACTACCAGTATAGTAACTAGACTACCAGTATAGTAACTATACTACCAGTATAGTAACTAGACCAGCAGTATAGTAACTAGACTACCAGTATAGTAACTAGACTACCAGTATAGTAGCTAGACTACCAGTATAGTAACTAGACCACCAGTATAGTAACTAGACTACCAGTATAGTAACTAGACCACCAGTATAGTAACTAAACTACCAGTATAGTAACTACACCACCAGTATAGTAACTAGACTACCAGTATAGTAACTAGACTACCAGTATAGTAACTAGACTACCAGTATAGTAACTAGACTACCAGTATAGTAGCTAGACTACCAGTATAGTAACTAGACTACCAGTATAGTAGCTAGATCTACCAGCATAGTAACTAGACTACCAGTACAGTAACTAGACTACCAGTACAGTAACTAGACTACCAGTATAGTAACTAGACCACCAGTATAGTAACTGGACCACCAGTACAGTAACTAAACTACCAGTATAGTAACTAGACTACCAGTATAGTAACTAGACTACCAGTATAGTAACTAAACTACCAGTATAGTAACTAGACCACCAGTATAGTAACTAAACTACCAGTATAGTAACTAGACCACCAGTATAGTAACTAGACTACCAGTATAGTAACTAAACTACCAGTATAGTAACTAGACCACCAGTATAGTAACTAGACTACCAGTATAGTAACTAGACTACCAGTATAGTAACTAGACTACCAGTATAGTAACTAGACTACCAGTATAGTAACTAGACCACCAGTATAGTAACTAGACCACCAGTATAGTAACTAGACTACCAGTATAGTAACTAGACCACCAGTATAGTAACTAGACCACCAGTATAGTAACTAGACCACCAGTATAGTAACTAGACTACCAGTATAGTAACTAGACTACCAGTATAGTAACTAAACTACCAGTATAGTAACTAGACTACCAGTACAGTAACTAGACCACCAGTATAGTAACTAGACTACCAGTATAGTAACTAGACTACCAGTATAGTAACTAGACCACCAGTATAGTAACTAGACCACCAGTATAGTAACTAGACCACCAGTATAGTAACTAGCCCTTGGAGACCCAAAGTTATTTGTGGGAAAATGTACACTCTGTGCAGCTCATGAGAAAGCCAGCAGGAAAATAATCAAGTAAGATTCGGACACAAGTTAATGTCTTATGTACAACTACATGTCCTCGTTGACTCCTAAAGTCTCTCCATAGAGATGACAAATAATAGTGTTCTCTTTCATTCAGAACTCCGTCTTTCATTCAGAACTCCATGTCTTTCCCTGGTATGCCCTGGCAGACCTCCACCAGTTACTGAAAAGCGTATGGTTTTCCACACCATTAATAATACACAACACCCGGGGACCACCAGATAGACAGCATGATAAACAGCACAACAGCTTATCACCACAACACTAACCACAGGAAGGTATTGATTATCACAGGAGTTTAGTCATTCTCACTGTTACGGGGGAATTCCACAAATATAACACTTACTGTACCAGGGCCTGCAGAAGCAGATGTCACGTCCTGGCCAGTATAAGGGTTAATTGTTATTGTAGTTTGGTCAGGACATGGCAGAAGCCAGCTACCCGTGGTTATATGGAGGAGCGTATGAGGTGGAGAGCGCCATGTTTCGCTGAGGAGCGCACTATCTCACCCATACGCACGCACAGTCCGGTGCGCGTTATTCCAGCCCCTCGCAGGTGCCGTGCTAGAGCGGGCATCCAGCCTGGTAGGAGGATGCCTGCGCAGCGCATCTGGTCGCCGGTACGCCTCCGAGGACCAGGCTACCCAACTCCCGCTCTACGCACGGCTACCATCAGGCCCCTGCACAGCCCAGTCTGCCCTGTACAAGCACCCCGCTCGTACAGGGCTACTAGTTCCATCCAGCCAAGACGGGTTGTGCAGGAGGTAAGATCAAGACCGACTGTGCGCCTCCATAGCCCTGGGTTTCCAGCTCCTGTCTCTCGTGCGGACCCGGAAGTGCGTCAACCCAGTCCGACTCATCCTGTTCCCGCTCCCCGCACTAGCCTGGAGGTGCGTGTTCACAATCTAGTACGCCCATTACCAGCACCACGCACCAGGCTTCAAGTGCGTAAACCCAGCCTCGCCAGTCAACAGTCACCAGAGCTGCCCGCCAGTCAACAGTCACCAGAGCTGCCCGCCAGTCAACAGTCACCAGAGCTGCCCGCCAGTCAACAGTCACCAGAGCTGCCCGCCAGTCAACAGTCGTCAGAGCTGCCCGCCAGTCAACAGTCGACAGAGTGGCCAGACTGCCCTGAACTGCCGGAGTGGCCAGACTGCGCTGAACTGCCGGAGTGGCCAGACTGCCCCGAGCCGCCGGAGTGGCCAGACTGCCCAGACTGTCCCGAGCTGCCAGACTGCCCAGACTGTCCCGAGCTGCCAGACTGCCCCGAGCTGCCAGACTGGCCAGACTGCCCCGAACTGCCTGAGTGGCCCGACTGCCTGGAACGGCCAGAACCGGAGCCACCTCCTGATATAGGTGGGTTGGGGAGGTGTAGCACAGTGCCGTCGTTGACGGCAGCCACCCTCCCTTCCCTCCCTTTTAGTAGAGGGGAAATTTGTTTTGTTGTTTGGGGTTGTGTTTTTTTTTGTTTTTAAGGTGCTTCCGGGGTTAGCACCTTTAAGGGGGGGGGTACTGTCACGTCCTGGCCAGTATAAGGGTTAATTGTTATTGTAGTTTGGTCAGGACGTGGCAGAGGGTATTTGTTTTATGTGGTTCAGGGTGGTGTGTTAGTTAGGAGGGTGTTTGATTTATTATTTCCGGGTTTTGAGTTATGGTCTATGATTATGTATTTCTATGTGTAGTCTAGTGAGTGTGTTTCTATGTTGTGTTAATTGGGGTGGACTTCCAATTGAAGGCAGCTGTTTGGTGTTGCCTTTGATTGGAAGTCCTATATTAGTTGGGTGTGTTTGTCTTGTATTTGTGGGAGATTGTTTTTGCATTGCGTGTTTTGTTAGCCTGCAAAACTGTCATTTGTCGTGCTTATTGTTTTCTTGTTTTTCCGTGTTTAACGTTTGTTAATAAATTAAGAAAATGAACACCAACTCTGCTGCATATTGGTCCACCTTTTCGGACGACGATTTCACTATATCGTCCTCCGACGAAGAAAGCTGTGACAGCAGAGGTGACCAGAGATCTTCTGTTTGTCTGTCATTTTGTTTAGATGTCCTCGAAGAGGAGGCATCTTAGGTGAAAGAGAGGAAAGAAAAGCACCTTTGTCTGCCTGCCTGCCTGTCTTTCTGTCTGTCTGTCAGCCTGTCTGCCTGACGTTCTGCCTGCCTGCCTGCCTGCCTGTCTGTCTGTCTGTCTGTCAGCCTGTCTGTCTGCCTGTCGTTCTGCCTGCCTGCCTGCCTGCCTGTCTGTCTGTCTGTCTGTCTGTCTGTCTGTCTGTCTGTCATTCTGCCTGCCTGTCTGTCTGTCTGTCTGTCTGTCATGCTGCCTGCCTGTCTGCCTGCCTGCCTGCCTGTCTGTCTGTCTGTCTGTCTGTCTGTCTGTCTGTCTGTCATTCTGCCTGTCTGCCGGCCTAACTGTCTGTCTGTCAGCCTGTCTGTCTGCCTGCCTGTCTAGCTGTCTGTCTGCCATTCTGTCTGTCTGTTGTTCTGTCTGTCTGTTGTTATGTCTGTCTGTTGTTCTGTCTGTCTGTTGTTCTGTCTGTCATTCATTCTGTCTTTCTGCCTGTTTGCCGTTCTGTCTGCCTGTCGTTCTGTTTGTTGTTCTGCCTGCCAGTCTGTCTGCTGTTCTGTCTGTCTGTCTGTCTGTCTGTCTGTCTGTCTGTCTGTCTGTCTGTCTGTCTGTCTGTCTGTCTGTCTGTCTGTCATTCTGCCTGTCTGCCTGCCTAACTGTCTGTCTGTCAGCCTGTCTGCCTGCCTGCCTGTCTAGCTGTCTGTCTGCCAGTCTGTCTGTCTGCCTGTCGTTCTGCCTGCCAGTCTGTCTGCCATTCTGTCTGTCGTTCTGTCTGTCTGTTGTTCTGTCTGTCATTCATTCAGTCTGTCTGTCTGTCTGTCTGTCTGTCTGTCTGTCTGTCTGTCTGTCTGTCTGTCTGTCTGTCTGTCTGTCTGTCTGTCTGTCTGTCTGTCTGTATCTATTCCAATGCCCAATCAAAATATGAGTCAATCTCTTGTTGGAACAACAGTATGCCTGAAAGTAGTCAGAACAGTGACATTGTTGTGAGTAGCAATGAATCATTTACCCAAGTCATGAGCAGACCCATCCTTTTACTAAATAAGTGCAAGACATCATTCATCAGTAATGAACATGACCTTTAAAGTCCAATTCTCGGTAAAGATGTAAAAATGGCAACTGATCAAGGTCTCTGATGACAAACCTCTCACCTCTCCACCTCTAGTCCCAAAACACTGATCCACAGTGTGGTTTGCCTGACTGTTAGGACAGAAGAAATATGGGTTCAAACTGTATTTGTTTTCCTTCAAGTATTTTAGCTGTGCTTGATTGATTTTCACTAGGGCAATGGAACCAAAGGAATAGACCCAAAAGTGCCACCTCTTCCCATTTGGCACTCCGGGTCAGACTCAATTAAACACTCAAGTCTTTTGAAAAGAACATACATATTATTAGTGTAAAAGAGAATGGCCGTGCTATAGGTATGTATGACCCATTACCCTCCAGAGAGGAGTGGGTTCTCTCTCTGCCAGCACAGGGTCTGGTCAGGGCCTGCTGTAGGTATGTATGACCCATTACCCTCCAGAGAGGAGTGGGTTCTCTCTCTGCCAGCACAGGGTCAGGTCATGGCCTGCTGTAGGTATGTATGACCCATTACCCTCCAGAGAGGAGTGGATTCTCTCTCTGCCAGCACAGGGTCTGCTGTAGGTATGTATGACCCATTACCCTCCAGAGAGGAGTGGGTTCTCTCTCTGCCAGCACAGGGTCTGGTCAGGGCCTGCTGTAGGTATGTATGACCCATTACCCTCCAGAGAGGAGTGGATTCTCTCTCTGCCAGCACAGGGTCAGGTCATGGCCTGCTGTAGGTATGTATGACCCATTACCCTCCAGAGAGGAGTGGATTCTCTCTCTGCCAGCACAGGGTCTGGTCAGGGCCTGCTGTAGGTATGTATGACCCATTACCCTCCAGAGAGGAGTGGGTTCTCTCTCTGCCAGCACAGGGTCTGGTCAGGGCCTGCTGTAGGTATGTATGACCTATTACCCTCCAGAGAGGAGTGGGTTCTCTCTCTGCCAGCACAGGGTCAGGTCATGGCCTGCCGTGAATCCTTATTTCAGAGGAAAGGAGACAGAGGGCACGGCAGAGTTAGTCACCTGGGAGGGAGGGAGGGAAGGAAGGAAGGAAGGAAGGAAGGAAGGAGGGAGGGAGGGAGGGGAGGTGAGTGTGTGTGTGTGTGCGTGTGTACAGTGTGTGTGTGTAACAGTGTAGGTTCCGTCCCTCTCTTCGCCCCAACCTGGGCTCGAACCAGGGACCCTTGCACACATCAACAACCGACACCCACGAAGCATCATTACCCATCGCGCCACAAAAGCCGCGGCTCTTGCAACGCAAGGGGAAACCCAACTTCAAGTCTCAGAGCGAGTGACGTCACTGATTGAAACGCTATTAGCGCGCACCACCGCTAACTAACTAGCCATTTCACATCGGTTACATGTGTGTGTGTCCGTGTGTGTGTCCGTGTGTGTGTGTGTGTGTGTGTGTGTCCGTGTGTGTGTCCGTGTGTGTGTGTGTGTGTGTGTCCGTGTCCGTGTCCGTGTGTGTGTGTCTGTGTGTGTGTGTGTGTGTGTGTGTGTGTGTGTGTGTGTGTGTGTGTGTGTGTGTGTGTGTGTGTGAGTGTGTGTGTGTCCGTGTGTGTGTGTCCGTCTGTGTGTGTGTGTCCGTGTGTGTGTGTCCGTGTGTGTGTGTCCGTGTGTGTGTGTCCGTGTGTGTGTGTGTGTGTGTGTGTTGTGAGCGGACCAAGTTTTTTGTCTGTTGCTCTAAAGCGGAAAGGTGGAGTAAGAGTAGGTAGCAGGATTTGTTTTTTACATAGAACAATGTTCTCTATTGAAATATATTTTCTTCTCCAACATGCCCACATAACCAAAAGGATAACACAACTCTTCTTGTTCACAGGAATAAGGAAAACAAAGTGAGTAACTTTTAAACTATAACATAAATCACGGGTGTGTCAGCGTCTTAACTAAACGTTGGTGCAGAGCTCATATCCGATGGCGGTTGAGAATCAGTGTTTGTCATTCCCAAGAGGTAGTCCGTTTCTTTCTTCTGTTGTCTGTCAGGTAAGTCATCCGTTTGGAGAATCAACACGTCCTTTTTCCACCGAGCCCCCCCCCCCTCCGTATCGTAAGTAAGAGGAAGGGAATAGGTGAATTAGTGCCGCCAGGCGGGCTTAACTGCCTCTGATCCCCTGCACTCACATGCTGGGCTGGGTTACTATCAGTGGGCACAGCCTAACCCCCCTGGAGGTCCTTCCACAGTGTGTGTGTGTCCTCTATTACACTAACACCTCTTCTAGCAGGTCCCTCTCAGAAAACACCTGACCTCAACCTTACTTGATGACTCACACTTTTGAATAGAAACCTGATGAAGTTGACTCCATGTGACAAAGCCACACACACATAATACTGGATCACATACAGTACCCTAAACTAATCCCCAGTACTCCCTCAGGCATTAAACAGGCTAACTGGAGAGACACCTATAACCCCTGACCCTAGGACCCCTGACAGTAGGACCCTAGGGCTGAAGGAGTGGAACCCAATCGCCTACCTCACCATAACTCTAGAGCCCTCACTAGACCGCAACATAAGAATACCTTAAAACAGATCAAATGCCTCAATATGGAACAATTACCTCAAATTGGAACAATTACCTCAATATGGAACAATTACCTCATTGTGGAACAATTACCTCAATGTGGAACAATTATCTCAACGTGGAACAATTACCTCAACGTGGAACAATTACCTCAATGTGGAAGAATTACCTCAGTATGGAACACAATGTGGAACAAATACATCAATGTGGAACAAATACATCAATGTGGAACAAATACATTAATGTGGAACAAATACATCAATGTGGAACAAATACATCAATGTGGAACAAATACATTAATGTGGAACAAATACATCAATGTGGAACAAATACATTAATGTGGAACAAATACATTAATGTGGAACAAATACATTAATGTGGAACAAATACATTAATGTGGAACAAATACATCAATGTGGAACAAATACATTAGAGCTCACACTACCACTGTTCTTTACGTCATTAGACCTGATTTAGATGATCAGACTAGAGACAGCAAGAAGAAAAGTTGTTTTTGAGCGAATTGTGCAAATGATTCAATCATAATGTTTCACCTTGTCCTGACTGTATCAGTGTGATCTATGTTTGCTTCTCTGACCGGTGGCGGGACATTTGTCCCTGTAGGAGAACCCTTTTAGTTCCAGGTAGAACCCTTTGGTGGTGAAAAGGGTTCTACTTCAAACCTTTTAATGGTGAAAGGATTCCAACGAGAACCTTCAACCTTCTATTAACAAAAGGGTTCCACTTGGAACCAAAAATAGTTGTTTTCATTCTCCTATGGGGACAATTGAATAACCCTTTATCGTCCCAGGTAGCAGCCACTGCCTGACAGACAGCTAACAGCTAACGTCCCATCTCTCTCTCTCTCCCCCTCTCTGTCCATCTTCCCCCACCCCCCCCTCCTCATTCCCAGTTAGTCAAAACACTGTCTGTAGGAGAAATTGTTACCTAGCACTCTGTCTCTCTGTTTAATAATTTATTTCTGGATATACAAGGGGATATTATTTGATGTTGGCAAAGAGAAGAGAGGAAGAGAGAGCGGCAGTAGGGACAGAAGAAGAAGTCCAGGTCCAGCAGAACAGACACACTGCTGGGATAGTCATCACCATTTCACCACTAACTCCAGATCTCCAGATGACTATGGGAATCTTTTATACCAGTTATATTAAGAAACCAAAATAAAAGCCACATTCTCCTGCTGGTATTTTTGATAGCTGAGCTGGACGTTGGACGCTGGATCAAAACATGACTTTAGCCAAGACTTTAGGGAGAAGTCTGGTGAAGGAGAGCTAGTGAGGATGCCACACACAGACACAGCACGCACTCACACACACACACACACCAGCAGCATCCCCTTGCTGTATCGCCTTGCTGTATCGCCTTGCTGAATCCCCTTGCTGTATCCCCTTGCTGTATCCCCTTGCTGTATAGTCTTGCTGTATAGTCTTGCTGTATCGCCTTGCTGTATCGCCTTGCTGAATCCCCTTGCTGTATAGTCTTGCTGTATCCCCTTGCTGTATAGTCTTGCTGTATAGTCTTGCTGTATCCCCTTGCTGTATAGTCTTGCTGTATAGTCTTGCTGTATCGCCTTGCTGTATCTCCTTGCTGTATCGCCTCGCTGTATCCCCCGCTGTATCACCTTGCTGTATCCCCTGCTGTATCCCCTGCTGTATCACCTCGCTGTATCCCCTTGCTGTATGGCCTTGCTGTATCCCATTGCTCTATCGCCTTGCTGTATCCCTTTGCTGTATTGCCTTGCTTTATCCCCTTGCTGTATCCCCTTGCTGTATCACCTTGCTATATCGCCTTGCTGTATTACCTTACTGTATCACCTACCTGTATCCCCTTGCTGTATCCCCTTCCTGTATCACCTTGCTGTATCCCCTTCCTGTATCACCTTGCTGTATCACCTTGCTGTATCCCTTTGTTGTATCCCTTTGCTGTATTCCCTTTGCTGTATTGTCTTGCTGTATCCCCTTGCTGTATCCCCTTGCTGTATCCCTTTGCTGTATCCCTTTGCTGTATCCCCTTGCTGTATCCCCTTGCTGTATCCCTTTGCTGTATCCCTTTGCTGTATCACCTTGCTGTATTACCTTGCTGGTCCCCTTGCTGTATCCCCTTGCTGTATCCCCTTGCTGCATTGTCTTGCTGTATCCCCTTGTTGTATCCCTTTTCTGTGTTGCCTTGCTGTATCATCTTGCTGTGACGGTGAAACTCCCAGGGGGATGATGTCTGCTGAACTTGATGATAGACAGAGATCCTCCTCCCATCAAATTGTTATACTGTAGTACCTTCGTACCGTCCACATGATCTATCTGAACCAGACCTTCCTACTGACCACATGATCTGTCTGAACCAGACCTTCCTACCGTCCACATCATCTATCTGAACCAGACCTTCCTACTGACCACATCATCTGTCTGAACCAGACCTTCCTACCGTCCACATCATCTGTCTGAACCAGACCTTCCTACTGACCACATCATCTGTCTGAACCAGACCTTCCTACCATCCACATGATCTATCTGAACCAGACCTTCGTACCGTCCACATGATCTATCTGAACCAGACCTTCCTACTGACCACATGATCTGTCTGAACCAGACCTTCCTACCGTCCACATCATCTGTCTGAACCAGACCTTCCTACCGTCCACATGATTTATCTGAACCAGACCTTCCTACCGTTCACATCATCTGTCTGAACCAGACCTTCCTACCGTCCACATGATCTGTCTGAACCAGACCTTCCTACCATCCACATGATCTATCTGAACCAGACCTTCCTACTGACCACATGATCTATCTGAACCAGACCTTCCTACTGTCCACTTGATCTGTCTGAACCAGACCTTCCTACTGACCACATGATCTATCTGAACCAGACCTTCCTACTGACCACATGATCTATCTGAACCAGACCTTCCTACCATCCACATGATCTATCTGAACCAGACCTTCCTACCGTCCACATGATCTATCTGAACCAGACCTTCCTACTGACCACATGATCTATCTGAACCAGACCTTCCTACCGTCGACATCATCTATCTGAACCAGACCTTCCTACCGTCCACATGATCTATCTGAACCAGACCTTCCTACCGTCCACATCATCTATCTGAACCAGACCTTCCTACCATCCACATGATCTATCTGAACCAGAAGTGTCATAGTGAATGATAATTCATAACTGCATCAATACCCAGACATATCCATCATGTCCTTATTGCTGATCCAGCGGTCTATACTTTCAGAGAATGTTTAGGAGTTTAATGGCATGAACTGCATTGACTAGAGAGTACTCACCAATGTCTGCTGCAACAAAACTATACTGCCCTACAAAGGCATAACACAGTAACTACGTCATTTTTTTTTTACAGCAAAACTTGACTACAAAGTATTTTTCTATCAAGACAGACTGCAATTTCTGAAACTCCATTATATATTCTGATCAACTGGCTTGTTCTTGTGTCAGGAAACTAAATCCCACATTAATCAGATAATGTACCTGGCCATTACAACAGATCAAAGATTTTTTTTTTACCAAATTCGTAGTTATTGCTTTTTGCCTTTGTAGGGCAGTATAGTTGTCTCATTATTTGCCGCATAAAAAGATGGACCCAGAACCACAGAGATCCTATACATTACTATGTCCAGAACCACAGAGATCCTATACATGACTATGTCCAGAACCACAGAGATCCTATACATTCCTATGTCCAGAACCACAGAGATCCTATGTATTACTATGTCCAGAACCACAGAGATCCTATACATTACTATGTCCAAAACCACAGAGATCCTATACATTACTATGTCCAGAACCACAGAGATCCTATACATTACTATGTCCAGAACCACAGAGATCCTATACATTACTATGTCCAGAACCACAGAGATCCTATACATTACTATGTCCAGAACCACAGAGATCCTATACATTACTATGTCCAGAACCACAGAGATCCTATACATTACTATGTCCAGAACCACAGAGATCCTATACATTACTATGTCCAGAACCACAGAGATCCTATACATTACTATTTTCAGAACCACAGAGATCCTATGTATTACTATGTCCAGAACCACAGAGATCCTATACATTACTATGTCCAGAACCACAGAGATCCTATACATTACTATGTCCAGAACCACAGAGATCCTATACATTACTATGTCCAGAACCACAGAGATCCTATACATTACTATGTCCAGAACCACAGAGATCCTATACATTACTATGTCCAGAACCACAGAGATCCTATACATTACTATGTCCAGAACATCCACAAATGCATTTAGGCCGTAGGTCACATGCAGTTTTGGGGAAGCTACTCTGAAACAAATTGTTTTACCAAGCTACCAATTACTTTACACTGGAAGAAATTAAGATACACCAAAGCTACCCTCAAGGAAAATATAGTTAACTAAACTAAAGCTACTTTGAATAAGTAGTTATAAGTGATCATATGTACATCTGAAATGCCAATGATCACAAATTGTTAGAAAACACATCACTTTGGGCTCATATGTTAAATTAATGTGTAATTTAGCCTATTAAACACAAAAACTATATTTCAAGGGAGAATTAGGCCTGTCTAATGCCGAAAAAGTAATAAATCGTATTTTCTTTTTTGCATAAAAAGTAGTGTGTAGTTCCAGTAGTTAGCTACACCCCTACATGGCAGAGAAGTCATTAAATACTGATAACACTACCTAGATTTGAATTTAGTTCAACTACCACCAAGCTACTGTAAAATGTAGTTGAATTACTACTTGAACTACATGTAGTTCGCTACTCCCCAACACTGGTCACATGGAATATGATTGTAATATATGAATTGGTAAAAAGGTGGCGCCATCTTAAAATAACCTCATATACGGGCATTCAATTCATATTCAAACGGTAGTAGTACAGCACATCTGTGTGTGTGGATTGAATCGCAAATCCAGGCGTTCTCTCATTCATATCATTGCAGCACAGACCTCGGCGCCTCTCTAGTGAACTCACAACGGCTTCTAGCGGACAAACTTGGAATAGCAGCAGGGAACACATTTTTTTTCTCTCCAATTGACTGACTGAGCATCCTCTCACAAATTCCTGAAGCGCAGTCTGGTAAATAAATAAGACCATATTTTCGCTATAGGAATTGATTCGCCTTTCCATATTAATCCAACTTTCCCCATAAGAAAATAAAACTGATAATCAGTTACCTATTTTGGTGAGACCACTTTTGATAAGCAAGTGTAAGAATGAAGCATAAACTTAATCAAACATGAGCAAAAAAAGGTATAAAAATAGAGAATATTATTATTTTTATTTTAAAATTTACGAGAACATTTCAGACTGGTTAGTAAACCAATAACCGGAAATGATGTTCTAATAAAGGTATGGATCCGGTCATGGAATTTGGCCTCTGGAATGTGGCGCGTTTTTTCCCCGTGTGCGCTTCTGTATGGGACTCAGTGCGCTCCAGCGGCTCGACTTGCTGTGAGGTAAAGACCATAAGCTCATCCCTTTTTCATTCCACCGTCTGATTGGGCGAGACGCGTTCTTAGGAATGTCATGAAACTATTTAAATAGTACTTTGTCCCCTGGCTTTACAGTTAGGTTCTTAGTCAGATACCAGAGAGAACATTTGCCGTTCAATTAAAGCAACACAAGAAACGTACTTTCTGCATCTTATATCGGACTCCTTTCCATTAAAAATTAACAAGAAATTGTTTTTATCTTGTGGATTATTATTGGATTTCCATTTTTATTTGGATTTGACTGTTTCTCTCTGCTGTTTTCATTCAACAGGTGGGTTAACAATATTTCGATTTTCTTTCAACGAATATTTTTCAAATATTGTCTTATTATAGTAAATAATAATATGCGTTTGGATTATTGTTTATTATTATATTTAAATGTTATGTGTAAATATTAACTTTTGTGAAAAGCGGTTGACATTATTTGCTATTTTTCATAGGGAAAAACCAGAGTTTCACCATGAAGTTGACAGGAATATTTCTGCTGTTGATGCTTTTGACCTGCGAGAGCATACGAGTTGCAGGTGAGATGCTTACCTGATACTGTATGTTTGTCTAGAATTAACGGAGTTTCTAACGCTTCAATTTAAAACTCATTGAACTTAAAACTTTAAATATATATATATTAATATCCCCTTAATTTATTGATTTGCATTGGACATGGATTAACATTGAGATAACTTTAGAGTTCATTCCGCACAACGAAACTAATCAATTCCAAAGACATGCAGATAAAGACTAATTGCTCCCACTCATTCCCACGACCCTCCCACAGAGAACCGAGACGACAATAGCGTGTACGACCTGTTCGAGCTGGTCCAAGTCTCCAAGAAGAACCACGGAGTGACCCTAGTGAAGGGCGACGACCCATACAGTCCCGCCTACAAGATCCTCAACCCGGACCTGATCCCCGAGCTCCCCGAGAGCTCCTTCAGGGACCTCATCGATTCCATCCATGCCGAGAGGGGCTTCCTCCTCCTGCTTAACTTCAAGCAGTTTAAGCGGACCAGGGGCTCCCTCTTGACCGTGGAGAAGCGGGACGGGTCCGGAGCCGTGTTCGAGATAGTCTCGAATGGAAAAGCGAACACCCTGGATGTGGTTTTCTCCACCGTTAATAAGCAACAGGTGGTCTCGATAGAAGATGTGGACTTGGCGACGGGCCACTGGAAGAATATTACGCTGTTCGTGCAGGAGGACCGGGCGCAGCTGTATGTTGGCTGTGAGGAGGTGAACACGGCGGAACTGGACGCTCCCATCCAGACCATCCTCACTCAGGAGACTCCCGCCACAGCGCGCCTCAGGATTGGGAAGGGAGCGGTGAAGGACCGGTTCATGGTAAGTGGAGCGCGCAGAGCACATGACGCATGGTATTACGCATAATGGATACAGATCATATAAATTATCGAGTTGTTTTAGGTGTTAATAAGTGTTTAATTTAGTATTGTGTGACACTTAAATTCGTAAAAAAATTATGTGCATAAAACCTATAGACCCATGCATAAAAGTTATACAGTACACTATATTGGAAACCCTTGTAAATTATCCATAAAGTCCAATATTTGTTGCGTAAATGTCGAGTGATAGTGACTGCAATACTAGAGCTAAAATGGCCATTGATTCTTGCAGGGGGTGCTCCAAAACGTGCGCTTTGTCTTTGGAACCACTTTGGACGCGATTCTGCGCAACAAGGGATGCCAAAACTGTAAGTAGCCTAATTCTGAACAGAAAGCATATTTGCGTGTTTATCCATGCATCACTGGTTGTTATTCTAAAGCCACCAAGCCTTCTATAAGACATGTGCATGACTGTTTAAGAGCCTAGTTAACTGTCATGGGAAAGTTGCTAACAAAGTCACGTTTATGTTGCCATGGGAAAGCTGACGTTTACAAGCACTTCAATGCCTCCTCGGGGCTTGGCACATTAACTCATTAACTTTATTGTGACTCAAGATAGTATGAGGCTGTAATGTTCTGTAATAACCTGAGTGTAATTACATATCATCCACCCTTATATCACCAATGAGCCCTGGGGACAGTGTGTCTGTTGTGGTCTGCTGTGGTCTAGTGGGTATTGCCATTACAGTGTACAGTGCTCTAAACAGTCTCTCTTTTTGTTTCTCCCTTCTTCCCTCTCCCTCCCTCCCACCCTACTCTGTCTCACTCCTTTTCCCCTGTCTCCCTCCCTCCCCCCTCGCTTCCTCTCTTTCCACTCTCCCTCCCTCTCCCCTCTCCCTTCTATCCCCTCACTCTCCTTTCCCCTCCCTCTCCCTCCCTTTCTCTCTCTTTCGCTCTCTCTCCCTCCCTCCTTCTCACCCTCCTCATCTCCCTCCCTCCCTCAGCTGTTCTGACTGATGGGATCGTCCTTATCGAAGACACCATCAATGGGTCCAGCCCTGCCATTAGGACAGACTACACTGGCCACAAAACTAAAGGTAAACACAACTGCTGCTGCTTATTATTATAAACCCTGTATAAACCCTGTATAAACCCTGTATAAACCCTGTTAAACTCTCCAGAAAAGGGTTCCATATACAGAATAGAACAGCATAGAATAGAATAGAACAGCAAAGAATAAGAATAAAACAGCATAGAATAGAATAGAACAGCATAAAATAGAATAGAACAGCATAAAATAGAATAGAACAGCATAGAATTGAACAGCATAGAATAGAACAGCATAGAATAGAACAGCATAAAATAGAATAGAACAGCATAAAATAGAATAGAACAGCATAGAATTGAACAGCATAGAATAGAACAGCATAGAAGCATAGAACTATTAGAAGAAAGTAAAAGGATTCTATTCTATTCTACTGTCAAACAGTTGTCTGTTGCTGTAGGGAGTTGAACATTAGTCTGGAAGCCTTCATGTACATTGATAGTGAAACTGTGTTTCCCATAGAATTCATATATCTCTATGGTGTTTTCCCTCCCTCCAGACCTGCAGATGATCTGTGGGTTCTCCTGCGAGGACCTGGCTGGCATGTTCAAGGAACTGAAGGGGCTGGGAGTGGTGGTGAAGGAGCTGTCCAATGAACTGCGCAAAGTGGTGAGAAAACACAACTTAATCCTGGAGCAGACTCCTTCCTGTCTGTCTGTCTGTCTGTCTGTCTGTCTGTCTGTCTGTCTGTCTGTCTGTCTGTCTGTCTGTCTGTCTGTCTGTCTGTCTGTCTGTCTGTCTGTCTGTCTGTCTGTCTGTCTGTCTGTCTGTCTGTCTGTCTGTCTGTCTGTCTGTCTGTCTGCCTGCCTGCCTGCCTGCCTGCCTGCCTGCCTGCCTGCCTGCCTGCCTGCCTGCCTGCCTGCCTGCCTGTCTGTCTGTCTGTGGCATGATACTCTGCAACAAACTGTTTGTCAGTCACTGCATGTGGGCCTTGCTTAGCATACTGGCCTACCAGCACCAACTCTGGCAAGTCTGTCAAACTGCATGTTAGTTCATGAATTAAATCAAATTAGATATGCTTTTCTAACTAGTTCTCATTTGGAAGGATTCTTAATGCTAAACCAGTGTGAGGTGGTGACAATCATTCTCAAACACCTGAATCTCTTTTTCGAACCACTTGGGCTATTGAGAACTGAAGAGTGTAACTGTGTGAATTTGAAACCTTTTCTCATCCAGTATTCATATCAGAGTGTATGCTTCCTTCCTTCCTTCCTGTCTCCTTCAGACGGATGAGAACAAGCTGTTGATGAACAGAGTGGGGATCCACAGTGGAGTCTGTCTGCACAACGGCATCGTCCACAAGAACAAGGCCGAGTGGACCGTCGACGACTGTACCGAGTGCACTTGTCAAGTAAGAGCCGAAGTCGAGAGAGTTTGTGTGGATGGGGAGGGTAGTGGGGTAGTGTGTGTGTGTGTTTTATGTGTGTGTGTGTGTGTGTGTGTGTGTTTATGTGTGTGTGCACCTACGTTTGCACTCTCAGACAGGCACTTCCAAACACACACTCAACCCCACTCAGCAAGCGCCCGCTCGCTACTCAAGACCTGTCTGTCATCTGGACAGTAATTGGGTTGGAGGAGGAGACTGGCATCAAGCCAATAAGCCAACAGTGGGTGCTGTAGTGAAGTGACCATGCATGGCCCACCACTCTAGTGAACAGACAGCCTGAACAGGCCCCCTATAGGCCATGGTCAAAAGTAGTGCACCATATAGATAATAGGGTACCTCCTCATCTCTTCTCAGCAGCTCCTCGTCTCTAATTACCTCTCAGCTCTTCTCAGCAGCTCCTCGTCTCTAATTACCTCCTCATCTCTTCTCAGCAGCTCCTCGTCTCTAATTACCTCTCAGCTCTTCTCAGCAGCTTCTCGTCTCTAATTACCTCTCAGCTCTTCTCAGCAGCTTCTCGTCTCTAATTACCTCTCAGCTCTTCTCAGCAGCTTCTCGTCTCTAATTACCTCTCAGCTCTTCTCAGCAGCTTCTCGTCTCTTATTACCTCTCAGCTCTTCTCAGCAGCTCCTCGTCTCTAATTACCTCTCAGCTCTTCTCAGCAGCTCCTCGTCTCTAATTACCTCTCAGCTCTTCTCAGCAGCTCCTCGTCTCTAATTACCTCTTAGCTCTTCTCAGCAGCTTCTCGTCTCTAATTACCTCTCAGCTCTTCTCAGCAGCTCCTCGTCTCTAATTACCTCTCAGCTTTTCTCAGCAGCTTCTCGTCTCTAATTACCTCTCATCTCTTCTCAGCAGCTCCTCGTCTCTAATTACCTCTCAGCTCTTCTCAGCAGCTTCTCGTCTCTAATTACCTCTCAGCTCTTCTCAGCAGCTCCTCGTCTCTAATTACCTCTCAGCTCTTCCCAGCAGCTTCTCGTCTCTAATTACCTCTCAGCTCTTCTCAGCAGCTCCTCGTCTCTAATTACCTCTCAGCTCTTCTCAGCAGCTTCTCGTCTCTAATTACCTCTCAGCTCTTCTCAGCAGCTCCTCGTCTCTAATTACCTCTCATCTCTTCTCAGCAGCTTCTCGTCTCTAATTACCTCTCAGCTCTTCTCAGCAGCTCCTCGTCTCTAATTACCTCTCAGCTCTTCTCAGCAGCTTCTCGTCTCTAATTACCTCTCAGCTCTTCTCAGCAGCTTCTCGTCTCTAATTACCTCTCAGCTCTTCTCAGCAGCTTCTCGTCTCTAATTACCTCTCAGCTCTTCTCAGCAGCTCCTCGTCTCTAATTACCTCTCAGCTTTTCTCAGCAGCTCCTCGTCTCTAATTACCTCTCAGCTCTTCTCAGCAGCTCCTCGTCTCTAATTACCTCTCAGCTCTTCTCAGCAGCTCCTCGTCTCTAATTACCTCTCAGCTCTTCTCAGCAGCTCCTCGTCTCTAATTACCTCTCAGCTCTTCTCAGCAGCTCCTCGTCTCTAATTACCTCTCAGCTCTTCTCAGCAGCTCCTCGTCTCTAATTACCTCTCATCTCTTCTCAGCAGCTCCTCGTCTCTAATTACCTCTCAGCTCTTCTCAGCAGCTCCTCGTCTCTAATTACCTCTCATCTCTTCTCAGCAGCTCCTCGTCTCTAATTACCTCTCAGCTCTTCTCAGCAGCTCCTCGTCTCTAATTACCTCTCAGCTTTTCTCAGCAGCTCCTCGTCTCTAATTACCTCTCAGCTCTTCTCAGCAGCTTCTCGTCTCTAATTACCTCTCAGCTCTTCTCAGCAGCTTCTCGTCTCTAATTACCTCTCAGCTCTTCTCAGCAGCTCCTCGTCTCTAATTACCTCTCAGCTCTTCTCAGCAGCTCCTCGTCTCTAATTACCTCTCATCTCTTCTCAGCAGCTCCTCGTCTCTAATTACCTCTCAGCTCTTCTCAGCAGCTCCTCGTCTCTAATTACCTCTCAGCTTTTCTCAGCAGCTCCTCGTCTCTAATTACCTCTCAGCTCTTCTCAGCAGCTTCTCGTCTCTAATTACCTCTCAGCTCTTCTCAGCAGCTCCTCGTCTCTAATTACCTCTCAGCTTTTCTCAGCAGCTCCTCGTCTCTAATTACCTCTCAGCTCTTCTCAGCAGCTTCTCGTCTCTAATTACCTCTCAGCTCTTCTCAGCAGCTCCTCGTCTCTAATTACCTCTCATCTCTTCTCAGCAGCTCCTCGTCTCTAATTACCTCTCAGCTCTTCTCAGCAGCTCCTCGTCTCTAATTACCTCTCAGCTCTTCTCAGCAGCTCCTCGTCTCTAATTACCTCTCAGCTCTTCTCAGCAGCTCCTCGTCTCCAATTAACAACATAATTGAAACAGAGCTTCAGCTTAGACAAGTGGCCCACAGACAGGAAGTCACAGAGAGCTACTGTATTCAATAAAAACTGCTCCAGGCAAATCTGCTCTGCCAGCAGTATCACCTTTCTGCTCGTAATCCCCTTGGCTCTTGGGCTCTCTTGATCTGTGAATCAACTGGCCAGGATGCTAGTATGCTTCATTAGACAGAGAGATTGAACATTCTGTCCATCAAGGCAAACTAATGTCCTGCTTTTGGCAGGTAGGTTTTAGTTGTTGTTTGGTTGTCAGTGCCCAGTCCAACCCTCCACCGACTGTTTGGCCGTATTTCTACTACCCTGACCCAGTGGGCAGGTGCTGGTTGGTCCACAGGAGTCTCTTGCTCCAGCCACTGATCTTCTCATTGTACTGACCCAAATTGGTCAAGGTGCAGAAAAGGGGGAACTTACTGTTATGTCATTAACTTCCTGATTCCTTACGATTCTTTGTCTCCCGCCCTTTTTGTAGAACTCTGCCACCGTGTGCCGTAAGATCTCCTGCCCCCTGATCCCTTGTGCCAACGCCACCGTGCCCGATGGAGAGTGCTGCCCACGCTGTGGAACACGTGAGTTCCAACCCTAGAATTACAATGATTGCTTCTGATTCTATGGTTCTATTTGTGTGGTTCCAACTCCATACAATAAGTAACATACCTGCACAAAGGTTCACCTCACGTTCAAGGAAGTCTGTATACAGTATTACGAACCAGAGGTTTATTCTATTCTAAAGCCATTAATAGTCTGAGCTGTCCTTTAATGTCTTTAAGACAAACAGGTCATTTAAACGGCACTCCATTTACTGCCATGTACTCGGATTCCATTTGCCAAATAAAGTATGAAGCCGCAACAATTTTCTCAGTGTAAAAGTTTCTGCTTGTGGTCTCTGCAGTCCAATAGCTCTCTCATTGTCTCCCTCTCTCCCCCTCCCTCTCTCCCTCTCCTCTCTCCCTCCACTCCCTCTATCTCTCCCTCTCTTCCTCCCTTCCTCCTCTCCCTCCCTTCTCTCTCTCTATAGCGAGTGACTATGCGGAGGATGGATGGTCCCTGTGGTCTGAATGGACCCACTGTTCCGTGTCTTGTGGGCGGGGAATTCAGCAGAGAGGCCGCTCCTGCGACCGCATCAACAACAACTGCGAGGGAACCTCCGTCCAAACCAGGGACTGCTACCTTCAGGAGTGTGACAAACGCTGTGAGTTCAGTATTCTATACACATTAAAATCTACCAACCAAATCACATTCATCAATTGTCACACAGAAACTTGTATTGCGTACTTTTATCACCAACTTGTATTGATGGTGACAGAAACGATAGACCTGCACCCACATCGAAGTATTCAGCTGCAAATCAGCCAGCTGTGACTCCACAGAGCAACAATTCTCTTAACCTGTTTTGATTTAACATTGACCCATAACCAAGCATCTCATTGATCCCTGACCCCTAACCTCTGCTCTGTGACCCTCCAGTCAAGCAGGACGGTGCCTGGAGCCACTGGTCCCCCTGGTCTTCCTGCTCGGTCACCTGTGGGGCGGGTGTCATCACCCGTATCCGCCTCTGCAACTCCCCCACACCCCAGCTGGAAGGCAAGGACTGCCAAGGAGAGGGAAGACAGACTGAGAAGTGCACCAAGTCACCCTGCCCAAGTAAGTACCATTAGTCAAGGGTTTTAAGAACAAGACCTGGGTCACGTCATTGTGATCATTTGACATTAGTCAAAGGCATTATCATGCACCTCACACCCTGAAATATTTGTAGTCAAATGAACATCCTCTTTTCATGTGGTACCCTGTCAGTTAGCCTCAATTGCAGTCTGTATTTTTTTCCTTGTTTGGCAAGTCAACAATCAAGGAGTTGGCTATTGCAGAAACAAAGATGGCATTGCAAAATGCCCTACCATCATGAAGAGCACCACAGTCACATCTGTATTGAAACCTCTGTCTCTCTACTTCCCCTTCAGTCAACGGTAACTGGGGTCCCTGGTCGCTATGGGATACCTGCTCTGCCACCTGTGGGGGAGGAGCTCAGACACGTAAACGTCTCTGCAACGACCCCGCCCCTAAATATGGTGGTAAGGAGTGCCAGGGTGACCCCAAGGCCACTCAGCTGTGCAACAAGAACACCTGTCCCATCGGTGAGTAGCAATGGATGTGTCCGAAATGGCACCCAATTCCCTGTATAGTGCATTACTTTTGACCAGGACCTATAGGGTAGTAGTGCACTACTTTTGAACTGGGCCTATAGGGTAGTAGCGCACTATATAGGGCATAGGGTGCCATTTCAGACGCAGACAATTTTTCTTAAAACTTAAGTACAGTGAATGATTACACAAATGTTAGGTTTTAGACAGTTTTAAGGTAAGAATAACACTGTTAAAACTATTACTTTTAATGCTTTTAATGATTTTAGGGCTTATAAAACACTTTGTTTTACACGTATAACTTAATACTAGTACTTAAAGCAGTCAGTACACAGCACTTACAAGCTCATGTCTCTGTCCTCAGATGGCTGTCTGTCCAACCCTTGCTTCCCTGGGACCAAGTGCACCAGCTTCCCTGATGGAACATGGAGGTGTGGAAAATGCCCCTCTGCTTACTCTGGTGACGGCATCAAGTGCAATGACATTGATGAGTGCAAAGAGGTTCCTGACGCTTGTTTCGTGTTCAATGGAGTACACCGCTGTGAGAACACTGACCCTGGCTACAACTGCCTGCCCTGTCCCTCACGCTACTCTGGACCTCAGCCCTTCGGCAGGGGAGTGGAGGAAGCCACCGCCAAGAAACAGGTTAGTACTGGTGAAGTGGACAAGTGCTGTGATGATGGTCCTCTTAGACCGTAGCACTGGCCTCAGCTGATTTAGAATTTAGAATTTAGAATTTAGAATTAGGAATTTAGAATTTAGAATTTAGAATTAGGAATTTAGAATTTCCAAGATCATAGATTGCTTTAAAAAGCTAAGCTTTTCTCTGTCCCAATTGTTGCCCTCTGTAAACAAAGGCAGGGAGGTTATCCACAATATTTCCTGTCTCGTCTGATCAATTCTTCACTTCCTCCCCCTCCAGGTGTGTACACCACGTAACCCCTGCCTGGATGGGAGCCACGACTGCAACAAGAACGCCCGCTGTAACTACCTGGGACACTTTGCCGACCCCATGTACCGCTGTGAGTGTAAGCCTGGCTATGCTGGAAACGGACACATCTGTGGTGAGGACACGGACCTGGACGGATGGCCCAACCAAGACCTGGTCTGTGTGGAGAACGCCACCTACCACTGCAAAAAGGTATGCAGAGGCCTGACATGTGTAGGTCCTTGAAAAGGCCCAGCTTGCTATTTAACTAGAGAAGAACTCACATCCCTTTTAATGTGCTGATAATGACTATTACACAAATCAATAATGTTCTACAGAAAATACACGAGTGGTTCGTTCAATGTCCGACAGGACTGTTCATCGTGTGCATTGTTTGGCCTTATCTTTTGTAGGACAACTGCCCCAACCTTCCCAACTCAGGCCAAGAAGACTACGACAAGGATGGTGTTGGTGACGCTTGTGACAACGATGATGATAATGATGGTATTGCTGATGACAGGGTAAGTGAGGAAGTGATTACCTCATTCATTCATTCAGTAATTGAAGGTCTCATGTCCCCACCCCTTACTGAGACAAATAGAATGAATATTTATTCAGGTTATGCTACCTCTTGGTTAGTCTGTGTGTGTGTGTGTGTGTGTGTGTGTGTGTGTGTGTGTGTGTGTGTGTGTGTGTGTGTGTGTGTGTGTGTGTGTGTGTGTGTGTGTGTGTGTGTGTGTGTGTGTGTGTGTTCAGTCTTGGCAGTGGGCCATGATTGTGGTTTTACATTCATCATTCATGCTGTGAAATAAAACAACTGAGCAGAAAGCAAGTGTTTATTTGCCCTCAGAGCCAAACCTCAAATTTCAACACAGAGGTAACACTCTGAATGAGCCGCAGTGTAATATGCTAGTCCTAACCTTATATTTGGGACGGGGCCTAAATATAAGACTCACTTTCATCCACCCTCTCTCTCTGCAGGGTACACAGACCACAGCAAGTTAAAAGCACATCTGAAATGAATATATCATGTCAGATATGTTTTCCTGAGCAGTGAACACTGGGTTTATTATTCTAGAAACTGAACTGTGCCCTCTCTCTCTCTCTCTCTCTCTCTCTCTCTCTCTCTCTCTCTCTCTCTCTCTCTCTCTCTCTCTCTCTCTCTCTCTCTCTCTCTCTCTCTCTCTCTCTCTCTCTCTCTCCCTTTCTCTCTCTCTCTCTCTCTCCCATTCCCTCCCCCTCCCTCTCCCTCTCTCTCCCTTTCCCCCTCTCTCTTTCCCTCTCTCTCTCTCCCTTTCTCTCTCTCCCTTTCTCTCTCTCCCTTTCGCTCCCTTTCTCTCCCTTTCTCTCCCTCTCCCTCTCCCTCTCCCTCTCTGCCTACCTCTAATTCTCCCTTCCCTCTCTCTCTCCCTTTATCTCTCTCTCTCTTTCTCCCTTTCCCTCTCTCTCTATCTCTCTCACCCTTTCTCTCTCTCACACTGTCTCTCTCTCTGCTTCCCTTTCTCTCTCTCTGCTTCCCTCTCCTTCTCCCTTTCCCTCTCTTTCTCCCTTTCCTTCTCCATCTGTCTCTCTCCCTCCCTCTCTCTCTTTCTCCCTCTCTCTCTCTCTTCCTTCCTCTCTTTCCCTCTCCTTCTCTCTCTCTCTCGCCCTCTCCCATCCGTCTCTCTCTCCCTTCCCCTCTGCCCCCTCTCTCTCTCTCCTTCTCTCATTCTCTCTCCCCCTCACTCTCTATCCCTCCCCCTCCCCTCTACCCCATTCCCTCTCTCTCTCTCTCCCTCGCTCTCTCTACAGGATAACTGCCCATTCGTGTACAACCCCAGGCAATATGACTATGACAGAGATGATATTGGAGATCGTTGTGATAACTGTCCCTACAACAGAAACCCTGACCAGACCGACACAGACAACAACGGGGAAGGAGACGCCTGCTCTGTGGACATTGATGGAGATGGTGAGACTCAAACTTTGCTTAGTTGTTCCGTATTTTAATCCTGTTCTGTATAATATTGGTGCTATTGATTGTCTCTTACAAATCATCTAGGCATCAACTCACTACGAAGAGCACAACAGAGGTACAAAACACAATCATAGAGAACAAATCTGTTCTTCAGTACAAAGGTCCTCAATCAGCTGTCTGAGGCACCAATTCACCAACATTTAGAGATTTTTTTGAGATTATTCCACAAGTAAGGTGAAAAAACTAAAAAACTAAAAGCAGATTTACTTAACTCAGTGGAGACTGAAGGTATCTCCTGAGTTAGGCATCCCTGAAACAGGGTCTGGTAGCTCGTACGTCTGTATGTTAATAAGGAAGTAAGGTACAGCGGAGGTTTGTGCAAGAGGGCTTTATAAACAAAAAGAGTGCAATGCATCGATCTACAAGACTTCAAAGAAGTACTTTCTGATACAAAAGAAAGCATTCAATTACAACAACGGGTAGTTTTCCTCACCTTCCTCATCTTATCCTGAATAACAACAAGCGATTGGTCCAACAGGTATTCTGAATGAGAAAGACAACTGTCCGTACGTCTACAACGTGGACCAGAGAGACACTGACCTGGATGGTGTGGGAGACATGTGTGACAACTGTCCGCTGGAACACAACCCTGACCAGGTGTGTGTACTTACACACACACACACACACACACACACACACACACACACACACACACACTCACACTCACGCTCACGCTCACGCACACGCTCACGCACACGCACACGCACACGCACACACACACACACACACACACACACACACACACACACACACACACACACACACACGGGTAGCTGTAACGGGTAGCTGTAACGGTTAGTTGTAACGGGTAGCTGTAACGGTTAGCTGTAATGGGTAGCTGGAACAGGTAGCTGTAACGGGTAGCTGTACCGGTTAGCTGTAATGGGTAGCTGGAACAGGTAGCTGTGGGTAGCGCTAGACTGTTTCACTAGACTGTATCACACTAGACTGTATCACTAGACTGTATCACTAGACTGTTTCACTAGACTGTTTTACTGGACTGTTTCACTAGACTGTATCACACTAGTCTGTATCTTACAACAGGATTCATCTAGGGGGAAATGGGAATATACACAAATCCAGTCCCTCCCTCCAGTCCTCCCTCCAGTCCTCCTTCCAGTCCTCCCTCCCCTCCCTACCGCTTTTTTTATCCCTCCATCGCTGCCTTTCTTTCCTCCTTCCTTCCCTTCCTCCCTCCATCCCGCCGTCCCTCTCCTCGTGCGAGACAGTAAAAACTCTTTGTACTGTGTGTAGTCCTGCCAAGCAGCAGGAGCAGGTGATTCCCGTCTGCAGGGGAATGTCTAGCATGTTTCAGTCTGTGGAAAGACAGGCCTACTGGTGTTAGCAGAGCAGATGGGAGATGGGAGGATAAAGGAGGACAGGAGGGAAAAGAGAGGAGGAGGAGGAGGAGGAGAGAAGGGATGTTTTTAGTGTTGGTTGATTTTCAGGAGATTAAAATCGATACCAGAATTATCTTGGCAGGTTTAAAGAGGTGAGAGTGATTGGAGTCCATTATGAAAGGAGGGGGGGTGAGGAGTGGGGGAGGAAGAGTAGAGGGGGAGGGGGAAGGATGAGTGGGGGACGAGGAGTGGGGGAGGAGGAGGAGTGGGGGAGGAGGAGTAGAAGGGGAGGAGGGGGAGGAGATATTGAAGAGATGATTGGTTGAACAGCTGGTACAGCTGGAAATAAAATGATTGGAGTACAATATGAAAAGATGGGGGGAGGAGGAGTAGGGGAGGAAAAGGAGGAGATATCGAAGGGATGATTGGTTGAACAGCTGGTACAGCTGGAAATAAAATGAGCATCTGCGAGTAAGTGTCATCATAATTGCTACCATTAGTTGCCCATAGGCATAGATCTAGGATCAGCTCACCTTCCCCATTTCTTAAACCTAAGGTATACCATTAGTTTAGAAAGCACAAAACCTGATCCTAGATCAGTGTCTAATGACACTTCACCCAACTAGGAGAGGAACACAGCACTTATCCCATATCAGTGTCCACCAGACTGGTGGATCTAATCTAGTCTTCTCACCGCTAACATCAGCTAGCATGCTAACGTCAATCTCCATTTACCTCTACAGGTTGACTCTGATGACGACCGTGTGGGAGATAAGTGTGACAGCAACCAGGACATCGATGAAGACGGCCACCAGAACAACCTGGACAACTGCCCCTACATCCCCAACGCTAACCAGGCCGACCACGACAAAGACGGAAAAGGAGATGCCTGCGACCACGATGATGACAATGACGGGATCCCAGACGAGAAAGATAACTGCAGACTGGCCTTCAACCCTGACCAGATCGACTCCGATGGTGAGTGGATCTAGAAGAGAGGAAATCTTAAAAGCAAAATATAGACTGAAATCTTTAGCATAATCTTTAGAGTTGAGCACCCTTTTCAACTGATCAATTGGCTTAACAATTAGGTGGTTACTTGAATCAGTTTTGTTAGTGCTTGTCTATAACAAACACCCTTTGCATCCTATAGCTCTTCAAGACCAGGCTGGATGACCATGGACATGCATGATATCAGTGTTAATCTACTTAATGCTAAGACATGTTATTTATCAAGTCTTCTATCTCTTCCAGGTGATGGTCGAGGAGATGCTTGCAAAGACGACTTTGACCAAGACAATGTGCCTGACATCTACGACGTGTGTCCGGAGAACTTTGACATCAGCGAGACGGACTTCAGGAAGTTCCAGATGGTTCCCCTGGACCCCAAGGGAACGTCCCAGATCGACCCCAACTGGGTGGTCAGACATCAGGGCAAAGAGCTGGTCCAGACCGTCAACTGTGACCCTGGCATTGCTGTTGGTGAGTGGATTGCTTGGATTGGTTGGTTTGGTTGGATGGGTGGGTGGGTGAGTAGATGGATTGATTAATTGGTTGACTGGTTGGTGGATGGCTTGATTGATTGATTCTATGCTTTGGGACATCTCAAAATAACCCAACCCTAACTAAAAAGACCATCCTCTCACTCTCATCTTCTCTGTTTCCCCGTTCCCAGGTTTTGATGAGTTCAACTCTGTGGACTTCAGTGGTACCTTCTTCATCAACACAGAGAGAGATGATGACTACGCCGGCTTTGTGTTTGGCTACCAGTCCAGCTCCAGGTTCTACGTGGTGATGTGGAAGCAGATCACACAGACCTACTGGAACAACAAACCCACCAAAGCTCAGGGATACTCAGGACTGTCAATCAAGGTGGTCAACTCCACTACTGGACCTGGTGAGCACCTCAGGAATGCTCTCTGGCACACTGGTAACACCCCAGGACAGGTAAGAAATTACCCCTATCGTCTTGCATGCCTGAACACATACCCACACACACATGGGGAAAAACCATTGGGAGTATAGGGTGACTATGCTATCTAACTTTAACCCTCTGTTTCTTCTTTCTTCTGTAGGTGAAGACTCTTTGGCACGACCCTAAGAAAATTGGCTGGAAAGACTTCACAGCCTACAGATGGCACCTGATCCACAGACCAAGAACAGGACACATCAGGTAAACCCTGATGCCTTGGCCTGGTAGAGATTTATGAGATTGAGAATGTCTACACAAACACCATGACTTACTTCACTTAAAACTTTTTACTCCTTGGAGAACATTGGTTAAACTGCTTATAGACTTTCCATAATGGCTGTGTTTGTATCGTAACATAGTTTATCTCACAAATCTTCTTATTGCATCTTTGTTTCAGAGTGGTCATGTACGAGGGGAAGAAGATCATGGCTGATTCTGGGAGCATATATGACAAGACGTACGCAGGCGGAAGACTAGGCCTCTTTGTCTTCTCACAAGAAATGGTATACTTCTCAGACCTCAAGTATGAATGCAGAGGTAAGGAACAAGGAACTTTCTATATCTTACTATAACTCCAACAGCAATTGTTTAGTGACATTTCTTTCACAATAGACCTATGTGAAGTACCTAACCACAACTTAACGCTTTCTCTTAACTTAATGCCTAGCCTTGTGTCCTTTGTGTTTTTCTTTCCAGATGCATAATTGCACGGAGCAAGAAGCTCTTGGAACAATGCACCTTTCTGTATAAATATGAACAATATGTATTCAGATGAAAAGTCCAGGGATTGTTTTTTTCTGCTCCTCTTTCTTCTGCGGCACGCACACTGGTGGGACCGAGGGGTAGGGCCTGGTGTGGTCAGCCTCAGGGTAAATTGACACTGGTTGGACAGAGAACCATTTGCTTTGCCTGAACGGGAGACCGACCAATGTTACCAACCAACGTTACCAACCAACGACACCGACCGGCCGATATCTCTCTGATCTTAAAGACCTCATTCAGCTCTGCGCAGGAGAGGCTCCCCATAGTCGACTATGCACTTCCAAACCTTTACATCTCTCTCTCTCTCTCTCTCTCTCTCTCTTTCTATCCATCTCTCTTTTTCTGGAATGGACGTCCCAAAGAAAGACTATGTGATGTTCTGTTTATAAAAAACAGATCTACCCGGATGTAGATTCTGAACGATACGACTCTGAGGAAGTGTTTTTTTTTTGGCTCAGAGGAGGAAGAAAGCAGTAAGACTTTTTTCACTTTAAGTTTTGTAAGGAAAGGGCTTGTGGCCATTGAAAGTCAGCTGCGTAACAACAAGATATGGAGGGACGGTAAACTTTGTGTGGGTGTATGTACGTTTATGTGTTTAAATAAGAAGAAAGTGCTTGCTTTTACCCTTCTATATGCGTACCCTTAGAGAAAAGTGTTTCCGAGACAAAGGAAAACAAACCGAAATTAAAATGAGCCAAAATATTTTTGGTCAAATACAGGATTGCTTGTAGGCTTTTATGGCTGGCATTAGATTGATACTGTGTTTCAGTTGAAAGTGAACACAGTATAACTCAGGGTAAGATGGGAGTGACCATCTTAGCATTGCAGAAATGACATCAGAGGGCCATGTGGAAAAGAAATGACATCAGAGGGCCATGTGGAATAGAAATGACATCAGAGGGCCATGTGGAATAGAAATGACATCAGAGGGCCATGTGGAAAAGAAATGACATCAGAGGGCCATGTGGAAAAGAAATGACATCAGAGGGCCATGTGGAATAGAAATGACATCGGAGGGCCATGTGGAATAGAAATGACATCAGAGGGCCATGTGGAAAAGAAATGACATCAGAGGGCCATGTGGAAAAGAAATGACATCGGAGGGCCATGTGGAATAGAAATGACATCAGAGGGCCATGTGGAATAGAAATGACATCAGAGGGCCATGTGGAATAGAAATGACATCAGAGGGCCATGTGGAAAAGGGCATTTCCAGAGCCAGTAAGTCCAAGACATTCTGTCTATTAAGAAACGTGTCATTATGAACATTAAATGTTACAAATATTCAGTATGTATTTATTTTCCAAAATCTAAAATGATACAATTTTGGGTAAGATTACAAAACGGGGGATCTCCCTCATCTTTAGAGGCTTTACACTTGAAATTTAATTTATTAACTCTTGCCTACAGTGTAGGTACCAAACAATTAAAATACTTTGAGAACGTGAGAGATTCCCCCAGTGTTCCAACGAGTCAGTCAGTCAGACTGGTGTCTTTGGTGTCAAACGTGGGATTCTACTCTCCCCCTCTCTCTCCCTATAAGGAAACCATTATAGGGATTAGAATTCAGCCATGGTTAGAGCTAAGGCTCCTGAATCAGTGTGGTATGTATGGTTAGAGCTAAGGCTCCTGAATCAGTGTGGTATGTATGGTTAGAGCTAAGGCTCCTGAATCAGTGTGGTATGTATGGTTAGAGCTAAGGCTCCTGAATCAGTGTGGTATGTATGGTTAGAGCTAAGGCTCCTGAATCAGTGTGGTATGTATGGTTAGAGCTAAGGCTCCTGAATCAGTGTGGTATGTATGTGTGCCTTTTCTTCTGAGAGAGATGACAAAATAAAGGAACTCTTTGATCTACAAATATTACCTCATTGCTGTTGTATGATTCATTTGATCAAACAAAAAAGTAATTTTGTTAATTTTATGCTTACAGAATACAAATGGATCGACATCTTATTGCTACTGTAGCATGAGTCTGTACATAGTATTACTGTTCTTATCCAACACCCCCCTGCAGTAAAATTAAAACATTTTTTACACATATTTGAATTTTTGCTTTCATATATGTCCTTTGTCCAGTGCTCTTTTTAATGAATAAGTTATTATTCTGTTTAGTTCTGTCTTTGCTGTTCTGTGTGTGAGAGGTCGATTTGTGTAGATAAATGCTATTTAAATAATTTATCAGGGTTCGTTGCCTGATGAAGGGGGCGTATCCGTATGTATAAACGGTTTGCACACTGACGCAAGGATGTTCTGGTCTTTATCGTCTTTACTTTTCGCTTTATCGCTATTTTTACGATTTTATCATTCTTTTCTGTACAATTTAGTGATGCTTGTTGTCTGTAAACATTTTTGCTTAGTTGTACAATGCAACAAAAACAAAATGCTGTTTTTATCCATAGCAAATATTTTGTTACATACTTCTGAAACAATAAATAGTTGTTCAAATCCACGCTCAGTCTGTATGTGTTCACTACCAAGTCATACTCAGTCTGTATGTGTTCACTACCAAGTTGTTGACTGAGTTGATGAACCACATTGCACCCATTACATTGTCCTCAAACAACGTCTATTCTTGACTGCCCATTACATATCTCATATTCTATTATATATAATGGGTGGTTTGAGCCCTAAATGCTGATTGGCTGACAGCCGTGTTACATCAGACCGTATACCACGGGTACACTCTAATTACGTTGGTAAACAGTTTATAATAGCAGTAAGGCACCTCAGGGGTTTGTGGTATATTGACTCCATGTTGCGTCGTGCTTTAGAACAGCCCTTAACCGTGGTATATTGGCCATTTACAACACCCCCTCTTGCCTTATTGCTTAAATATATACTGCATAAAACGCTTTTTATAAAGTCTAAATATAGTATATGGACATTGGCTGTGCAGCTAAGTAAGCTAAAAGTCCACATGCAGAACACATTCAGGTGACACCATGAACATCAACAGAAGCCCAGATATCTGCCTCAAAGTCAATGTTAGGCCCCTGTTTAAATAGGGCTGTGTCTACATACTGTCTTCTCTGTCCCTGTTAAAGACACACATGCCATCCTCAGAGGGACGTGAGGAATGTAGCTTGGTTCCTCTGTTCCTAGCCTCGATCTGTTTAATGAACATTGAAAGTCACTGTTAGCACGGACAGATTGGAAACCTCCAAGTTGTCTCTCTTTGTGGTGATGAGTGGTTGATTAATCTCCTGTATAGACATTACAGTAACTTCTGCATGCGTATGTCAATGTTTTGGTGGAGACTAGCTTTCTGAAGACGAATAGGTTGAAAAAACAGCCTCTCAACCCCTTCAGCATGGTATTCTCCCAGAGTCACAGGGTGCGTCCCAAATGGCACCCTATTCCCTATATACTGCACTACTTTAGACCAGTGCCCCAGATGAAAAGTAGTGCACTATATAGGGTGCCATTTGGGACTGAAGGGTGGCCCGTATTTCAGACCACCGGTCTACTGGCCCTGCGATAGAAGCACTGCCACATAGCCTATACAGAGTAAACAGCGGGTATGTCAACTTGTCCAGTAGTAAAATAATATATACATATGCAGTGTGGGGTGAATCCTGTTTTCCAGTTTTACAGAATTTCCAATTGACATCATTATAGCAACTTAGAGAAATTGCCTATATACTGTGTAAAAAACAGTCTGTATATGGTTTATCCAGGCTTAAAATACAATAAGGACCCGTAAAATTGTTCCACCAAAGTTTTTTGCCAAATTTCCCATTGACATCCATGCATGACATACAAAGGTTAGGAGGCAGGATTTGACACCTCTGTGAGGAGAGATCTGTTCAGAAAAACATCCATAAGTCCTTGTGATCATCAAGTGTATAGAGTGGTGACCTACAAACTGTCTTGGCTAGCCCATCTGCATGTAAACACCAACCGTTTAGGTTAGGTTAGGGTGAAGAAGTGCACTCCCTTGCTGATGGACACTACCATTACATGCCAAGCCCTCAATTCATACCTCTCCACATTTTGTTGTCTTACAACCTGAATTCAAAATGGATAAAATAGTTGTTTTTTACATATCTACCCATAATACCCCATAATGACAAATTGAAAAAGTTTTGGGGGGAAAATGTATTTGAAATGAAATGCAAAGAAATATATAACTTACATAAGTATTCACACCCCTCAGTTAATTCATGTTAGAATCACATTTGGCAGCGATTACAAATGAGTAAGTCTCTATGAGCTTTGAACACATGGATTGTACAATATTTGTCCATTATTCTATTTAATATTCTTCAAGCTCTGTCAAATTGGTTGTTGAACAGTACTAGACAAATATTTTCAGGTCTTGCCATAGATTTTCAAGCTGATTTAGGTCAAAACTGTAAGTCAGGCACTCAGGAACATTCACTGTTGTCCTGGTAAACAACTCCAGTGTAGATTTGTCCTTGTGTTTTAGGTTATTGTCCTGCTGAAAGGTGGATTCATCTCCCAGTGTCTGGTGGAAAGCAGATTAAACCGGGTTTTCCTGTGCTTAGCTCTATTCCGTTTCATTTTTATCCTGAAAAACTCCCCATTCCTTAATGATTACAAGCATACCCGTAGCATGATGCAGCCACCACTATGTTGGAAAATATGGAGAGTGGTGCTCAGTAAAGCATTTATTGTATTTTCCCCAAACATAATACTTTGTATTTGCAACAAAAAGTGAATTGCTTTGCCAGATGTTTGCAGTATTACTTTAGTACCTTGTTGCAAACAGGATGCATATTTTGGAATATTTGTATTCTGTACAGGCTTCCTTCTTTTCACTCTGTCATTTAGGTTAGTATTGTAGAGTAACTGCAATGCTGCTGATCCATCCTCAGTTTTCTCCTATCACAGCCATTAAACTCTGTAACTGTTTTAAAGTCACCATTGGCCTCATGGTGAAATCCGTGAGCGATTTCCTTCCTCTCCAGCAACTGAGTTAGGAAGGACGCTTTGTAGTGATTGGGTGTATTGATACACCATCCAAAGTGCAATTAATAACTTCATTATGCTCAATCAGTGTCTGCTTTCTTTTTTACCCATCTACCAATAGGTGCCCTTCTTTGCGAGGCATTCGAAAACCTCCCTGGTCTTTGTGGTTGAACCTGTGTTTGAAATTCACTGTTTAACTGACGGACCTTACAGATAATTGTATGTGTAGGGTACAGAGATGTTAAACACTATTAATGAGTTCATGCATCTTATTATGTGACTTGTTAAGCACATTTGAACTTATTGAGCCTTGCCATAACAAAGGTGTTGAATACCTATTGACTAAAGACATTTCAACTTTTAATTTGTAATTTATTTGTTGAAAAAAATTACAACATAATTCCACTATGACATTATGGGGAATTGTGTGTAGGCCAGTGGTATAAAAATAAAAATGTAATCATTGGATCCCACTTCCTTTACCACCTCAGAGTTCTATGCCTTGGGAGCATTGTATGTGATGGAGCTACATATGTCTGTTTGTGGTCATAAGGAACCCACTGTATTCATCCAACTTAGAATGACATTTAGGATAATATTATTAATATAAGTGGGGATCTAAAGATGTGCTCGATCTTGTCAGGAACTTGTTTTGGTCTGGTAATAATTTTCCGAACTTGCAGTGACATTGAAAGATTAAAATGGACATAAACTTCAACAGTTTATTCAGACGATCAGCGCTATAGAGAGTTGGAAAACTTTGTTGGGAAACGTGTTGCCAATTGCACATTTGTTTGTAGAGCTTTTCAAGATAATAGTTGATGAAGTGACTGTATTGTAGTGATTACTTGTGTTGCACCAGAATAGCTTTATATCATGGCTACAAACCAACAGCTTTGAATGCTACAATCCCTGTGGCAGGTGGCCTAGCGGTTAAGGGCATTGGGCCAGTAACTGAAAGGTTGCTGGTTCGAATCCCTGAACGACTAGGTGAAAAATCTGTGCGTGTGCCATTGAGCAAGGCACTGAACCCTAATTGTTCCTATATGTCACCTTGTGTAAGAGTGTCTGCTAAATACAGATTATGTCAGGCCTTGTGATATAATCCAAAATCACACAGTCTCCTTGGTTACTGCTCTAAAGCCTCCTTCCCTGGATGCAGAACAATGGGTTTTACTGAGAGCTTTGGCCAGTAAGGGAAGCTTTACTGTGGTTGCATTGCAAATGCAACCTACTCCCTATATAGTGCACTATATAGGGACCCTGGTCAAAAGTAGTGCACTATATTAGGCCCCTGGTCAAAAGTAGTGCACTATATAGGGACCCTGGTCAAAATTAGTGCAACGCATAGAGAATAGGCTACCATTTGGGACGTATGCTGTTAGTTATTTATGACAGTCTGGCCACTCGGTTTGAACCAGGTTGAACCGAGTTAACTTTTCCTCCAATAATATTCTGCTTCCTGTTTGGGTTCACCAGGTGCAGTTCGCTCAGGGTTCATAAGTCACGTGGCTAATCTCTGTCAGGAATCCTCTTATTGGCCAACTCAAACGGCTCAAACCGAGTGGCCAGACAGTCATAAATAACTCATCTGCAATTCATAGAATGGGAAAAAAAGATGAGGAATCTCTGCCTTTACATTAGTCTCCATCCAGTGTATCAAAACAACACATTCAAATTCAAGCCAGGACAACAGAAGATCTACATTCCTTGGACCTGCTGCCACAACAGAACGTTTGATCCTATACCGTTGGAAATTGCATTTGACTTGAAAGTACATTTTGTTTAGATTTGGAAAGAATCCCCCCTGCAGAGAGCGAGATAAGGGGCATAATCATTTGATACCAGATGTACTGTAACTTTCCATTATTCAAAATAAAAGATATCATAGCATAGTTCATCAGTGTCTCCAGTTCATTCAGTTAATTCTCATCAGTTTCACAGAAAGTATGAGTACCATCTCTCAAGTTAACACTTTGCGGACTGTGTTTTTAGAATCGTATTCTAAGTGTTCTATTGTGGATTCTAAGTGTTCTATTGTGGATTCTAAGTGTTCTATTGTGGAAGACAAAGAAAGGACACAATACGTCATCCATACTGCTCTTAATCTACATATTTCCTCATAGTCTACACCTTTTTATTAAAGGTTAAATAAAAAATTTAAAACAGTAGAAACCCCCAGTGCAAGTTGAAGATATGACATGTTCAAGTGGAGAAAGTCAAAGCATCCTATCACTCACTACATCGTCAGTCAAATGCCTAAACCTTCAGATCTAGTCACCAATGTCATCGTCTGCATATTCCTACGGCGACATAGGAGAGCTGTGTTTCATAAACCGAACGGCAGCCTCTTGAACTCTCAGAACCTCTTTGGCGCGTTGTTTTTCCTCTCATTTTAAGGAGGCATCTGAAGCATGGAAAGTGTTTTACTCTTGAGGTGCTGACTTGTTGCACCCTGGACAACTACTGTGATTATTATTATTGTGTCGGGGGGGCTAGGGTCAGTCTGTTATATCTGGAGTACTTCTCCTGTCTTATCCGGTGTCCTGTGTGAATTTAAGTATGCTCTCTAATTCTCTCTTTCTCTCTTTCTTTCTTTCTCTCGGAGGACCTGAGCCCTAGGCCCATGCCTCAGGACTACCTGGCATGATGACTCCTTGCTGTCCCCAGTCCACCTGGCCGTGCTGCTGCTCCAGTTTCAACTGTTCTGCCTGTGGCTATGGAACCCTGACCTGTTCACTGGACGTGCTACCTGCCCCAGACCTGCTGTTTTCAACTCTCTAGAGACAGCAGGAGCGGTAGAGATACTCTCAATGATCGGCTATGAAAAGCCAACTGACATTTACTCCTGAGGTGCTGACTTGTTCCACCCTCGACAACTACTGTGATTATTATTATTTGACCATGCTGGTCATTTATGAACATTTGAACATCTTGGCCATGTTCTGTTATAATCTCCACCCGGCACAGCCAGAAGAGGACTGGCCACCCCTCATAGCCTGGTTCCTCTCTAGGTTTCTTCCTAGGTTTTGGCCTTTCTAGGGAGTTTTTCCTAGCCACCGTGCTTCTACACCTGCATTGCTTGCTGTTTGGGGTTTTAGGCTGGGTTTCTGTACAGCACTTTGAGATATCAGCTGATGTAAGAAGGGCTATATAAGTACATTTGATTTGATTTTGAATAGCTCAGACCAATGTTTCCAAAATAACATTGCCATTGGCCACGTTGACATATCAGCGTGTGTGACAGATGATGACCATCCTTGTTGTGGAACTCCTTTGTAGTTCCCCGTTCCTTCCTTTGAGAGGTAAGCCAAACACCTGCTAGTACGGTACTGTTTGAAAATGATAAACACATGTATGAACTTCTATTTATACCATTTAATGCAGGGTGTTTATAGCAACTAGCTTCAGACCCAAAGAGTGGTTATTCACAACATAGAAACCACAGTTGGCTGACTTTTCAAATGGTTGCATCTAGAATCACAAAGTGGTGTTAGGCCAGGTATGCCTCTGGTATCACAGGCACTAAATACAGCAACCAAGTTACACTGCACTTTGTAGCAGTACAAAGTGGATCCAGATACTCAGCCCAATGTGGTCTCTTTAATATATCTGTATATAACATCAAGCTACAGGCTGATGTTATGGTCTCGGTACCAAGGTGAGTGCCTTATATAAACACAAGGGGAAGAAGGAAACTGAAGACTAATAGTTTGCTATTTATTAGCCCACTGGCAGCAGATGAGAGGGTATAGGGAGTCTGAAGTAAGTAGCTCCATCTTTTAATTTCCTGCAGGGAGTACGCCCAGCTACAGCCCAGCTACTCCCCTAGAACTCCTGCTTAGAGAATGGCCTATAAATCCCTTAGCCGTGGTCCTATAGCCTTAACCGGCCTTAGCCCTGATCCTGCAGTGAGTTAGAGTAGGAAAACAGGGACCATCATACCACAGCAATGCATCAGACCAATACGTTGTTATCAAGGCACAAGGCGAGACCCAGATGCAGACACAGGAGGCAGATGGTTGGAGTCTTACAATGTTTATTAATCCAAAGGGCTAGGCAAGAGAATGGTCGTGGACAGGCAAAAAGGTCAAAACAAGATCAGAGTCCAGGAGGTACAGAGTGGCAGACAGGCTCGTGGTCAAGGCAGGCAGAATGGTCAGGCAGGCGGGTACAAAGTCCAGAAACAGGGAAAGGTCAAAATCGGGAGGACTAGAAAAAGGAGAATGCAAAAAGCAGAAGGGGGAAAAATGCTGGTTGACTTGGAAACATACAAGATGAACTGCACAGAGAGACAGGAAACACAGGGATAAATACACTGGGGGAAACAAGCGAGACCTGGAGGGTGTGGAGACAATAACGAGGACAGGTGAAACAGATCAGGGTGTGACAGTACCCCCCCCCCCCCCCACCTGCGCGCATACCTGGTTGACCGGGATGTCGGCGGTGGAAGTCGGCGATGAGGGCTGGGTCCAGGATGTCTCTAGCGGGAACCCATCACCTCTCCTCCAGGCCGTAACACTCCCAGTCAACCAGGTACTGGAAACCCCTGCCCCGTGGTCGAACACCAAGGAGACGTTTACCGTGTAGGCCGGATGACCATCAATGACACGGGGAGGGGGGTGGGCCTGGGGACAGAAGACAAAGAACAGTGAGACACGGGCTTAATCTTAGACACATGGAAGTTAGGGTGAGTACACAAGACGGACAGCAGTGGAACTCAGGACTCTGGAGATGGGAAAAGGACCAATGAAACGAGGGGACAATTTGCGGGACTCTACTCGAAGCTGGTTGACTTGGAAACATACAAGACAAACTGGCACAGAGAGACAGGAAACACAGGGAAAAAATACGCTGGGGGAAACAAGAGACACATGGAGGGGGTGGAGACAATAACGAGGACAGGTGAAACAGATCAGGGTGTGACAGTTGTATTATGGTACTACATGCTTCACATCATATTGCGAGTAATGGCGATGTTTGGTTATTATATAGAAATTCAGAATGAAAAGGCAGTACAAGCTAGCATATTGGATAGTAGAAGATGTTGTAGCTGGGTATTTGGCCATGGGAAGAAACTTTGCACAACACAGTAAAGCTTACAAGGAGACGTTGGCCACACGTAAACTAGCCACTGCCAGGTAGATCAAACCCGCTTTCTCTGTGATACTGCCTGCGCCGGTCCAGAGTCAGTTAAAAGTACACAACTTGAAGTGTTTGAACACACACAAAATGATTGACTAATTCCGAACCAACACACATACCCCCAATGAGAGAGGAAGTCTGCAGCCGTGGTTCTCCCACTGGTCATAGGTACATGTGACATTTGATGGATCCCTGTGATGTACAGTGATCCCACGCTAGGCCGGAGACTCCTAGGAGTTTCCTATGGCCTGACGTTTGTGTGAGAGGTGACAATATCACACATTGGGTTTGGCTGTTTATTTTTCTGTATCACTGCAAATGAAGTCTTACAGTTCTGTTGGCCACAGTCGAAAGTAGTGCACTACACAGGGAATAGGGTGGCATTTGAGACGAAGTAAAAAGGGAATACTGGCTGAGACTGGAGGATGATCCTCAGGTCAGGAAGTGAAGCTGGCAGGAATTCCAGACCGGGGTGGCTTTGCCCTCCACTTCCTGCGTCGTGACGTGGCTGACTGATGCAGACCAGGGCCAGGCCTAGACCAACCAAGCCCAACATGTGTAAGCCTTCCAGCCTGGAGGGAGTCCCAGGGTCTGTCACCCTGATGTGGCTGACTGACGCAGCTGAAAGACTGGATGACGCAAACCAGACCAGGGCCAGTCTGGGTCCAGCCTCCTACTTCCAGTCTGCTTCCCAGGAATATGGGTCGTGCTATGCCCTTATTGTCTGTCTGAGAGATGAACTGGCAGGATTCCCCTACACAGAGACTGACAGTAAGGTGTCAATCTGTCAGCGCCAACCACAGAGGGAAACACACACAGCTGAAAGATGCCTTCATGACGCAATACAGGAGTTTCACAACCCACAACCCACCACACTGACAGCACAGTAAGGTATGGCCAGGGCACTAAGCTATACAGTCTCTATAAAGCTCACCTTTAAAGGTGTCTTGGTCTTGTTATTCAGAATACCACTGTGTTACAGATATCACGGTGGCGAAACCCAATGCCAACCTCATGGTGGTTAGTGGACCATAACGTTAGCTTTGTGCATTCTCCCTTCTATTGTGAACAGCCTCGGTTATCCACTCTCTCTCATGCATGGAGCTACTTAAGCAGGAGGTAGACTCCTCACGTTGCAAAGGTCAACGGCTTTACTGTACTGGCCAACACACCTGGGACAAAGGCGAAGTGGCTAACATGAATTTCCTATCAAAAGAATTGGTATTATTTGTACCAATGCACATTTGATTTCAATACTGAAAATACCTTGTAATGTGTTTAATGATTTAGAAGAATAAATACAGACGCCATTATAAGGTTCAATACTAAAGTCAATGCATTACTTTATTGGACAATAATGGATGCATATAGCCACAAGCATAGTAAAAACAAATGAATAAAGTTCACAAAGTTCTAATCCCTCTCTGTGGTCTAGAAACAGAAACATTGAAAGCGGGCCGCTGGGGGCGATGGGAAAGGTGAAGGTGCGGCGTTGGTCCAGACCCATTCTGTGTCCTCACTCGGTTTGAGCGAGACAAAAGCCCCACAGAAACCAGAACCTGGGCAGCGCTGCTCTGCTGCTGAGAGTCAGAGAGGAGAAGAATGGGCTCCTTTCAGTGTCTAGCTGGCTGGGCCGGACTAACTGTACAGTACACCTCAGAGAGGCACTCAGAGGAGAGGGGAGATGGGTTACCCAGACAATGGACACACACAGGGATCTCTTCAGCTCTTCAGGATCTCATCTGGCAGCTAGAGTCTGAGAGAGAGAGAGAGAGAGAGAGAGAGAGAGAGAGAGAGAGAGAGAGAGAGAGAGAGAGAGAGAGAGAGAGAGAGAGAGAGAGAGAGACAGAGAGAGAGAGAGGAGAGAGAGAGAGAGAGAGAGAAAGGGACGCTTGGAGGGGGTGGATTTTTGTTTTGGTGTGAATACAAGCGCTTTGATTGCTGCTTCACTCCAAGCTAGGCTGTCCCTGCCGTTGTCAGACTCTGTTGTCTGTTTGGGTACAGCGAGAGTGGCAAGAAAGAGTGAGAGCCGCAGTGGCATTCCAGTTTCATCTGACACCGTGGCTTTTGTTGGAAACTGCAGTCCACCGGAGCCGCTGTTATTGGGTTTGGTTTTCAGCGTGGGGGTAGCTAGCGATGAGCTCTGACACAAATACTTTGAGGGGATGTAACTAACCATCGTGATTCACTCAAAAGTTTCTGTGTCCTCTCTCTGTTCTCACAGACAATGCCAGTGGAGCAGTATTCAGAGATAACGGGCATAACTATTATTCCCACGGCAGAAAATAACCACTTGCAGAGAACATCATGACAACTGATCCACTGGCCAGTAGTGGCCGCAATGCCAAAGCGTTCATGTATGACAAAACTGTCAAAACAAAAGCACAGTCCCTACACAACAAGAACTTCAGTCTGATTGACGAGCCAAGTTCTCAGTAGGAAAAATAAAACATAAAAATCCCTAAAGGACTGCTTCGCTTCTCCTTCTCAGCCAATCCATTAAAAAAACAGACATAACCCAGATAGCAATCATACCGTGTTCCAGACCTGGGTTAAAATGCTATTTGAAATAATTTCAAATACTTTAGTTGGGCTTGATTTAGCTTGTCCGTTGCAATGGAAACAATAGAAAAGTCAAAGCCTGCCCACCCCGGCACTCCAGTCAGCCTAAAACCAAATGTTCAAAGTATTTGAAACTATTTCAAGTACTGTTTGAACCCAGGTAAGTCTGCACATGACCCAGAAGGTTCTGAAAGCAAAGAAAAGGTTAATATTCTATCTCATCCATCAATTCAAGGTTCTTGTATGATTTCACACTTCTATCAAAGACACCTGTCTACATTCCTGATGCAGCCTTCACAAAATAAAAGAAATGGTATAAATACCATAGTATTCACTGTAGTGTTTTTGCAGAATGTACTGTGGTATTCACTGTAGTGCAAAAACACTGTAGTATTTACTGTGGTATTTAAAATCTAGTATACTGTAGTATTTACTCTAGTATTTAATCTAGTATACTGTAGTTTTACTCTAGTATTTACTCTAGTATTTACTCCAGTATTTACTGTTATATACTGTAGTATTTACATTTAGCTATAGAATAAATACTGTAGTAAAAGAAAACTGTACTATACTGTAATATTTACTGTAGTATTTACTATAGTATTTACTCTAGTATTTACTGCGATATACTGATGTATTTACAGTTAACTATAGTTTAAATACTGTAGTAAAAGAAAACTGTACTCTACTGTAATATTTAGCGTATTTTGTTTAATTATCGTTGACATAGAGGTGGAGGCTATCTCCTTCCGGAAACATGCTGCAGAAATACTAAAAGAGCAAATGTTCTATAACTTGTAGGAAGGTAGGACTGGGGTCTGAACGGAGAGTTCAGACATTCTTCTCTTTTCTATAACCTGTAGGTAGGTAGGTAGGTAGGTAGGACTGGGGTCTGAACGGAGAGTTCAGACATTCTTCTCTTTTCTATAACCTGTAGGTAGGTAGGTAGGTAGGTAGGTAGGTAGGTAGGTAGGTAGGTAGGACTGGGGTCTGAACGGAGAGTTCAGACATTCTTCTCTTTTCTATAACCTGTAGGTAGGTAGGTAGGTAGGTAGGTAGGTAGGTAGGTAGGTAGGACTGGGGTCTGAACGGAGAGTTCAGACATTCTTCTCTTTTCTATAACCTGTAGGTAGGTAGGTAGGTAGGTAGGTAGGTAGGTAGGTAGGTAGGTAGGTAGGTAGGTAGGTAGGTAGGTAGGACTGGGGTCTGAACGGAGAGTTCAGACATTCTTCTCTTTTCTATAACCTGTAGGTAGGTAGGTAGGTAGGTAGGTAGGTAGGTAGGTAGGTAGGTAGGTAGGTAGGTAGGTAGGTAGGACTGGGGTCTGAACGGAGAGTTCAGACATTCTTCTCTTTTCTATAACCATGTAGGTAGGTAGGTAGGTAGGTAGGTAGGTAGGAAGGAAGGAAGGAAGGAAGGAAGGAAGGAAGGAAGGAAGGAAGGAAGGAAGGAAGGAAGGAAGGACTGGGGTCTGAACGGAGAGTTCAGAGCTCCTGCTCTTTTCTGTAACGTGTACGGAACACATTACATGATCTATACTTGGCCTGTAGGTTTCTCACTAATGGTGGCACAAATTGCGATATAGGGTATATGCAAATTAATACTGTAGTATTTACTGAAGTTTAAAAAGTTTTGTGTTTTTGGGGACTGTAGTGTTTTTGCAGACTTTACTATAAAATGTACAATAGTATTCTACAATATACTACAAAATTCTATAGTAAGTACTACACATGACCGAGGGATACTACAGTGTGCAGTGTAGTATTCTAAAGTAAACTACAGTTTACTACAGAATTCTATAGTAAACTGTAGTATTTTTTCATGTGGGGAAACAGAATTCAGGAAATTCGCCAACTAGGATTTCTGGAAAACCTAGGAATTTTGGGTATATTACCGGAATTTTGCAACCCTACATGACAGGCCCCAGTACATTGTTGTAGCACACTTACACAGGCCCCAGTCCTTGGACTCTCTCTACATGGCTACCTTGTAGTGTATGGTACATTGTGGTGATGCTCTGTGTTTGACTGGCCCTGCTCTTCCTAAGGTACATAAATAGACCCCATAGTGGTGTGGATGGTACATAAACATACCCATAGTGTTGTGGATGGTACATAACAGACCCCATAGTGGTGTGGATGGTACATTAACATACCCATAGTGGTGTGGATGGTACATAACAGACCCCATAGTGTTGTGGATGGTACATAACAGACCCCATAGTGGTGTGGATGGTACATTAACTGACCCCATAGTGGTGTGGATGGTACATAAACAGACCCTATAGTGGTGTGGATGGTACATAAACAGACCCCATAGTGGTGTGGAAGGTACATAACAGACCCCATAGTGTTGTGGATGGTACATTAACAGACCTTATAGTGGTGTGGATGGTACATAAACAGACCCCATAGTGGTGTGGATGGTACATTACAAACCCCATAGTGGTGTGGATGGTACATAACAGACCTCATAGTGGTGTGGATGGTACATAACAGACCCCATAGTGGTGTGGATGGTACATTAACAGACCCCATAGTGGTGTGGATGGTACATAACAGACCCCACAGTGGTGTGGATGGTACATTAACAGACCCCATAGTGGTGTGGATGGTACATTAACAGACCCCGTAGTGGTGTGGATGGTACATTAACAGACCCCACAGTGGTGTGGATGGTACATAACAGACCCCATAGTGGTGTGGATGGTACATTACAGACCCCATAGTGGTGTGGATGGTACATTAACAGACCCCGTAGTGGTGTGGATGGTACATTAACAGACCCCACAGTGGTGTGGATGGTACATTAACAGACCCCATAGTGGTGTGGATGGTACATTAACAGACCCCATAGTGGTGTGGATGGTACATAACAGACCCCATAGTGGTGTGGATGGTACATAAACAGACCCTATAGTGGTGTGGATGGTACATAAACAGACCCCATAGTGGTGTGGATGGTACATAACAGACCCCATAGTGTTGTGGATGGTACATTAACAGACCTTATAGTGGTGTGGATGGTACATTAACAGAACCCATAGTGGTGTGGATGGTACATAAACAGACCCCATAGTGGTGTGGATGGTACATAAACAGACCCCATAGTGGTGTGGATGGTACATTAACAGACCCCATAGTGGTGTGGATGGTACATTACAGACCCCATAGTGGTGTGGATGGTACATAAACAGGCCCCATATTGGTGTGCGTTCGCATGCTTACGTGTGTGTGTGTGTGTGTGTGTGTGTGTGTGTGTGTGTGTGTGTGTGTGTGTGTGTGTGTGTGTGTGTGTGTGTTTCCATGCATGCTTTCATGTGTGTGTGTTTGTTTCCATGCATGCTTTCACTGTGTGTGTGGCTGTGAACTGTGAACGCATAAGTATGTCTCTGTGTGTGTGTGTGTGCCTGTGTGTGTGTGTGCGCGTGTGTGTGCGCGCGTGTGTGTGCGTGTGTGTGCGCGCGTGTGTGCGCGTGTGTGCGCGTGTGTGTGCGTGTGTGTGTGTGTGTGTGTGCGCGTGTGTGCGCGTGTGTGCGTGTGTGTGTGTGTGTGTGTGTGTGTATGTGTGTGTGTGTGTGTGTGTGTGTGTGTGTGTGTATTTTAAATCCCAGATGTTACCTGTTAATTCAGGGTTGATGCCAAAGCTGGGTCTAGACCTCCACTGTAGAGTTACTGTGTCCGTTCTGGGCCGTGTAAACACACACACACACCACTGTGCAACACATGCCGACATGTTGCTGATTAAACATCACAATACCCTCAAACATATTTTGAAAAGTTCAAACAGCCCTTGGTAGCAGTGCAGACAGGAGACTTTCACACAGCGATATAACGTGTTTTCTTGCAGATTTCCTAAAACTAGTGATTACCGAGTTAATCACTGAAATTCCTGTGAGTTCTTACAGGCTACTGTGGATATTCCAACAGTGGGGTCGTTGTTCTAGGGGTCTTTGCCGGCTTTACGCCCGTTCAAAAATATGTTTTTTGTATCTTGTTGGAAAAACCTAACCGGACCGTTCAGTTTATAGAAGAAACAGTGTAGCAGACAGAAAAGTTTATATGTGGATAATACGCCTTTGAAAACAGTCAAGTTCAGAGATGCGAGTCCCTCGTAGACTTGTTTAAGGCAAGCAGATAGCAGAAGGGAGTCAAAATAAAAATAAAGACGAATGAAAATGAAGGGAATCTTTCATTCAGAGTGTCTAGTAATCTCTAGCCTGCTTCCCAAATAGTACCCTATTCCCTCTGTAGTGCACTCCGTTTGACCAGACACCTATGTATCTTGGTCAAAAGTAGTGCACTACAAAGGGAATAGGGTGCCATGTGGGAAGCAGAACATGTCATCCCCAAGCATGATAAACCACCAACCCCCCCCCCCCCAAAAAAACACAATGGAGGAATAGAATAACTTATTGACTTGAGGACAAAGGTCACGTTATGACATCAAAGACAAAGGTCAAAGAGTCACATTCCTTCTAAGGCTGTGAGGGAGCGTCACTACTGTGGGGGAGAGGGCATTACCGTGGGGGAGACAGCATCATTGTGGGGGAGGGAGAATCACTGTGGTGGAGAATCGCTGTGTGGGAGGGAGGATCACTGTGTGGGAGGGAGAATCACTGTGGTGGAGAATCGCTGTGTGGGAGGGAGGATCACTGTGTGGGAGGGCGAATCACTGTGGTGGAGGGAGAATCACTGTGGGGGAGAATCACTGTGTGGGAGGGAGGATCACTGTGTGGGAGGGCGAATCACTGTGGTGGAGAATCGCTGTGTGGGAGGGAAAATCACTGTGGTGGAGAATCACTGTGTGGGAGGGAGAATCACTGTGGTGGAGAATCGCTGTGTGGGAGGGAAAATCACTGTGGTGGAGAATCGCTGTGTGGGAGGGAGGATCACTGTGGTGGAGAATCGCTGTGTGGGAGGGAGAATCACTGTGGTGGAGAATCGCTGTGGTGGAGAATCGCTGTGGTGGAGAATCGCTGTGGTGGAGAATCACTGTGGTGGAGAATCGCTGTGTGGGAGGGAAAATCACTGTGGTGGAGAATCACTGTGTGGGAGGGAGAATTACTGTGGTGGAGAATCGCTGTGGTGGAGAATCGCTGTGGTGGAGAATCGCTGTGGTGGAGAATCACTGTGGTGGAGAATCGCTGTGGTGGAGAATCGCTGTGTGGGAGGGAAAATCACTGTGGGGGAGAATCACTGTGGTGGAGAATCGCTGTGTGGGAGGGAGGATCACTGTGGAGGAGAATCGCTGTGTGGGAGAGTGAATCACTGTGGGGGAGCATCGCTGCAGGTGAGGGAGCATCACTGTGGGGGAGCATCGCTGTGGTGGAGCATCGCTGCAGGTGAGGGAGCATCACTGTGGGGGAGCATCGCTGTGGGAGAGGAAATCACTGTGTGAGAGCATCACTGTGGACACATAAGCCTTGTGGGTTTGTTGTTGTATTGGTTGAGGTCCAAAATGACACCCTTTCCCCTTTATTGTGCACTACATTTGACCAGGGCCCACAGGCATCTACGTACTATATACGGAATAGGGGGCCATTTTGGACACAAGCATTGTACTCTGTTTGACTCCATCCATCACAGAGATTTCTGGTCACAAAAATTACATTCATTATTTTATTTTGTGTTTCAGCATTTTGTGTTTTTTTTTATATATAGTTGACTGTGATTAGAATGTGGATCTGATGTAAAACATTACTTTATTGTATAAATTGAATGTGAATTGAGAAGGTTGAGAATGTGATCAGGAGATGTGATCAGGAGATGTGATCAGGAGATGTGGTCAGGAGATGTGATCAGGAGATGTGGTCAGGAGATGTGATCAGGAGATGTGGTCAGGAGATGTGATCAGGAGATGTGGTCAGGAGATGTGATCAGAAGATGTGATCAGGAGATGTGATCAGGAGATGTGATCAGGAGATGTGGTCAGGAGATGTGATCAGGATATGTGATCAGGAGATGTGGTCAGGAGATGTGGTCAGGAGATGTGATCAGGAGATGTGATCAGGAGATGTGGTCAGGAGATGTGATCAGGAGATGTGGTCAGGAGATGTGATCAGGAGATGTGGTCAGGAGATGTGGTCAGGAGATGTGATCAGGAGATGTGGTCAGGAGATGTGATCAGGTGATGTGGTCAGGAGATGTGTTCAGGAGATGTGGTCAGGCGATGTGGTCAGGAGATGTGATCAGGAGATGTGGTCAGGAGATGTGATCAGGAGATGTGATCAGGAGATGTGATCAGGCGATGTGGTCAGGAGATGTGATCAGATGTGGTCAGGAGATGTGGTCAGGAGATGTGATCAGGAGATGTGATCAGGAGATGTGATCAGGCGATGTGGTCAGGAGATGTGATCAGATGTGGTCAGGATTTGTGGTAAGCTATTAAACAAAAAGGAAATGACACCCTATTCCCTATATAGTGCACTACTTTTGACCTGACCCGGGTGCCATAGGGCGCCATTTTGGACGTAACTGTAATGAGCCACTGATGACGTGTTGTTCTTTTATCTTAAGGCATCTACACACGCAGTGTCTGTCTGTCTGTCTGTCTGTCTGTCTGTCTGTCTGTCTGTCTGTCTGTCTGTCTGTCTGTCTGTCTCTTCACAGCTCTGAGACAAACACTTTAAAAACACTTAGCTCATTCTATGAGCTCTGAGTTCAAAATCCCACCAAACTGTCTCATCTGTGATTTAGTGGAAGATGATGTAATTGGTAGCTGCTCGGTAATTACATGTGTAGTTGATAGACATGTCAAGCCACACACGCTTAAGCAATAAGACCCAAGGGTGTGTGGTATATGGCCAATATACCACGGCTAAGGGATATTCTTAGGCACAATGCAATATATTGGGCACAACCCCCCCCCCGAGTTGCCTTATTGCTTTTATAAACAAACGTAAATAGAGAAGTAGAAATAAATCAGCATTCAGGGCTCGATCCACCCAGTTTATAATAACATTTAGAGAGCAGGTGAGACAGCAGAGACACTAAATCTCTTTTAAACTTGCCACTAAGATTGTCCATAGAGCAGTGATGGATATAGACGCTTGCTCGTAGGCACAGCGTACCTTCCCCCAATCCTAAACACAGTAGGTACACGCTAATGATAGCGCCGCGATTTTAAACTTGTTATATATCGTCCAGCGTGGCAGATCAACAGACGTTAGGCGTTTTATTATCGTGCGGTCTATTCCGCCTTCGGAAAATTATCGAACTGGAAACTCCGTTTGGAAACTGTTTCAGCCTAACAGGAGTTCACAATGAGAGCAATTACCCAACAGTGACTGCCACTGGCAATGATGCACACACACACACACACACACACACACACACACACACACACACACACACACACACACACAGGCTGCAGACTGGCTTGCATGGAAAAGGAGCAAACAACTAGCCTGGTGTTTCTAAATCTGCAAACATCCAATTGAGATTATAAACTGGGTGGTTTTGAGCCCTGAATTCTGATTGGCTGACAGCCGTGGTATATCAGACTGTATACCACGGGTATGACAAAATAGTTATTTTTACTGCTCTAATTACATTGGTAACCAGTTTATAATAGCAATAAGGCACCTCTGGCCAATATACCATGGCTAAGGGCTGTATCCAGGCACTCTGCATTGTGTATATACCACACACCCTCATGCCTTATTAGGCAGGCAGACAGTGTGAGCAGAGGAGAAACAACAATTTCTTTATTTAACCAGGCAAGTGAGTTAAGAACAAATTCTAATTTTCAATGACAGCCTAGGAACAGTTCTTGTTGCCTTGTTCAGGGGCAGAATGACAGATTTTTACCTTGTCAGCTCAGGGATTTGATCTTGAAACCTTTTTTGTTGTTGTTATCTACATGACATGGCTATTTGAGAATGAAACAGGTGCCAACAACAAAAAAGCTGAGAATTGCTCTCATTTTCCCACCACCTCAAGGTTTTTAAATTCAATTCTCATTATGGTTGTTTTACAACACAGTGACCAGGGGGAGGATAAAGTGCCCCAACCATACTGCTAATGATGCCGTATACACACACACACACACACACACACACACACACACACACACTGTACCTAAATGAGCCAAACAAGCTGGCTCTGCTGACTAATGATACTAAAGCCGTGTATTCACACACACACACACACACATAGAAACACACACACATAGAAACACACACACATAGAAACACACACACATAGAAACACACACACATAGAAACACACACACATAGAAACACACACACATAGAAACACACACACGGCAATTGAGCTGTATAAACCAGCCTGCCTTTAGAGGTGAGGTTTTACCCTGGCATTACCAGCAAGCCCGTAATTCTGTCTAGTTAGAAACATAGCCTGGTTCTTGTTAAATAACCACATCTACTCAGCTATAACAATTGATTTCATCAGCAAGAAAATATATTTATAGTTTTTCTAAGGTATAGTTGAAAGAGTTTGTTCCTTTAGATCTGTAGTTGATGGAGTTTGTTCTGGTTAGGCCCGTCCTGCTCTGTTGGAGGAACCAGTACTGGTGAGGCCCGTCCTGCTCTGTTGGAGGAAACAGTACTGGTGAGGCCCGTCCTGCTCTGTTGGAGGAACCAGTTCTGGTGAGGCCCGTCCTGCTCTGTTGGAGGAACCAGTTCTGGTGAGACCCGTCCTGCTCTGTTGGAGGAACCAGTACTGGTGAGGCCCGTCCTGCTCTGTTGGAGGAACCAGTTCTGGTGAGGCAGTCCTGCTCTGTTGGAGGAACCAGTTCTGGTGAGGCCCGTCCTGCTCTGTTGGAGGAACCAGTACTGGTGAGGCCGTCCTGCTCTGTTGGAGGAACCAGTACTGGTGAGGCCCGTCCTGCTCTGTTGGAGGAACCAGTACTGGTGACAATAAATTTCACATACTGTTGTGCAAATGGAATAGACAACAGGTGGAAATTATAGGCAATTAGCAAGACACCCCCAATAAAGGAGTGGTTCTGCAGGTGGTGACCACAGACCACTTCTCAGTTCCTATGCTTCCTGGCTGATGTTTTGGTCACTTTTGAATGCTGGCGGTGCTTTCACTCTAGTGGTAGCATGAGACGGAGTCTACAACCCACACAAGTGGCTCAGGTAGTGCAGCTCATCCAGGATGGCACATCAATGCGAGCTGTGGCAAGAAGGTTTGCTGTGTCTGTCAGCGTAGTGTCCAGAGCATGGAGGCGCTACCAGGAGACAGGCCAGTACATCAGGAGACGTGGAGGAGACCGTAGGAGGGCAACAACCCAGCAGCAGGACCGCTACCTCCGCCTTTGTGCAAGAAGGAGCAGGAGGAGCACTGCCAGAGCCCTGCAAAATGACCTCCAGCAGGCCACAAATGTGCATGTGTCTGCTCAAACGGTCAGAAACAGACTCCATGAGGGTGGTATGAGGGCACGACGTCCACAGGTGGGGGTTGTGCTTACAGCCCAACACCGTGCAGGACGTTTGGCATTTGCCAGAGAACACCAAGATTGGCAAATTCGCCACTGGCGCCCTGTGCTCTTCACAGATGAAAGCAGGTTCACACTGAGCAGACTCCTCAGACCCCTTGTGAGACCATATGCTGGTGCAGTTGGCCCTGGGTTCCTCCTAATGCAAGACAATGCTAGACCTCATGTGGCTGGAGTGTGTCAGCAGTTCCTGCAAGAGGAAGGCATTGATGCTATGGACTGGCCCGCCCGTTCCCCAGACCTGAATCCAATTGAGCACATCTGGGACATCATGTCTCGCTCCATCCACCAACGTCACGTTGCACCACAGACTGTCCAGGAGTTGGCGGATGCTTTAGTCCAGGTCTGGGAGGAGATCCCTCAGGAGACCATCCGCCACCTCATCAGGAGCATGCCCAGGCGTTTTAGGGAAGTCATACAGGCACGTGGAGGGGCCACACACTACTGAGCCTCATTTTGACTTGTTTTAAGGACATTACATCAAAGTTGGACCAGCCTGTAGTGTGGTTTTCCACTTTAATTTTGAGTGTGACTCCAAATCCAGACCTCCATGGGTTGATAAATTGGATTTCCATTGATTATTTGTGTGTGATTTTGTTGTCAGCACATTCAACTATGTAAAGAAAAAAGTATTTAATAAGATTATTTCATTCATTCAGATCTAGGATGTGTTATTTTAGTGTTCCCTTTATTTTTTTGAGCAGTGTATTACGTTACAGCCTTATTTTAAAATTGATAAAATAAAACATTTTCCTCAGCAATCTACACACAATACCCCATAAAGACAAAGCGAAAATTGGTTTTTAGAAATGTTTGCGAATGTATACAAAATAATAAACAGAAATACCTTATTTACAGAAGTATTCAGACTCGTCGCTATGAGACTCTAAATTGAGGACAGGTGAATCCTGTTTCCATTGATCTTCCTTGCGATGTTTCTACAACTTGATTGGAGTCCACCTGTGGTAAATTCAATTGATTGGAAATGATTTGGAAAGGCACACACCTGTTTATTTAAGGTCCCACAGTTGACAGTGCATGCCAGAGCAAAAACCAAGCCACGAGGTCGAAGGAATTGTCCGTAGAGATCCGAGACAGGATTGTTTCCATGCACAGATCTGGGGAAGGGTACCAAAAAATTTCTGCAGCATTGAAGGTCCCCAAGAACACAGTGACCCCAATCATTCTTAAATGTTAGAAGTTTGGAATCACCAAGACTCTTCCTAGAGCTGGCCGCCCGACAAAACTGAGCAATCAGGGGATAAGGGCATTGGTCAGGGAGTTCACCAAGACCCCGATGGTCACTCTGACAGATTTCTAGTTCCTTTGTGGAGATGGGAGAAACTTCCAGAAGGACAACCATCTCTGCAGCACTCCACCAATAAGGCCTTAATGGTAGAGTGGCCAGGCGGAAGCCACACACTTAAAGACTCTCAGACCATGAGAAACAAGATTCTCTGGTCTGATGAAACCAAGATTGAACTCTTTGGCCTGAATGCCAAGCGTCACGTCTGGAGGAAACCTGGCACCATCCCTACGGTGAAGCATGGTGTTGGCAGCATCATGCTGTGGGGATATTTTTCAGCGGCAGGGAATGGTAAACTAGGCAGGATCGAGGCAAAGATGAACGGAGCAAAGTACAGAGAGATCCTTGATGAAAACCTGCTCCAGAGTGCTCAGGACCTCAGACTGGGGAAAAAGTTCACCTTCCAACAGGACAACGACCCTAAGCACACTGCCAAGACAACACAGGAGTGGCTTCGGGACAAGTCTCTGAATGTCCTTGAGTGGCCCAGCCAGAGCCCGGACTTGAACCCGATCGAACATCTCTGGAGAGACCTGAAAACAGCTGTGCAGCAACACTCCCCATCTAATCTGACAGAGCCTGAGAGGATCTGTAGAGAAGAATGGGAGAAACTCCCCAAATACACGTGTGCCAAGCTTGTAGCGTCATACCCAAGAAAACTCAATGCTGTAATCGCTGCCAAAGGTGCTTTATCAAAGTACTGAGTAAAGGGTCTGAATTCTTACATAAAAGTGATATTTCAGTTCTTTATTTAAAAAAAATAGCAAGCATTTATAAAGACCTGTTTTTGCTTTGTCCTTATGGTGTATTGTGTGTAGATTGATGAGGAAATAAAACAATTTATAACATTTTAGAATAAGGCTGTAACGTAACAAAATGCGGAAAAAGTCAAGTGTTCTGAATACTTTCCGAAGGCACCGTAACACCAACATTGACCTAACCCTTAATGTAACCTTAACCAACATCAAATCTGTGGTTAGAAGCATGTGCTTCAGTCATTAATCAGATATTCGTCAGTGTCCCAGTTATTCAGTCATTAATCAGATATTCGTCAGTGTCCCAGTGCTTCAGTCATTAAAGTCGGATCCAGATATACGAGACACCAATCTGTCAGCAGCATGGCTGTGCGTCAGCCAACACAGTCCCCCGACCCCCTGACCCAGGTCGCTACGCTTGATCAGGTTCCTTTTATCTCCCCGTCCCTCTGACGTACACCCAACTATGTGCTCCACAGGACATTTCTGCTGGTCACACACACGCACACACAAGCACGTGCACACACACACGCACACACACGCACACCCACCCATGCCCGTCTGCATGCACAAACACAGGTAATCTACTCTAATTAGGTTGATGGTATAGAGAAGATAGGAAGACACCCAGTGGTGGATCCTGGCTGAGTTTTACATTGCACCTGTGTATTAGATTTCATCCCATGCAGGCGGGGGACTTAGAAGGTCAAACATGGACGGATAGGTGAGGGAAAGACCAGTGGAGAACAGACAGAGGGTGAAGGATGGCTTTAGACCAGACCAGTAGAGAACAGACAGAGGATGAGGGATGGCTTTAGACCAGACCAGTAGAGAACAGACAGAGGATGAGGGATGGCTTCAAACCAGACCAGTAGAGAACAGACAGAGGGTGAAGGATGCTTTAGACCAGACCAGTAGAGAACAGACAGAGGATGAGGGATGGCTTCAGACCAGACCAGTAGAGAACAGACAGAGGGTGAAGGAGCTTTAGACCAGACCAGTAGAGAACAGACAGAGGATGGGGGATGGCTTCAGACCAGACCAGTAGAGAACAGACAGAGGATGAGGGATGGCTTTAGACCAGACCAGTAGAGAACAGACAGAGGATGAGGGATGGCTTTAGACCAGACCAGTAGAGAACAGACAGGGGATGAGGGATGACTTTAGACCAGACCAGTAGAGAACAGACAGAGGATGAGGGATGGCTTTAGACCAGACCATTAGAGAACAGACAGGGGATGAGGGATGGCTTTAGACCAGACCAGTAGAGAACAGACAGGGGATGAGGGATGGCTTTAGACCAGACCATTAGAGAACAGACAGGGGATGAGGGATGGCTTCAGACCAGACCAGTAGAGAACAGACAGAGGATGAGGGATGGCTTTAGACCAGACCAGTAGAGAACAGACAGAGCATGAGGGATGGCTTTAGACCAGACCAGTAGAGAACAGACAGAGGATGAGGGATGGCTTTAGACCAGACCAGTAGAGAACAGACAGGGGATGAGGGATGGCTTTAGACCAGACCAGTAGAGAACAGACAGAGGATGAGGGATGGCTTTAGACCAGACCAGTAGAGAAAAGACAGGGGGGTGAGGGATGGCTTTAGACCAGACCAGTAGAGAACAGACAGGGGATGAGGGATGGCTTCAGACCAGACCAGTAGAGAACCGACAGAGGATGAGGGATGGCTTTAGACCAGACCATTAGAGAACAGACAGGGGATGAGGGATGGCTTCAGACCAGACCAGTAGAGAACCGACAGAGGATGAGGGATGGCTTTAGACCAGACCAGTAGAGAACAGACAGAGGATGTGGGATGGCTTTAGACCAGACCAGTAGAGAACAGACAGGGGATGAGGGATGGCTTTAGACCAGACCAGTAGAGAACAGACAGAGGATGAGGGATGGCTTTAGACCAGACCAGTAGAGAACAGACAGAGGATGAGGGATGGCTTCAGACCAGACCAGTAGAGAACAGACAGAGGATGAGGGATGGCTTCAGACCAGACCAGTAGAGAACAGACAGAGGATGAGGGATGGCTTTAGACCAGACCAGTAGAGAACAGACAGAGGATGAGGGATGGCTTCAGACCAGACCAGTAGAGAACAGACAGAGGATGAGGGATGGCTTTAGACCAGACCAGTAGACAACAGACAGAGGGTGAGGGATGGCTTTAGACCAGACCAGTAGAGAACAGACAGAGGATGAGGGATGGCTTTAGACCAGACCAGTAGAGAACAGACAGAGGATGAGGGATGGCTTTAGACCAGACCAGTAGAGAACAGACAGGGGATGAGGGATGGCTTTAGACCAGACCAGTAGAGAACAGACAAGGCGTGAGGGATGACTTTAGACAAGCATCCATGTAACTCCCCCCTTTAAATTACCCTGAGGGGCTGTTCAATCACTTAGGGTCAAGGTCAGAGAGGGTCAAGGTCAGTGAGGGTCAAGGTCAGAGAGGTTCAAGGTCAGAGTTAGAGTTAGGGTTCAAACACACTTCCTTTCTTGAAGTGAATAGGGAAGAGAGGATCCATTTAAAAAGTATTAGATCCAATCAAATCAAAGTTTATTGGTCATGTGCACAGTATACAGGGTGTAAATGGTACAGTGAAATGCTGACTGGCAAGCTCTCCTCAACAGTGCAAAAAAGCAGTAGAACATGTCATTAAAATGGAACAGGGCAGAGCTGCTTGGTGAGTGTTTCTGTGATGGGTTTTTTCCTCACTATCAATGTGCATACAAACAAACACACACACACACACACACACACACACACACACACACACACACACACACACACACACACACAAACACACAAACACACAAACACACAAACACACAAACACAGACAGACACACACACACACACACACAGACACACACACACACACACACACACACACACACACAGACACACACACACACACACACACATACTGTACACACACACAAACACAAACACACAAACACACACACAGACACACATGAAAACAAGCCCTCATTGGGATTTCCAATCATGTCTGCCACAGTGAGGGTCACGTCCTCGTCCTCTTCTCTCCTCCTCCCCCTCCTCCTCTCTTCCTTCTCCTCCTTCTCTCCTCCTCATCCCCTTCTCTCCTCCTTCTTCTCCTCCTCCTCCCTCTCCTCTCCCCCTCCACAGCAACTGTCTCTTTGTCTCCAGGCCGGCTGGCAAAACAGAGATAATCTGGACTAAATTAAATTTGAAACTGAAGCCATGTCATCCATGAAGGCCTCACAATAGGAGAAAAGGTCTGTCTTTCAGGGAAGGAGAAGAGGAGGCAGGGAAGGAGGCAGGGAAGGAGGAAGGGAAGGAGGGATGGAGAGTGGCAGGCAAAGGACTAAAAGAGGCAGGGAGGGAGAGATGAAGAGAGGCAGAGAAGGAGGGAGGAAGGTCTTGGCCGGTTAACAGCACAGTGGTCAGGCAGTAAATCTAGCATTAGATCACCATTCCATGTCACCGTGTTGCTTCAGACATCCAGCAATATAAAAGATTGATTAGGCCATTATGTAAAAACCCGTTCTCCTAAAAATCCCTCAACTGCTGTTTTGCTGCGAAGTTACATTGCATTCAGACTCTCACCAAGAACTGATGCCAAGTAGCCTACATACAAATGGAGCACAACAAAAGAACCTACCCAGTTGGGGAATAGATTGAGTGGTGTAGTCAATTGCTTCACACTAAAATGTTGTGAAAAAAACAAAAAAAATTCCGTCACAAACCTTAAAGTGCTTTTATAGCAGCATCAAAAATAAGTTGCTCTCAGAATACCTTTCCCTCCCTTCTAACTCACTCAGTGTTTTGATTAAATTAGTGAGACAACATTAGTTCTCCCAAACAACATGTAGAAGTCTGACAACTAAAATAAGCCGGCTCTAGTAGGGAATTTGGCTGGGTGGCTAGGTCTGAGGGGGAGGTGGCTGGAGGGCTGGGACTGGGGGCGAGGTGGCTGGAGGGCTGGGTCTGGGTTGAGAGGTGGCTGGAGGGCTGGGACTGGGTTGAGAGGTGGCTGGAGGGCTGGGACTGGGGGTGAGGTGGATGGAGGGCTGGGACTGGGGGTGAGGTGGATGGAGGGCTGGGTCTGGGTTGAGAGGTGGCTGGAGGGCTGGGACTGGGGGAGAGGTGGCTGGAGGGCTGGGTCTGGGTTGAGAGGTGGCTGGAGGGCTGGGACTGGGGGTGAGGTGGATGGAGGGCTGGGTCTGGGTTGAGAGGTGGCTGGAGGGCTGGGACTGGGGGCGAGGTGGCTGGAGGGCTGGGTCTGGTGGTGAGGTGGATGGAGGGCTGGGACTGGGGGTGAGGTGGATGGAGGGCTGGGTCTGGGTTGAGAGGTGGCTGGAGGGCTGGGTCTGGGTTGAGAGGTGGCTGGAGGGCTGGGACTGGGGGTGAGGTGAGGTGGATGGAGGGCTGGTTCTGGAGGGCTGGTTCTGGAGGGCTGGGTTGAGAGGTGGCTGGAGGCTGGATTTGGAGGGCTGGATCTGGGGCGAGTTCACTGGAGGGCTGCATCTGGTAGCGAGGTGGCTGGAGGCCTGGTTCTGGAGGGCTGGGTCTGGAGGGCTGGTTCTGGAGGGCTGGGTCTGGGCTGGGTTTGGCGGGAGAGGTGGCTGCATGGCTGGGGCTGGGGGCATGATGACTTTAGGGCTGGGTCTGGAGGCCTGGTTCTGGAGGGCTGGATCTGGGCTGGGTTTGGCAGGAGAGGTAGCTGCATGGCTGGTGCTGGGGGCATGATGACTTTAGGGATGGGTCTGGTGGGCTGGATCTGGAGGACTGGGTCTGGAGAGCTGGATCTGGAGAGCTGGATCTGGAGGGCTGGTTCTGGAGGGTTGGGTCTGGAGGACTGGGTCTGGAGGACTGGGTAGCTGGAGGGCTGTGTAGTTGGAGGTTTGCGTCTGGGAGCGATGTGGTTGATTGGCTTGGCCTGGGGGCGAGGTGGAAAAATAAGTGATGGCATGTTTACCAGACTGATTTAGTCAGGCAGCCTCACAGTGTTCTGTTCACTAGTCTCCGGGATAGCCCTGATTTCAGCTTCTGTGTGTTTTCCCCTGGCTTTCACAGTCAGCTAGAATCAAATGGAGCTTCTGCTGCTCCCTGGCTGGACTGGACTGGCTCCCTGGCTGGACGACCTGTCTGGCTGGACTGGACTGGCTCCCTGGCTGAGCCTGGGGAAACCCCTCTCAACACTGGACACACTAGTTGTAATTATGGTCTAGGCTGAGAATAGCAGCAAGGCGGAGGGAGGGGATGACCAAGCCAGTTTCCACCACTGTAATAAGGTGTTGGCAAGCCCTGCAGAGAGAGAGAGAGAGAGAGAGAGAGAGAGAGAGAGAGAGAGAGAGAGAGAGAGCGCAAGAGAGAGCAAGAGAGCGAGAGAGCAAGAGAGGCTATGTCTGCCCTAGCCAACCCTGGTCCTCCAAGACCGCACTGACCACAGGCTGTTCTGGGGCTGGACTAAATCACTTAAACAATTACAGGAGGGGGGAGCCTTCCTTAGGTCCAGGGTGTTCCAAGTGTTTAATATGTGCTAATAGAACCCTGAACAACCACATCCCCCCCACTGGGCCAAGGTTGGCTGACTCCCTTGGTTTTACACACCTATATACATAATTTACATACTGGATGGTTATATACAGAATTATTCAACTAAACTGTTGGTCTTATACAATCAACACTCTGAACTAAACTTGTCTTGGGGTCTTTTACGAGCAAGATTTTGTTGTTGTTTGGCAATGAGAGAGTATTTTTGGACTGACATGAATTTGGATATAATATATGTTCTAACGGTAAATATGTCCAGTTGAATAAAGTCATTCAAAGTCAAATATTTGTTTAGTGTAGAACAACAATAAGACTGGATTGAATGGGACCGTAGCTTTTGTTTGCCTCTTATGTTTTCTCATAATAGAGGATCAGAGAGAGGTTAGACTTTGACTGTGACTGGTTTAGAACGTTCAGTTCATTACCCACAGTTCAATAAGGTGATTACACTCTGGTTATCAGGAAGTAGCCCACTTAGCGACAGGGTCAAAGTTCATCAATATGAATGAATAAACGGATCAACATAGTTTAACTGTGGCAACGCAACAAAATCAGATTGGGATTGGCAAAGTATATGAACCAATCGTATTGCTGATTTTAGATTCTAAACAAAAGGTAATTTGCAGAAGAAAAAAAACATTGGTTGAGTATGGAAAACCTTGACTGTGTCCTTAATGGCACCCTATTGGCCCTGGTCAAAAACACTACAGTATAGGGAATAGAGAAGAGGGTTCCCATTGGAACGTAGGCTTTATGTCTTTGTACAACAGATGGACATGGATGTTTCATGGGTTTTTATGGGTTTGGTTTTCATAACTTTGTTGGGGTTGTAGATTTATTTAGATTTCAGAACTGTTACATAAAGAGATTATAAGTGTCACGCCCTGACCTGAGAGAGACGGTTTGTTTCTCTATGTGGTTAGGTCAGGGTGTGGGGTGGGTATTCTATGGTGTCTATTTCTTTGTGTTGAGCCGAATATGGTTCCTAATCAGAGGCAGCTGTCTATCGTTGTCTCTGATTAGGAAACATACTTAGGCAGCCTTTCCCCACCTGTAGTTGTGGGATCTTATTTTTTGTACTGCTTGTTGTAGCCTGCAAGACGTTACGGTCATTTGTTTAAAGTGTTCTGGTTTATAATAAATTAAGATGAACACTCACCACGCTGCACTTTGGTCTACTCCTTTGGACGGTTGTTACAATATCTGACCTTTTGGAGCTCAATGCATGTTTCTACAGTACAAACAGAAGTATATTATTAGCACAGTTTACCAGTCCTCATCTCAACAAAACAGGTTACAAAATATCATACCACGATGCAGATGAGCGCTTATATTTTGTTCAGACAGTTTATAAAAAAAGGGTTTATAATCCAGACTGAGACAACAGGATTTATAATCATAGACCAAGAAAACAGGGTTTATAATCCAGATTGAGACAACAGGGTTTATAATCCAGACTGAGACAACAGGGTTTATAATCATAGACCAGGAAAACAGGGTTTATAATCATAGACCAAGAAAACAGGGTTTACATTTTAGTCATTTAGCAGACGCTCTTATCCAGAGTGACTTACAGTAGTGAATGCATACATTTCATACAATTTCATACATTTTTTTTTTTTTTTCTGTGCTGGACCCCTGTGGGAATCGAACCCACAACCCTGGTGTTGCAAACACCATGCTCTACCAACTGAGCTACAGGGAAGGCTAAAAAATCTGCTGTTTCCAGTTACAATAGTCATTTACAACATTAACATTTTACATTTCAGTCATTTAGCAGACGCTCTTGTACAGCGTGACTTACAGTAGTGAATGCATACATTCACTACTTCGTTTTCATTTCATAAATGTTTTAAAACGTTATTATTATATATTTTTTTTCATACCTGCCCCCTGTGGGAATCAAACCCACAACCCTGGCGTTGCGAACACCATGCATTGCAAACACCATGCTCTACCAACTGAGCTACAGGGAAGGTTTAGAATCTAGACTGAGACAAAAGGGTTTATAATCCAGACTGAGACAACAGGGTTTATAATCCAGACTGAGACAACAGGGTTTATAATCCAGACTGAGACAACAGGGTTTATAATCCAGACTGAGACAACAGTGTTTATAATCCAGACTGAGGCAGACACACACAGTACGTCACTGTGAAAGCCAACCTCATAATTGTTGTCTGCACAGGGAAAGACTTCAATCTTCATCACACAAAGCATATCAAACGTGTTTCCACAATTTAAAGCTGACTCCATGTTTACTGTCTGTCCAATAGCGTTCCCCAACAGAAAGAGCCCTGATTTGTAATGGAATGTCTAGGTACCACCCACAGATGGAATCCCCTAACCCCAATACAAACCATTCCCATCCACATTCCCAAACCACTCCAAAAACAACATGAAAAGTCAAACCAAAACGTCAGCATATGTAGACGTCAGGCCCGGATAGGCTTTTGTCACCAAAAATACATTCCTCACCTCCACCCTAGGCAACCACCACATCGATTGTGTGTGACGGAGATAATGATTGTGCCATACAGCTTGACTCGTTGTAGGGCAGGGTTTACTGGGCCTCAGGGGACGCCTGTGTGTGCGTACGTGCGTGTGTGTGTGTGCGCAAGGCGGGAGTGCATGCACATGTGTGTGTGCATGTGTGTGTGCGTAATTGAAACAATAACAAAAGGGACACCCCCAGCCTCAGTTTTGAGCTAAGGGATGGGCCTGGAGAAACATAAAATCATAGTTCTCGCCATGATTTCAGTCTATACATTGTATGTTTACAATTACATTGTTCACAAACATTGGAGTGAAACAAGCTTATATGTTGGGTTCTGATGGGGGTTACGACAGTTGAACTAAGCTTGTGAGGCATTTATAAGTTATATTCTTCAAGAATCAATGGATATCATTAATTTAAAGGGGGTTTAACAGAGAAGTTTTACATAGAATACATACCCATCATTCATCTGCCTTGAACACTCTACTGTGTTTACTTTGTCTTTGCAAAAGTCTACTTCCATGTGAGGCCTTGTTCCCTGAAGTGTGACAGTCACCATGTTTCCTAAAACAGTCTGTGGAACCACATGGTACAAAAGTGATCCTAAAAACACACCATGCAGCTGTGATTAAAAAACACCATGACAACTCATAACAAAAGAATGAACTTGCTACGTTGTGATGTCATTTTTTATGCCGTGTGTATTTTTCCTCAGTAATTGCACATCTGAAATGAAATTGGGATTTTTTACCCAGTCATTAGTAGGGCCTGTTTAAAAGACCATTAGCTAAAAACACTACAGAGCCTCCTCCTCCGGAGTCCGGATACCAAAATAAACATTTAGGGGCAGAATGGCGGAATGGGAACCGTGTTTCATGTGATTCATGCAGATGGTTATTCTGGTCGAGTGGCCATGGAGTTCAGATATACAATGTCAAACCTCAATCTGAAGGATACAGTTAGGTGAACACAGAGGTTTGGGAAGGTTGTATAAATATCTCAAACGACAGGGAGGACCTCCTTACACCACAGGCTGACAGGCTGACAAGGGTTCTAACACACACACACACTCACACACACACACACACACACTCACACACTCTCTCTCTCACACACACACACACACACACTCTCACACACACACACACACACTCACACACACACACACACTCACACACACACACACACACACACACACTCTCACACACACACACAAATGTGCACAAACACACACTGTTCTATTTACTATTGAGGGTGTTTCAGCAACTTTGTTTATGTGGGCTTAGTTTTGACCTGAGAAGATGTCTTTATCCTCCACCTCTCTCTGGTTCCCATTAGGTGTTTGGACTGGGAGTCCTGGTTGGCAGGGTAGGGGAGCTCCACTGTAGCCTGGTTATAGCCAACTAAAAGGTAAACTCACCATTATGAGCACAGCATCTAGTCTGGTTGACCAGCTCAGCATCTTGTCTGCTTTGACCAGCTCAGCATCTAGTCTGGTTTGACCAGCTCAGCATCTTGTCTGGTATGACCAGCTCAGCATCTAGTCTGGTTTGACCAGCTCAGCTTCTAGTCTGGTTTGACCAGCTCAGCATCTGGTCTGGTTTGACCAGCTCAGCTTCTAGTCTGGTTTGACCAGCTCAGCATCTGGTCTGGTTTGACCAGCTCAGCATCTACTACCATAGTGCCCACAAAGCTCATCACCTAGCTAAGGACCCTGGGACTTAATACCTACCTCTGCAACTGGATCCTGGACTTCCAGACGGCCGCCCCCAATTGGTAAGTGTAGGCAACAACACGTCTGCCACGCTGATCCTCAACACTGGGGCCCCTCAGGGGTGTGTACTTATTCCCCTCCTGGACTCCCTGTTCACCGACGACTGCGTGGCCAAAGACTACTCCAACACCATCATTAAGTTTGCTGATGACACAACAGTGGTAGGCCTGATCACCGACAACGATGAGACAGCCTATAGGGAGGAGGTCAGTACATCACTGGGGCTAAGCTTCCTGCCATCCAGGACCTATATACTAGGCGGTGTCAGAGGAAAGCCCATAAAATTGTCAGAGACTCCAGTCACTCAAGTCATAGACTGTTTTCTCTGCTACCGCACGGCAATCGGTACCGAAGCGCCAAGTCTAGGGCCAAAAGGCTCCTTAACAGCTTCTACCCCAAAGCATTAGACTGCTGAACAATTAATCAAATGGCCACCAGACTATTACATTGATCCCCCCTCCCCCATTTGTTTTGTACACTGCTGCTACTCACTGTTTATTATCTATGCATAGTCACTTCACCCCTACTGTCACAGAATATGTCATACTTGTCGTTGAATATGTCGTACATGAGAGAGAAGGACCAAGGCGCAGCGGAAGTGTGGACACTCATTCTTTTAATTGGTAAAAGGCAAAGCATCCACCGGAAAACAAAACAATAAATGATACTCACAACATGGACAGTCTCACAGGCTATGCAAACGCAGTGCAAAAACAATTCCCCACAACCCCAAAGACAAACACACACACCTATATAGGACTTCCAATCAAAGGCAACTATACACACCTGCCTTCAATTGGAAGTCCCAATCATCAACCCAACATTTAACAAACACAAACCCCCTGCCACATCCTGACCTAGACTAAGCAATACGCCCTCTGCTGGTCAGGACGTGACAGTACCCCCCCCTCAAGGTGCAGATTCCAGGATGCACCTAAAAAAGAAAAACACAAGAAAATCCCCAATACCCCAACAAAAACCAACAAACAATAACCCCTAAACCATAAGGGAGGGAAGGGAGGGTGGCTGCCGTCAACGACGGCCCTGTGCTACACCCTCCCTCCCCAACCCACCTATCCTGGAGGTGGCTCCGGTTCTGGCAGCTCGGGGTAGTCTGGCAGCTCGGGACAGTCTGGGCAGTCTGGCAGCTCGGGACAGTCTGGGCAGTCTGGCAGCTCGGGACAGTCTGGCAGCTCGGGACAGTCTGGCAGCTCGGGACAGTCTGGGCAGTCTGGCAGCTCGGGACAGTCTGGGCAGTCTGGCAGCTCGGGACAGTCTGGGCAGTCTGGCAGCTCGGGACTGTCTGGGCAGTCTGGCAGCTCGGGACAGTCTGGGCAGTCTGGCAGCTCGGGACAGTCTGGGCAGTCTGGCAGCTCGGGACAGTCTGGGCAGTCTGGCAGCTCGGGACAGTCTGGGCAGTCTGGCAGCTCGGGACAGTCTGGGCAGTCTGGCAGCTCGGGGCAGTCTGGGCAGTCTGGCCACTCCGGCAGTTCAGGGCAGTCTGGCCACTCCGGCAGTTCAGAGCAGTCTGGCCTCACTGGCGACTGTTGACTGGCGGGCAGCTCTGACGACTGTTGACTGGCGGGCAGCTCTGACGACTGTTGACTGGCGGGCAGCTCTGACGACTGTTGACTGGCGGGCAGCTCTGACGACTGTTGACTGGCGGGCAGCTCTGACGACTGTTGACTGGCGGGCAGCTCTGGTGACTGTTGACTGGCGGGCAGCTCTAGTGACTGTTTACTGGCGGGCAGCTCTGGTGACTGTTGACTGGCGGGCAGCTCTGGTGACTGACTGGCGGGCAGCTCTTGCCCCGTCAAACAGCCCTTGTGCCCCCCCCTAAAAAATCTTGGGGGTGCCTCTCGGTCTCCCTTACCCGTCGTGTCTCCCAGTCCTCGCCAGCCTTCTTCCGCTGCTTGGTCCTGGTTTTGAGGTGGTGGGGAATTCTGTCACAGAATATGTCATACTTGTCGTTGAATATGTCGTACATGAGAGAGAAGGACCAAGGCGCAGCGGAAGTGTGGACACTCATTCTTTTAATTGGTAAAAGGCAAAGCATCCACCGTAAAACAAAACAATAAATGATACTCACAACATGGACAGTCTCACAGGCTATGCAAACGCAGTGCAAAAACAATTCCCCACAACCCCAAAGACAAACACACACACCTATATAGGACTTCCAATCAAAGGCAACTATACACACCTGCCTTCAATTGGAAGTCCCAATCATCAACCCAACATTTAACAAACACAAACCCCCTGCCACATCCTGACCTAGACTAAGCAATACGCCCTCTGCTGGTCAGGACGTGACACCTACCTACATGTACAAATTACCTCAACTAACTTGTGCCCCCGCACACTGACTTGGTACCGGTGCACCCTATATAGAAATTCATTATTAATTATGTGTATTGTGTTACTTTTCTTTTTTTCTTTTTTTTTACTTTAGTTTATTTGGTAAATATTTTCTTACAATTTTCCACAATTGTTTACACACGTTTGCTGAATCTTTGGCCTATTTTCCCAAAACTCTAAACACAAAACCGCAAACACAAAATGCAAAACTCTACAAATCTCCAGAAAATGCAAACACTGCAATCTCTTTCCAAAAAAAAATGTTTCATCTAAATGACACCCACACCCATCATATGAATAGATCTGTCTACCAACCAACAACACTAAACACTTGTCACAACTTCCGCCGAAGTTGGTCCCTCTCCTTGTTCGGCCGGCGTTCGGGCGGTCGACGTCACCGGTTTTCTAGCCGCCACCGATCCACTTTTCATTTTCCATTTGTTTTGTCTTCATTGTACACACCTGGTTTCCATTCCCATAATTCTATGTTCCTTATTTAACCCTCTGGTTCCCCCATGGTTTTGTGCGTGTTTGTTCGTTGTAAGTTGGTCTGTATTTGCCTTCTTGTAAGGTATTGTTTGTTTTTGACTGCCTCCCTGTGTTTGACCATTGCCTGCGACCACGATTCCTGCCTTCCGCGAAGGCTTAATTAACATCTGCCGAGCTCTGTGCGTGAATCTACACCTTTTTCTCCCTGAGTATTCATTACAGAATACCTCACCTAAAAACGGAATGGATTCAGCGGAGCTACAGTGGTGCCTAACCCTGCAAGAGGAGCGTATGGCGGAGATCTGTCATATTCTCTGCCAGCCTATCCCTACTCCTCCGATGCCAGGTATCGTAACCCATAGCCCTCCTTTGTTCATACCCATGCTTGGAAAATATGACGGTTCGCCTGGGAAATGTCAGGGATTTCTGATGCAATGCAGTAAATGCATTGAGCACAACTCCACTAACTTTGCCCCCGACGAGCAGGGTGGATTTTGTTGTCTCTACTCACAGGCAAAGCCCTGGATTGGGTCACCGCCATATGGACTGCCAACAGCACCGAACTCTGATCCGAGACCCATTTCCACACCCTCTTCAAAGACGTATTTGATCACTCTCCCTCCGGTCGTCCTATAGGAGACCTCCTCATAGAACTTCAACAAGGACACAATTCAGCTGCCGAGTTCCGCACCATGGCTGCAGGGAGTGAATGGAATGAGGCTGCTTTACTTACCGTCTACCGAAGATGGCTCAACAGGGAAAAGGGGGAGTTGGCCTGTAGAGATGACCTTCAGGATATAAATCAATACATTCGTATGTCCACCTCCATCGACCACCTTATCGCTGACCGCCGAAGAACTCTGCCACCCAGGAACCCGAAACCTTCTCTTTCCATGATTCCATCATCCCGTCCGAATCTTCCAGAGCCCATGCAGTTGGGCCGTGCTCCTCTACCATGTATCGAACGTCAAAAGCGGATCCAAGAAGGGCTCTGCCATTGCCCTGTTCGCCCCCCCCCACGGAGAGATGAGAAGGGTCACGCTGCTGCCATGCAGGTAGGCGTGTCCAGATTGGAGTCATCCACACCAAAACCATGGAACTCTCATCCCCAAACAGCCACTCATCTTCGGACACCCCTGGCTTTGTCGTCACGACCCTGCCATCTCGTGGCAATAAGGAACTACGGAACTACGGTCCTGGTCTTCTACCTGCTTCTCCAGTTGTCTCAGCCTACCCTGCAGAGCCACCCACCATACCATCTGAATATGCCCAGTAAAGTAATGTCTTCAGCAAAACCAAGTCCTCCACTCTGCCACCACATCGCCCAGGAGACTGTGCTATTAACTTACTCCCTGGAGTGTCCCCACCGAAGGGCCATGTTTACCCGCTATCTATCCCGGAAAATGAGGCAATGGAGAACTACATTGACGAATCACTCAAACGGATTCATTCGTCCTTCTTCCCTGGCTGCGTCCAGCTTCTTTGTTGGGAAAAAGGACAGTGGTCTCCGTCCATGTATTGATAATCGTTCCCTGAATGACGTCACGGTCAAGAAACATTTCCCTCTTCCTCTGATCCCAGTGATCCTTGATCAAGTGGGCTGCGCCAACATTACTAAACTCGACCTGCGAAATGCATATAACCTTGTCCGTATACGTGAAGGCGACGAATGGAAGATGGCATTCATCACTGCTCGAGGGCACTGAGAATACCTGGTCATGCCTTACGAACGCCCCTTCCGTCTTCCAATCCTTTATGAATGAGGTTTTTCAGGATATGATCAAGCACTTTCTCATTGTCTACATTGATGATATTCTGATTTACTCCTACTCCCTGAAGGAACACGTACAGCATGTGCAAAAGGTTCTTCAACTGCTCCTTGACCATAACCTTTATGTGAAGACTGAAAAGAATGCCTTCCATGTAACCTCTGTAAACTTCCTCGGCTCGTACTGACACCTGGAGGGGTCAGCATGGATGAGAACAAAGTCACCGCCGTCAGTAACTGGCTCAAACCCACCACTGTTAAGGAACTCCAACGTTTCATAGGGTTCTCCAACTTCTATCGCCCGTTCATTAAAAAACTCAGTTCTACGGCTGCTCCCCTCACTGCCCTTACCAGCAAAAAGACCCAGACCCTTCAGTGGACTGATACAGCCCTGACTGCATTCAACAGCTTGAAACACCTCTTTACCTCAGCCCCTGTCCTTTGCCAACCTGATCTGACCTTTCCTTTCACCTTGGAGGTGGATGCCTCCGAAGTAGGAGTAGGCGCAATACTCTCTCAGCGGGTAGGAACACCTCCCAAATCACATCCCTGTGCCTTCTTCTCTAGGAATTTATCCCCCGCTGAGAGGAATTACGATGTGGGGAACAGAACTCCTCACCATCAAGCTGGTCCTCGAGGAGTGGTGCCACTGGTTGGAGGGCGCACAACATCCCTTTCTTGTCCTAACAGATCATCGTAAATTGGAATTTAGAGGGGCCAAGTGGTTAAACTCCTGACAAGACCACAGGGCTCTCTTCACACGCTTACGTCCCTGGAAAGAAAAATGTAAAAGCTGATGCTCTCTCCTGCCAGTTTGACCTTCCGACCAGTAACTCAGACCCTACACCCATTCTTCCTTCCTATTGCATTATGAGAGGTTCACTCTGCCATACAAGAAGCCCTAACCTCAGACCCAGCTCCTCCTGAGACACCAGCTGGGAAGAGTTATGTACCAGCAGCTGTTAGACCCCAACTGATGCAATGGTGTCACACGCCCTTGGGATCAGGACATCCGGGCATTACACGAACCACCGAACTTCTAGCCCAGAGGTTCTGGTGGTCCTCACTGGCATCCAACGTAAGGGATTACGTACTCTCCTGTCCAGTCTGCGCCCAAACCAAAAGCCCTCGTCATCTCCCTTCTGGGAAGCTTCAACTTTTGCCAATCCCTCACACACCCTGTTGACTTCATCACAGACCTTCCTGAATCCTCTGGTAACACCACCATCCTTGTCATAGTATATCGTATTTCAAAAATGTGTCATCTGGTTCCTAATCTACCTAACGCCATGGAATTGGCGGAGTATGTTCCAGCAGGTGTTCCGTCTGTATGGGATTCCGGAGGACATCGTCTCTGACCGTGGGCCCCAGTTTGTCCCCCAGGTGTGGTGAGCCTCCTGTGAACGACTGGGGGTCGCCCTCAGCCTCTCCACCGGGTACCAAACGGAACGCCTGAACCAAGAAATAGGGAAGTACCGCCGCCAACAATGTTCTGCCTCTCCACATGACTGGAGTCGGTATACGGCCTGGGCCGAATACGCTCAGAACTCACTCATGCAATCATCCCTCCACCTTACTCCGTTTCAGTGTTTCCCTGGGAGGCGGAGCCCAGCTGTCAACGACTGGTTTCTGCGTAGTGAGCGGGTATGAGAGAGGGCTCACTTGCATCTACAGGAAGCCTCTAATACCCAGAAACGCTTTGCCGACAGACTCCGCCGACCTACGCCACTCTTTCACCCCGGACAGCGTGTGTGGCTCTCTACCAGAGACATCTGGCTCTGCCTCCCCTGCAAAAAGGTCCCTTCAAGATAACCCATCACGTACCGCCTCCAGTTACCCCATCAGTATAAAATCTCCTCGTCCTTCCATGTGGCTCTGTTAAAACCGGCCACCTACAGTCCTCTTCATCCTCCAGTCTCTACCAGCAGTGCGCCCTGACCATTGGACGTCGGAGGGGAACCTGCCTACGCCATTCAGGCCATCCTTGATTCCAAATGCCTGCGAGGTCGCATCCACTACCTAGAAGACTGGGACGGTTATGTGCCTAAAGACTAGTCCTGTGTCCCCAACCAAGACATTCTCGACCCAGAGATGACCTCGTTGAACCAGCCTGATGGACCTCGCCCCCGATGTAGGCGTCCGCCTCTGCTCCCCCGCCCGCTCCACCCTCCGATGTCGTTGGGTTGTCTGGGGGGGGGCACTAAGGTTCTGCTTTTCTTTGTCAACCTTGTGTTCTTTGTTCTGGAACGTAGCCCTGTCTTTAATTTTTGTTCATTGATTTCACCTGTGTTCGCTTCTCACCTGGTCTCGTAAGCTCCCTATTTAGTTCAGTTCATTCTGTATGGTTGAGTTATTGTTTGTTTTTGACTGCCTACCTGTGTTTGACCATTACCTGCCTGTGACCATGATTCCTGTCTTAATAAACATCTGCCGTGCTCGGCACCTGAATCTATACCTTTTTCTCCCCAGTATTCATTACAGCTAGGAAGAAAAATAACCAAACTGCGGTTGCCAGGTTTTCAATCTGCGGCTGTTGTGTTGTGACAGGTTCTGGTGGAAAACAATGGATATCACCCCTTCATCTGTGGATGTGGTGTTCATGGTGTTTGTGGTGTTTTCCCTCTTATTGCGTCCCCAATGGCATCCTATTCCCTATGTAGTGCACTACTTTTAACTAGAGCTCTATGCGCCCTGATCAAAAGTAGTGCACTACATAGGGTGCAATGTAGGATGCAACCCTCTTTAATGTGGGATCCATCTGTCTAGTCGCCTGCCAGCCTCCTGCTGTTTTTTTATATGGTCGTAATAACCTCAGTTTCCCCAACACACAGCTAGACATACACACACCGACAGGCACTCTTTGCTCTCTCACAAACACGTACGCAAAGACAGACACAGAGGCGCGCACACCCACAGCTTTAGACAGCCGTGTGGCTCAGTTGGTAGCACCAGGGTTGTGGGTTTGATTCCCACGAGGGGGTCAGTATGAAAATATGAATGGTTAAGGGTGTCTGCTAGAAACGACTGTAATGTAAGTTAATTAGGTGAGGTTTTTATCAACAGAAACACTCAGTCTATCAAGGAAGGAGAGGTAACACTGTTTCCAACCTTTATTTCACTGTGGGATCCATCTTGAAGTGTGCATCTCTCCAGCCAGAATGAACATGTAGCACTAAGCCTGAGTACTGAATACTCAGGGAGGTCTGGGGAAAGAGAGACATATCTTATCTAATGGAAAGAAGATGCTCCCACATGAATGTATGCCCCCCCAAGATGTATTTCATGTATATCTCTCCAGACCAAATGAGGTCTGGAGGAAAGAGGGTGGTCTGGAGGAGATATAAGGAGATCTGGAGGAAAGAGGGAGGTCCGGATGAAAGGGGAATACTCTGGAGGAAAGAGGGAGGTCTGGATGAAAGGGGAATGTATGCTCTAGTCGGCTGGCCCTCGCTACATATTCGTCACCAGACCCACTGGTTCCAGGTCATCTATAAGTCTATGTTAGGTAAAATCTCGCCTTATCTCAGCTCACTGGTCACGATAACAACACCCACCCATAGCACATGCTCCAGCAGGTATATCTCACTGGTCATCCCCAAAGCCAACACCACCTTTGGCCGCCTTTCCTTCCAGTTCTCTGCTGCCAATGACTGGAACGAATTGCAAAAATCGCTGAAGCTAGAGACTTATATTTCCCTCACTAACTTTAAACATCAGCTATCTGAGCAGCTAACCGACCGCTGCAGCTGTACATAGCCCATCTGTAAATAGCCCACCCAATCTACCTACCTCATCCCCATATTGTTTGTATTAACATTTCTGCTCTTTTGCACACCAGTATTTCTACTTGCACATCATCTGCTCATCTATCACTCCAGTGTTAATTTGCTTAATTGTAATTACTTTGCTACTATGGCCTATTTATTGCCTTACCTCCTCACGCCATTTGCAAACACTGTATATTGACTTTCTTTTTTCTATTGTGTTATTGACTGTATGCTTGTTTATTCCATGTGTAACTCTGTGTTGTTGTTTGTGTCGCACTGCTTTGCTTTATCTTGGCCAGGTCGCAGTTGCAAATGAGAACTTGTTCTCAACTAGCTTACCTGGTTAAATAAAGGTGAAATAAAAAAATAAAAGAGGGAGGTCTGGAGGAGAGAAGGAGGTCTGGAAGAGATATAGGGAGGTGTGGAGGAGAGCGGGAGGTCTGGAAGAGATATAGGGAGGTCTGGTGGAGACAGGGAGGTCTGGAAAAGATATAGGGAGGTCTGGTGGAGACAGGGAGGTCTGAATGAGAGAGGCAGACTCTGGAGGAGATATAGGGAGGTCTGATGGTGATATAGGGAGGACTGGAGGAGAGAGGGAGGTCTGGAGGAGAGAGGGAGAATCTGGAGGAGATATAGGGAGGTCTGGAAGAGATATAGGGAGGTGTGGAGGAGATATAGGCAGGTATAGAGGAGAGAGAGGTCTGGAGGAGATATAGGGAGGTCTGATGGTGATATAGGGAGGTCTGGAGGAGAAAGGGAGGTCTGGAGGAGAGAGGGAGAATCTGGAGGAGATATAGGGAGGTCTGGAAGAGATATAGGGAGGTGTGGAGGAGATATAGGCAGGTATAGAGGAGAGAGAGGTCAGGAGGAGATATAGGCATTGTCACATCCTGACCATAGAAATATGTTATTTTCTATGGTAGAGTAGGTCAGGGCGTGACAGGTTTTTTTTCTATGTTTTATATTTCTATGTTTTGGTTCTAGTTTGTATTTCTATGTTGGGGTTTTGTTTGGGATGATCTCCAGAGGCAGCTGGTCCTCGTTGTCTCTAATTGGAGATTATACTTAAGTAGAGGTTTTTCCACCTGGGTTTTGTGGGTGATTAATTTTGAGTTGTGTATGTTTCACCTCTGTGTCACGGTTTGTTGTTTTTGTCTTTCAGTTTATTTATGTATTGCATAGTTTCACAGTGTAAATAAAAATGTGGAACGACACACACGCTGCACCTTGGTCCTCTCATTCCGACAGCCGTGACAGAATCACCCACCACATAAGGACCAAGCAGCGTGATCAGGAGGACTGGATCAAGCAGTGTGCCCAGGAGGAGATGGCATCCTGGCCTCTGGAGGTGTTGGAGGAAAGAATAGACTGGACTTGGGAGCAGGTATTGGATAGATACAACAGCCTGCCGGGGAAGCAGGTCGAGGGAGTCACGGCAATGACGGAAGCCCGAGAGGCAGCCCCAAAACAAATTTGGGGGGAGGAGCACACGGGGAGATTGGCAGAGTCAGGTTGGAGACCTGAGCCAACTCCCCGTGCTTACCGTGGGGAGCAAGTGAAGAAGCAAGCACCATGTTATGCGGTGATGCGCACTGTGTCGCCAGTGCGCATTCACAGTCCGGTGCGATCTGTGCCCGCGCCCCACATTTGCCGAGCTAGGTTGAGCATTCAGCCAGGAAGGGTGGTGCCAGCTCAGCGCTCCTGGTCTCCAGTTCGCCTTCTCAGTCCAGGATATTCTGCGCCGGTGCTGCGCACTGTGTCACCAGTGCGTATTCACAGCCCAGAGCGTCCTGTGCCTGCGCCCCGCGTTTGCCGGGCGAAAGTAAGCATCCAGCCAGGACGGGTTGTGCCAGCTCTACGCTCGAGATCTCCAGTGCATCTCCACAGTCCAGTATATCCTGTGCCTGCCCCATGTACCCAGCCTCCAGTGAGTCTATCCAGCCTGGTACGCCCTTTTCCTGCTCCCCGCACTTGCCCTGAGGTGCGTGTTACCAGTCTGGCGCCACCTATACCTGCCCCACGCATCAGGCCTCCAGTGCGCCTGCCCAGTCCGGGGTGTCCTGTTCCTGCTCCCCGCACTCACCCTGAGGTGCGTGTTACTAGTCTGGCGCCACCTATACCTGCCCCACGCATCAGGCCTCCAGTGCGCCTGCCCAGTCCGGGGTGTCCTGTTCCTGCTCCCCGCACTCACCCTGAGGTGCGTGTTACCAGTCTGGCACCACCTGTGCCAGCCCCACGCATCAGGCCTCCAGTGCGCCTGCCCAGTCCGGGGTGTCCTGTTCCTGCTCCCCGCACTCACCCTGAGGTGCGTGTTACTAGTCTGGCGCCACCTATACCTGCCCCACGCATCAGGCCTCCAGTGCGCCTGCCCAGTCCGGGGTGTCCTGTTCCTGCTCCCCGCACTTGCCCTGAGGTGCGTGTTACCAGTCTGGCGCCACCTATACCTGCCCCACGCATCAGGCCTCCAGTGCGCCTGCCCAGTCCGGGGTGTCCTGTTCCTGCTCCCCGCACTCACCCTGAGGTGCGTGTTACTAGTCTGGCGCCACCTATACCTGCCCCACGCATCAGGCCTCCAGTGCGCCTGCCCAGTCCGGGGTGTCCTGTTCCTGCTCCCCGCACTCACCCTGAGGTGCGTGTTACCAGTCTGGCACCACCTGTGCCAGCCCCACGCATCAGGCCTCCAGTGCGCCTGCCCAGTCCGGGGTGTCCTGTTCCTGCTCCCCGCACTCACCCTGAGGTGCGTGTTACTAGTCTGGCGCCACCTATGCCAGCCTCACGCATCAGGCCTCCAGTGCGCATTCCCAGTCCAGAGCTTCCGGTGACGTACTACAGTCCGGAACCTCCTGAGACGGCCTGCAGCCCGGAACCTCCTGAGACGGCCTGCAGCCCGGAACCTCCTGAGACGGCCTGCAGCTCGGAACCTCCTGAGACGGCCTGCAGCCCAGAGTCTTCAGCGACAACCTGCAGCCCAGAGTCTTCAGCGACGGCCTGCAGCCCAGAGTCTTCAGCGACGGCTAAATAAATGTCTCTGTGTTTAATAAAATAGCGTTAATGTCATGTCAGTTCACATATTCCTTGGCAGCACTGAGACAGTCTCTAACAGCCCAGAACCTCCAGCAGGGGTCTACAGTACAGAGCCTCCGGCGATGATCTACAGTCCGGCTCCTCAGATGACGATCCACGGTCCGGTGGTACTGAAGCAGAGGGATCAGCGGGCGGAGCGGGGGTTACGCCCTCTGTGGGAGGATCCGCTGGATGATAGGGTTCTGGGTACTGCACCAGAGCCGCCATAGACAAGTTACCCCTCCCTTTTTGGGGGGGGGGGGGGGGGTTGTTGTTGTTTTGTCTAGGTGCGGTCAGAGTCCGCACCTTTCGGGGGGGGGGGGGGGGCTACTGTCACGCCCTGACCATAGAAAGATGTTATTTTCTATGGTAGAGTAGGTCAGGGCGTGACAGATTTTTTTCTTCTTTCTATGTTTTCTATTTCTATGTTTAGGTTCTAGTTTTGTATTTCTATGTTGGGGTTTTGTTTGGTATGATCTCCAATTAGAGGCAGCTGGACCTCGTTGTCTCTAATTGGAGATCATACTTAAGTAGGGGGTTTTCCACCTGGGTTTTGTGGGTGATTAATTTTGAGTTGTGTATGTTTCACCTCTGCGTCATGGTTTGTTGTTTTTGTCTTTCTGTTTATTTATGTATTGCATAGTTTCACAGTGTAAATAAAAATGTGGAACGACACACACGCTACACCTTGGTCCTCTCATTCCTACGACAGCCGTGACAGGCATGTCTGGGGGAGATATAGGCATGTCTGGGGGAGATCTAGGCAGGTGTGGAGGAAATATAGGGAGGTCTGGGGGAGATATATGCCGGTGTGGAGGAAATATAGGGAGGTCTGGGAGAGATATGGGCAGGTGTGGGGGGAGATATAGGCAGGTATAGAGGAGAGAGAGGTCTGGAGGAGATATAGGCATGTCTGAGGGAGATATAGGCATGTCTGGGGGAGATATAGGGAGGTGTGGGGAGATATAGTAAGGTCTGGGGGAGATATAGGGAGGTGTGAGGGAGATATAGGCAGATGTGGAGGAGAGAGAGAGATCTGGAGGAGATATAGGCAGGTGTGCAGGAAATATAGGGAGGTCTGGGGGAGATATAGGCAGGTGTGGGGAGATATAGTAAGGTCTGGGGGAGATATAGGGAGGTGTGAGGGAGATATAGGCAGATGTGGAGGAGATATGGGAAGGTCTGACGGAGCTATAGGGAGGTGTGGGGAGATATAGGCAGATATGGAGGAGAGAGAGAGATCTGGAGGAGATATAGGCAGGTGTGCAGGAAATATAGGGAGGTCTGGGGGAGATATAGGGAGGTGTGGGGAGATATAGGCAGATATGGAGGAGAGAGAGAGATCTGGAGGAGATATAGGCAGGTGTGCAGGAAATATAGGGAGGTCTGGGGGAGATATAGGGAGGTCTGGGGGAGATATAGGCAGGTGTGCAGGAAATATAGGGAGGTCTGGGGGAGATATAGGCAGGTGTGGGGGAGATATAGGGAGGTCTGGGGGAGATATAGGCAGGTGTGGGGGAGATATAGGGAGGTGTGGGGGAGAGAAAGGGAGGTGTGGGGGAGATATAGGGAGGTCTGGGGGAGATATAGGGAGGTCTGGGGGAGATATAGGCAGGTGTGGGGGAGATATAGGGAGGTCTGGGGGAGATATAGGCAGGTGTGGGGGAGATATAGGGAGGTCTGGGGGAGATATAGGGAGGTGTGGGGGAGATATAGGGAGGTCTGGGGGAAATATAGGGAGGTCTGGGGGAGATATAGGGAGGTGTGGGGGAGATATAGGGAGGTCTGGGGGAGATATAGGGAGGTCTGGGGGAGATATAGGCAGGTGTGGGGGAGATATAGGGAGGTCTGGGGGAGATATAGGCAGGTGTGGGGGAGATATAGGGAGGTCTGGGGGAGATATAGGCAGGTGTGGGGGAGATATAGGGAGGTCTGGGGGAGATATAGGCAGGTGTGGGGGAGATATAGGGAGGTCTGGGGGAGATATAGGCAGGTGTGGGGGAGATATAGGGAGGTCTGGGGGAGAGAAAGGGAGGTGTGGGGGAGAGAAAGTAAAGCCAAAATGATAAATCCCTCAATCTCATTCTGGTTTACTATGTACTTTTAATGCTTTACAGTGCGTAGTAAATTACTGGAAAGTCCTCTGTAAGCTAGAAAACCACCGCAGAGAAAACACCAACAGGCCACAGAGAGGTTCCCTAGGAAGGTTATCCTGCCAACTAGAACTCCCAGTCTGTCCACATAGACTCACTGGGACTACAGGCCTGGGCAGCTAATGGGAAAATCAGGGGAACATTGTGCTTCATTACGAACCTAGTAAATGTTTATGTTGGGGTTCCTGAAAGGTAGGTTAATGGACTGATTTGTGTTCTCCCTACTGCTACACCCTCTAGTAGTCCTGCTCAGTGTTCACCCCCCCCTAGGAGGAACAGTTGGTCCAGTATTATTGGCATTGGGAAGCCTTAACCACTGGGCCAGTGCAGAACTTCTGTCTTAATGTGGTAAATGTACAGTAAACCTTCCATATTGACTGACAAACTGTCAAGCAAAACAGTGCAAGTCTGCTCAGCCACTTTCAAATGTGTATTTCAGTGACTCAAATGTATTTATATAGCCCTTCTTACATCAGCTGATATCTCAAAGTGCTGTACAGAAACCCAGCCTAAAACCCCAAACAGCGAGCAATGCAGGTGTAGAAGCACGAGTCTCTTTATATAAAGTATAAGTCTCTTTATACTAACCATTACAGTACAGATGTATCCATTATATAGACCTACCATTCCCATAGAGTTTAAAATGCAGCTTAATGAACGTGGCGTTACTACAGAGCAATAACCGTGTTTCATTATAACAATACATTGAATTACATACAGTATGCAAGTAAAAGTCTCGTACATTCATTTCATTTGTTTTGCAATTAAGGTACGTTTCTGTGTGTTGTATGATTTACTATTACCCTCAACATTCTATCTACAGCCTGGAACCCAGAGAATTAGAATTATGGAACCCCGAGTCTGACGTTCTGGAATAGCCCAGTTCTCAGTCTGTCTCGCTGACTGCATTCTCCCTGCATCCCACCACCTCTACTCTATTACAATATAAAGAGGTATTTTAACCAGAATACGTTCCTATATTGTCCTGGCAGTGGCTTTTTTGGGTTCCCAGTCGTTATGCCACCATTAACACGTTTTGCCAGTCCTCGCCCCCCCCCCCCCGACCCTGAAAATGCTGTTACTAAAAATGTAGAGTACAGTGAAAATCCAACCATACCCGATGAGAGGGAAAACTAAAACGCTACAGTGTGGTAATTCTCAGGTTTAGTGTGTGCGTACATACACCAGGGTATCTCTGTTCAACGGTAAGCTGAATACATAAACTACATCTTATAAAGAAAAAACCCATCCGAGCTAAATTCGACCTGTTCTGCTCTCTAACTGAAATGCCTTGGCTGCACATTGAAGATATCTCCGGTACCACAACGGGGAAGACAGACACGGCCTTTAATATGATGCCGATATATCTGGTGTGTATCTGAAGAGGATGGGAAAAGACTGGCTTGGCTTATCTTGGAACGTCAGTTATTTCCTTTGGTCTGAATCCCTCAGGGGCAGGAAGAAATACTGACGGAGACATCTTCCCTCTGAAACTTCCTGCTGGAATATGAAATGGAGTGGATCTCATGAGGACCTCTTTGCAATTTTTTTTGTTGACGCTCTTTCAGTGTAAACAATGTCTAAGTGACCATCAAGTCTGTGGCGACAGTGTGGCATATTTACTAACATTAGGATTTATAAAGTGGCACAGTGCATCCCGTCTCTTAACCTTGTGAACTTAGAGATGATGTGTGGTAATACAGGATGTAGCCATGCCAATGTCAATGTTGAAGAATCATTTACTGATTAGTATAAAGTTGAACAAATACAAATAAAAAAATGATCTTGAAAGGGTTCTGAATTGTTGTTAAAAAAAAAAACACTGTAAACATCTCTAAACCGGGCTTTTCACATCCTCTTCAGATAAATATCTCCATAACACATTAATAAAGGCCATGTCCATTATTTTAGGGATACTTTGGAATTTCGGCAATTGAGGCCATTTATCTACTTCCCCAGAATCAGACACCATATAGTTAGAGGTAGCAGATACTCATAGACTTCCAGGCATTGCGCTAACGCTAGTTAGCATTGGCTCACTTAAACCACCTCTATCTATCTTCATACTGGACACAGAGACATGAAAATGGTATCCGCAAGTTCATCTGACTCTGGGGAAGTAATTAAAGGGCCTCAATGCCAAAATCCCAAAGTATCCCTTTAAGTGTTTTATATACATCCTAAACCAAAGACACAAACATTGTTTCCATAACCAGAGATTTGACCCCTTTTTTGTTGAGGCTACAAAGTGCAATGCCAGAGACATGAAAAGGAAATGTTCACAATGCTTTGCTTTATTTTGGAAGACGGCCACACAATCCTGGCCCCATGTAGATGAAACAACAGCCAGACAGTTTGTTTGTATGTCGGAAGGACGGGGTAATTTTCATACCACCAGTCTCCCTGTAAACAATGTGCTGGTGGTGATGGTGGGAACATAACAAAACGGACAGGAAAAAGTGTTTAGGAGAAAAGTACATGATGAACTGTTGTGGTCGGGTCGGATAAAACTGTGTTTTAGTAACATGTTTTTAGTAAGAGGTTTTTAGTAAGAGGTTTTTACTAACAGGTTTCTAGACCTGTTACGGATCGCCGCCATATAGACACGATTTGGTCGGGTCGGATAAAACTGTGTTTTAGTAAGAGGTTTTTAGTAAGAGGTTTTTAGTAAGAGGTTTTAAGTAAGAGGTTTTTAGTAAGAGGTTTTTAGTAAGAGGTTTTTAGTAAGAGGTTTTTAGTAAGAGGTTTTAAGTAAGAGGTTTTTAGTAAGAGGTTTTAAGTAAGAGGTTTTCAGTAAGAGGTTATTAGTAACAGGTTTTTAGTAAGAGGTTTTTAGTAAGAGGTTTTTAGTAAGAGGTTTTTAGTAAGAGGTTATTAGTAACAGGTTTTTAGTAAGAGGTTTTTAGTAAGAGGTTTTTAGTAAGAGGTTTTTAGTAACAGGTTTCTAGACCTGTTACGGATCGCCGCCATATAGACACGATTTGAAAAAGTAGCTGTTTCGTTCATAACCACGAAAATAAATGCAAACTGTTGTGGATGGTTGGATGTCTTGTAACCTACTAACGGTCTCCTTAATGCATGGTAAACAATGAACTCAACTATTTAAAAAGTAAAGTATTGTTTTCTTCTAAATATGTGGCTGATAGATACTGGCAACCGCTGGCCTTTACCAAGAAGTTGAAAATCTCTACATTATTAAAGACGTTAGTATTAAGGTACTTCTGCTCTTCTCCTCTCTTGGCCTGTAGTCTCTCTATCTGCTTCTCATAATTCAATTCAAACGGTTTTATTGGCATGAGAAACACATGTTTACATTGCCAAAGCAAGTGAAATAGATAATTAACAAAGTTGAAATAAACAATACAAAAAAGGAACAGTAAACATTACACTCACAAACGTTTCAAAAGAATAAAGACATTTCAAATGTCAAATGATGTACACATAGTTCAAGTACAAAAGGTAAAATATATAAACATAATTATGGGTTCTATTTACAATAGTGTTGGTTCTTCACTGGTTGCCCTTTTCTTGTGGCAACAGGTCACAAATCTTGCTGCTGTGATGGCACACTGTGGTATTTCACCCAGTAGATATGGTAGTTTATCAAAATTGGGTTTGTTTTTCAAATTCTTTGTGGTTCTGTGTAATCTGAGGGAAATATGTGTCTCTAATATGGTCATACATTTGGCAGGAGGTTAGGAAGTGCAGCTCAGTTTCCACCTCATTTTGTGGGCAGTGTGCACATAGCCTGTCTTCAGGTCTGCCTACAGTGGCCTTTCTCAATAGCAAAGCTATGCTCACTGAGTCTGTACATAGTCAAATATTTCCTTAACTTTGGGTCAGTCACAGTGGTCAGGTATTCTGCCACTGTGTTCTCTCTGTTTAGGACCAAATAGCATTCTAGTTTGATCTGTGTTTTTGTAAAATCTTTCCAATGTGTCAAGTAATTATCTTTTTGTTTTCTCATGATTTGGTTGGGTCTAATTGTGATGCTGTCCTGTGGCTCTGTGGGGTCTGTTTGTGTTTGTGAACAGAGCCCCAGGACCAGCTTGCTTAGGGGACTCTTCTCCATGTTCATTTTTCTGTAGGTGATGGCTTTGTTATGGAAGGTTTGGATATCACTTCATTTCAGGTGGTTGTAGAATTTATCGGCTCTTTTCTGGATTTTGATCATTAGCGGGTATCGGCCTAATTCTGCTCTGCATGCATTATTTGGTGTTTTACGTCGTACGCGGAGGATATTTTTGCAGAATTCTTGATGCAGTCTCAATTTTGTGTTTGCGTATCCCACAGTAGTTATTGGGGTAAAATTTGTCTCCACATTTGTGGATTGGGGTGATCAGACCTTGGTTCCAAAGCTAAGGATGATGTTGAAGAGTTTAATTATAGCCAATTGGAATTTGTCGTCTGTATATTTTATCATTTCATTTGGAATACCATCAACACCACAGGCCTTTTTGGGTTGGAGGGTTTGTATTTTGTCTTGTAGTTCATTCAATGTAATTGGAGAATCCAGTGGGTTCTGGTAGTCTTTAATAGTTGATTCTAAGATTGGTATTTGATTATGTATGTTTTTACTTTTCTTTTGTTCTCCAAGAGATTCTCTGTCTATCTCTCTGTCTCTCTCTCTGTCTCTCTCTCTCTCTCTCTCTCTCTCTCTCTCTCTCTCTCTCTCTCTCTGTCTCTCTCTGTCCCTCTCTATGTTTGCCTCTCTTTCCCTGTCTCTCTCTGTCTCCCCCTCTCTCTGTCTCTCTCTCTGCCCCTCTCTTTGTCCCTGTCTCTCTCTCTATGTCTCTCTCTCTGTCTCTCTCTTTCTCTGCCTCTCTCTCTGTCTCTTTCTGTCTCCCTCTCTCTCTGTCTCTCTCTCTGCCCCTCTCTGTCTCCCTGTCTCTCTCTCTCTCGGTCTCTCTCTCTCTCTGTCTCTCTCTCCGCCTCGCTTTCTCAGTCTCTCTCTCCGTCTCTCTCTCTCCCTGTCTCTCTTTCTCTCTTTCTCTCTCGCTCTCTCTCTCTCTCTGTCTCTCTCTGTCCCTATCTCTATCTCTCTATGTTTGCCTCTCTTTCCCTGTCTCTCTCTGTCTCCCCCTCTCTCTGTCTCTCTCTCTGCCCCTCTCATTGTCCCTGTCTCTCTCTCTATGTCTCTCTCTCTGTCTCTCTCTTTCTCTGCCTCTCTCTCTGTCTCTTTCTGTCTCCCTCTCTCTGTCTCTCTCTCTGCCCCTCTCTGTCTCCCTGTCTCTCTCCGTCTCTCTCTCTCCCTGTCTCTCTTTCTCTCTTTCTCTCTGTCTCTGTCTCTCTCTGTCTCTCTCTCTCTGTCTCTCTCTCTGTCTCTCTCTCTGTCTCTCTGTCTCTCTGTCTCTCTCTGCCTCTCTCTCCGTCTTTCTCTCTCTGTCTCTCTCTCCGTCTCGCTTTCTCCGTCTGTCTCTCTCTGTCTCTCTCTGTCTCTTTCTGTCTCTCTCTCTCTCTGTCTCTCTCTGTCTCGCTCCCTGTCTCTCTCGCTGACCCTCTCTGTCTCCCTGTCTCTCTCTCTCTCTCTGTCTATCTCTCTCTGTCTCTCTCTCAGTCTCGCTTTCTCCGTCTCTCTCTCTCTCTGTCTTCCCACAATAGGTTTCTTCACATTCTGAGTGAGAGAGTGTCAGAAGGGTGAGAGAGGGAGTGTCACAAAGGGTGAGAGAGGGAGTGTCAGAAGGGTGAGAGAGGGAGTGTCAGAAGGGTCAGAGAGGGAGTGTCAGAAGGGTGAGAGAGGGAGTGTCAGAAAGGGTGAGAGAGGGACTGTCAGAAGGGTGAGAGAGGGAGTGTCAGAAGGGTGAGAGAGGGAGTGTCAGAAAGGGTGAGAGAGAGAGTGTCAGAAGGGTGAGAGAGGGAGTGTCAGAAGGGTGAGAGAGAGAGTGTCAGAAGGGTGAGAGAGGGACTGTCAGAAGGGTGAGAGAAGGAGTGTCAGAAGGGTGAGAGAGGGAGTGTCAGAAAGGGTGAGAGAGAGAGTGTCAGAAGGGTGAGAGAGGGAGTGTCAGAAGGGTGAGAGATGGAGTGTCAGATGGGTGAGAGAGGGAGTGTCAGAAGGGTGAGAGAGGGAGTGTCAGAAGGGTGAGAGTGGGAGTGTCAGAAGGGTGAGAGTGGGAGTGTCAGAAGGGTGAGAGAGGGAGTGTCAGAAGGGTGAGAGAGGGAGTGTCAGAAGGGTGAGAGAGGGAGTGTCAGAAGGGTGAGAGAGGGAGTGTCAGAAGGGGTGAGAGAGGGACTGTCAGAAGGGTGAGAGAGGGAGTGTCAGAAGGGGTGAGAGAGGGACTGTCAGAAGGGTGAGAGGAAGGATTGAATGAGTTTTGACAAGGCATTGATCCCACATACTACGCCAACATCTTTAAGCTGTTGACTTTCTAAGCCTCTCTACTGACAGAGAGAAGTTGGGTCTTGTCATGTGCGAGTGAGGGACTAGCAGTACTCAGGTGTTGAGGAAAATATTCACAACCAAAGAAACTTAGACAAACTTAGCAAGATCAGAGGAGCACGCATAGAGAAGGATCTGCAGGCCGCAAAACGTGCAACATTAGAATACCATAAGTAAAATTACAACCCTATTTATTTTTCTTCCATAAATGGACACCCTGCCATGTCACTGTGAGCCGTCTTACACTTTGACAGGGATGGGAACTGACGCAGCGTAGTCATGGTGACAACCACAAGGCGTATATCTTACTGTCACTGAAACCACCACAGCGGACGTGATATCAGGCACGCCAGCACAGTGTGACTTTTGAATATCCTTTCTTCACACTGCAAGCATGACGTTTATCATCTGCTCTATGTCAGTCAGTCTTGACGTCTTGTTAGAAAAGCACATGAATAGCCATGGCTTGGTGTTTCATCCACTTTTTCAGTATGCAAAGATCTTCTAATTTCGTTGAATATCTCAGAAGATAAAATATTAATGTTCAAATCAAAATCAAATCAAATGTTATTTATTATTATTCGCTTGGTAAACAACAGGTGTAGACTAACAGTGAAATGCTTGGTAAACAACAGGTGTAGACTAACAGTGAAATGCTTGGTAAACAACAGGTGTAGACTAACAGTGAAAAGCTTGGTAAACAACAGGTGTAGACTAACAGTGAAAAGCTTGGTAAACAACAGGTGTAGACTAACAGTGAAATGCTTGGTAAACAACAGGTGTAGACTAACAGTGAAAAGCTTGGTAAACATCAGGTGTAGACTAACAGTGAAATGCTTGGTAAACAACAGGTGTAGACTAACAGTGAAATAGTTGGTAAACAACAGGTGTAGACTAACAGTGAAATGCCTACTCTCAAGCTTCAAGATGGAGCCGACAGAGATGGTCACCTCACCTCGAGTTCTTAGGAAACTATGCAATAATTATTTTTTTAATGTATTATTTCTTACATTGTTAGCCCAGGAAATCTTAAGTCTTATTACATACAGCCAGGAAGAACTATTGGATATAAGAGCGACGTCAATTTACCAATATTATGACCAGGAATACGACTTTCCCAAAGCGCAAATAGCGCAAACAGTGCCTCTTCAACCTCAGGAGGCTGAAGAAACTTGGCTTGTCACCCAAACCCTGACTAACTTTTACAGATCCACAATCGAGAGCATCCTGTCGGGCTGTATCACAGCCTGGTACGGCAACTGCACCGCCCTCAACCATAAGGCTCTCCAGAGGGTGGTGTGGTCTGCACAACAAATCACCGGAGGCAAACTACCTGCCCTCCAGGACACCTTAAGCACCCGATGTCACAGGAAGGCAAAACATATAATCAAGGACAATAACCACCAGAGCCACTGCCTGTTTACACTGCTACCATCCAGAAGGTGAAGCCAGTACAGGTGCATCAAAGCTGGGACCGAGAGACTGTAAAACAGCTTCTATCTCAAGGCCATCAGACTGCTAAACAGCCATCACTAACTCAGAGAGGCTGCTGCCTATGTTGAGACCCAATCACTGGCCACTTTAATAAATGGATCACTAGTCACTTTAAACAATGCCACTTTAAATAATTACACTTTAATAATGTTTACATATCTTACATTACTCATATCACAGGTGTATACTGTATTTTATACCATCTACTGCACCTTCCCTATGCCACTCGGCCATCACTCATCCATATATTTATATGTACATATTCTCATTCACCCCTTTTAGATTTGTGTGTATTAGGTAGTTGTTGGGGAATTGTTAGATTACTTGTTAGATATTACTGCACTGCATTGTCGGAACCAGAAGCACAAGCATTTCGATACACTCGCATTAACGTCTGTTAACCATGTGTATGTGACAAATAACATTTGATACACAGCAATGCAGAGAGAAAACATAGACAAAATAATAGAAATATAATAACACAAGGAATAAATACACAATGAGTAACAATAACTTGACTATATACACGGGGTACCAGTACTGAGTCCATGATAACTTGGCTATATACACAGAGTACTAGTACTGAGTCCATGATAACTTGACTATATACACGGTGTACCAGTACTGAGTCCATGATAACTTGGCTATATACACGGGGTACCAGTACTGAGTCCATGATAACTTGGCTATATACACATGTTATCAGTACTGAGTCCATGATAACTTGGCTATATACACGGTGTACCAGTACTGAGTCCATGATAACTTGGCTATATACCCATGGTATCAGTACTGAGTCCATGATAACTTGGCTATATACACGGTGTACCAGTACTGAGTCCATGATAACTTGGCTATATACACGGGGTACTAGTACTGAGTCCATGATAACTTGACTATATACACGGTGTACCAGTACTGAGTCCATGATAACTTGACTATATACATGGGGTACCAGTACTGAGTCCATGATAACTTGGCTATATACACGGGGTACCAGTACTGAGTCCATGATAACTTGACTATATACACGGGGTACCAGTACTGAGTCCATGATAACTTGGCTATATACATGGGGTACCAGTACTGAGTCAATGATAACTTGGCTAGACACACGGGGTACCAGTACTGAGTCCATGTGCAAGGGTATGAGGTACACTACATGGCCAAAAGTATGTGGATACCTGCTTCCAAAACATCTCAATCCAAAATCATGGGCATTAATATGGAGTTGGTCCCCCCTTTGCTGCTATAACAGCCTCCACTCTTCTGGGAAGGCTTTCCACTAGATGTTGGAACATTGCTGCTGGGACTTGCTTCTATTCAGTCACAACAGCATTAGTTGAAGTAGGGCACGAATGTTGAGCGATTTGGCCTGGCTCGCAGTCGGCGTTCCAATTTATCCCAAAGGGGTTCGATGGGGTTGAGGTCAGGGCTCTGTGCAGGCCAGTCAAGTTCTCTCACACCGATCTAGACAAACCATTTCTGTATGGACCTCGCTTTGTGCAAGGGGGCATTGTCATGCTGAAACAGGAAAGGGCCTTCCCCAAACTGTTGCCACAAAGTTGGAAGCACAGAATCATCTAGAATGTCATTATATGCTGTTGAGTTAACATTTCCCCTCACTGGAACTAAGGGACCTAGCCCAAACCATAAAAAACAGCCCCAGACAATTATTCCTCCTCCACCAAACTTTACAGATAGAGCTATACATCCACATAGGTAGCATCCCCCTGGAATCTTCCCAACCCATATTTGTGTGTTGGACTGCCAGATGGTGAAGCGTGATTCATCACTCCATAGAACGCATTTCCACTGCTTCAGAGTCCAATGGCAGCAAGCTTTACACCACTCCAGCCAACGCTTGGCATTATACATGGTGAACTTAGGCTTGTGTGTGGCTGCTCGGCCATGGAAACCCATTTCATGAAGCTCCCGAAGAACAGTTCTGATGCTGACGTTTCTTCCAGAGGCTGTTTGGAACTCGGTAGTGAGTGTTGCAACTGAGAACAGACAATTTTTATGCACTTCAGCCCTCGGTGGCCCCATTCTGTCAGCTTGTGTTGCCTACCACTTCACGGCTGAGCCGTTGTTGCTCCTAGAAGTTTCTACTTCACAATAACAGCACTTACAGTTGACCGGGGAAGTTCTAGCAGAAATTTTACGAACTGACTTGTTGGAAAGGTGGCATCCTGTCAGGTATTGGAATTGTCTGTATTGTCTACTTGTTAAATGTTTGTAAAGTCTTAATTTGTAATTGTTTGTCATGTCTTATTAATTGGTGTTGGACCCCAGGAAGATTAGCTAACGTTACGGCGTTAGTGAGGATCCTAATAAAAATTCACAAATCCTATGACGGTGCAGCGCTGAAAGTCACTGAGCTCTTCAGTAAGGCCATTCTACTGCCAATGTTTGTCCATGGAGATATCGTGGCTGTGTGCCTGATTTGATACACCTGTCAGCAACGGGTGTGGCTGAAATAGCAGAATCTACTAATTTGAAGGGGAAAAGACCTCCAAATAATAACACAATGAAACTATTTGAGAAAAGAATCCTCTTCATTCTGATTTCATTATAAAACAGCATCTCACTACACTATGAGAACACTCACCAGACTTTATTTCTGGCTAGTGGCAAAGATAATGTAACTCTTCCATCCAAGTAGACAACAATATATTTTTTTTAAATTATTGATTTCGATAAACAAAAGCATTAAAAAAATCTACTCAGCCAGATGAAAAGGACAAAGATCCTTCGATCGAGTAAGAAAATAGCACAGTGATAAATCATACCAAACAACCAAGATTAACAACAGCACTCTGGGATTGTGTCCAAAATGGCACCCTATTCCCCATATAGTCCACTATTTTTGACCAGAGCCCCATATGGGCCTAGTCAAAAGTAGTAAACTTAATAGGGAATAGGGTGCCATTTGGGATGTAAAAGGGAGAATCTGTTTTCAAAGTGTCCTCTCTTGGAACTCAATAGATAACAAGTGTCTCTGCCAGGGAGTGACATATATCGTATCACAACTGTGATATGCCACTAGCTGGTCGTCATGGTCACATGTTAGGCCAATCATGGCTGTGGATGTTGATGCAGAGCCAGGTATGTCTGAAGATGAGGTAGTAAGAGAGCGAGAGACAGGCAGACAGGCAGACAGGCAGAGAGAGAGAGCGAGAGAGTTCTTTCCAACACCCTGAATCACTTTGTGGGCCTATAGGGGTGAGTCAGTGAACAAGTGAACTGGACTAGATCTGATGGACAATTCAAATAAAAAATGTCCATTTGATTTTTACGGGCCGGAGCAGAACTTTCCAGTTAAATGGAAAACCGTGGCCAATAAACGTGGAGCCAGCTTCCAGAGAGACCTAAACACACCTGGTACTGTTGTGTGTGTGTGTGTGTGTGTGTGTGTGTGTGTGTGTGTGTGTGTGTGTGTGTGTGTGTGTGTGTGTGTGTGTGTGTGTGTGTGTGTGTGTGTGTGTGTGTGTGTGTGTGTGTGTGTGTGTGTGAGAGAAAGAGAGAGAGCGTGAGTGTGTGGCCTATATGAAGTACATAGAAAAGATAAAGAGTCTGTATATTGTTTAATAATATAATCTTTGAGAACTACCAATCACCAAATTAAAAGCTACATGGTTAGGGAGAATTGAAAATTCCCAAAACAATGAATTTAGCCAGGTTTTTTTACGTCTTCGGTCTCCTTGCCTAACTGTAACCCTAACCCACCAAGTTCCTGACTTACCCCAATATGGCTGCTGTTGTCATCCTGCAACTGCCTTCTCTATTTAATTAAGAATCAACTGATTATTACCATAGTTTATAACTGATATTAACATTACACTAAATGACACGCTGTCTGCCCTGTGATGCAGGGAATAGCTCAGAGGAAGATGGCACCAGTCGCACTGCCCTGTGATGCAGGGAATAGCTCAGAGGAAGATGGCACCAGTCGCACTGCCCTGTGATGGAGGGAATAGCTCAGAGGAAGATGGCACCAGTCACACTGCCCTGTGATGCAGGGAATAGCTCAGAGGAAGATGGCACCAGTCACACTGCCCTGTGATGCAGGGAATAGCTCAGAGGAAGATGGCACCAGTCACACTGCCCTGTGATGCAGGGAATAGCTCAGAGGAAGATGGCACCAGTCACACTGCCCTGTGATGCAGGGAATAGCTCAGAGGAAGATGGCACCAGTCACACTGCCCTGTGATGCAGGGAATAGCTCAGAGGAAGATGGCACCAGTCACACTGCCCTGTGATGCAGGGAATAGCTCAGAGGAAGATGGCACCAGTCACACTGCCCTGTGATGGAGGGAATAGCTCAGAGGAAGATGGCACCAGTCACACTGCCCTGTGATGCAGGGAATAGCTCAGAGGAAGATGGCACCAGTCACACTGCCCTGTGATGGAGGGAATAGCTCAGAGGAAGATGGCACCAGTCATTACAACAACCATTTACTGGGTCACAGTTCCAAACCCTCCCTGACAACCAATGGCATCGCTCCAACATGGTCTCATTAGAATATGTACAAATAGTGACATTTACCCATTGTAAATATGTCACCTAAACTGATTTATATGTCACTATAATGATGTATTAGATACAGATGTAGGATCTTAATTTGACCAGTTTCTCACAGCAGGGAGAAACAGGACATGTGAATTATCTGGATTACAATTAATGGACATTTGTGTAGGGGTTGATACATTTTTAATTAGGATAAATCAAGTCTGACATTTTAAAGTGGAAATTACAAACATAAGAAGCCTTTTCAAACCTTGAATACCTTACGAATGTGAGTGATCAAATTAAGATAGGACATCTTTACATGTTAGCCAGGAAACAGAACTCAGACCATAAACACACACATACATTACACTTACTGAAGGCTGATAGAATTCACAACAAAAACAGATGGGAGAGTGATCAGATTAGAAACAGCTACAGTGCCGTCTCTTAAAAAGACTCGTAGGTGACTTAAAGAGTCCCTGAACAGAGCCATGGAGCGGTGATTAATAACAAGGCTATATGTCTGCTGGATGTATCAGCCTCAGGTATATCGGTCAGGATATGTTTTCAATGCAGAGCAGAACAAGATCCAGGACCAGAGAGCAGCTGAGGTTTTTCTGCCGTTCTGTAAGCCAAGCCACAACTGGAAAGATTACAACCGTTGGATTATAGGGCTATAAGATTGAAGTTTGGGCTGGGATGTGGACCTGACCGATATGTAGGAAGTCAACCGTTAAACCGTATGCAGAAGCTAGTCATTGTTAAGCGTCAGTGTCGCCATACAAGAATTAGAGCCTTGGTCAACACATGTACACTAAGCTAGTGAACTGAAACCTTTCATTGTATTCAGAGTAATATGTCCTTCCTACCTGGTGTTTTTTCTCTGTTTTCCCATACTACAGTACCTTGCAAAAGTATTCATCCCCCTTGAGGTTTTTTCTATTTTGTTGCATTAGAACCTGTCATTTAAATTGATTTTTATTTGGATTTCATGTAATGGACATAGAAAAAATAGTCCAAATTGGTGAAATTAAATTAAAAAAATAACTTGTTTAAAAAAATTCAAAACAGAAAAGTGGTTTGTGCGTATGTGTTCACCCCCTTTGCTATGAAGCCCCTAAATAAGATCTGGTGCAACCAATTACCTTCGGAAGTCACATAATTAGTTAAATTGTAACGGGCGTCGTATAGAGGGGACCAAGGCGCGGCGTGTTGAGTGCTCATAATTATTCTTTAATGAAAAAACAAAACACTTTACAAAGAAACAAAACGACAGCAAACAGTTCCGTCAGGCAACGTACAACTAAACGGAGAACAACTACCCACAAACACAATAGAAAAAACCCCAACTGAAATACGATCTCCAATTAGAAGCAATGAGGACCAGTTGGAGATCAACCCCCCCCCCCCCCAAAAAAAACATAGAAATAGAAAAACTAGAACTTAAACATGGAAATAGAAAACCACCCAAAACACCCCCTGTCACGCCCTGACCTACTTTACTATAGAAAATTACATCTTACAAGGGTCAGGACGTGACATAAATTAAGTCCACCTGTGTGCAATCTAAGTGTCACATGATCTGTCACACGATCTCAGTATATATACACCTGAAAGGCCCCAGAGTCTGCAACATCCCAAAGCAAGGGGCTCCACCAAGCAAGTGGCACCATGAAGACCAAGGAGCTCTCCAAACAGGTAAGGGACAAAGTTGTGGAGAAGTACAGATCAGGGTTGGGTTGTAAAAAAATATCAGAAACTTTGAACTTCCCACGGAGCACCATTAAATCCACTATTAAAATGTTTTAAAGAATATGGCACCACAACAAACCTGTCAAGAGAGGTCATTGCTTAAAGAAAAAAATAAGCAAACACGTTTGGTGTTCGCCAAAAGGCATGTGGGAGACTCCCCAAACATATGGAAGAAGGTACTCTGGTCATATGAGACTAAAATTGACGGACCAGGCACGGACCAGGCAAGGAGGGCATTAATCAGAGAGGCAACAAAGAGACCAAAGATAACCCTGAGATTGGAGTATCTGTACATAGGACCACTTTAAGCCATGCACTCCACAGAGCTGAGCTTTACGGAAGAGTTGCCAGAAAAAGGGCATTGCTTAAAGAAAAAAATAAGCAAACACATTTGGTGTTCGCCAAAAGGCATGTGGGAGACTCCCCAAACATATGGAAGAAGGTACTCTGGTCAGATGAGACTAAAATTGAGCTTTTTGGCCATCAAAGAAAACCCTGTCTGGCGCAAACCCAGCACCTCTCATCACCCCGAGAACACCATCTCCACTGTGAAGCATGGTGGTGGCAACATCATCGGCAGGGACTGAGAAACTGGTCAGAATTGAAGGAATGATGGATCGCGCTAAATACAGGGAAATTCTTGAAGGAAAACTGTTTCAGTCTTCCAGAGATTTGAGACTGGGACAGAGGTTCACCTTCCAGCAGGACAATGACCCTAAGCATACTGCTAAAGCAGTAGAGAGAGGAGTAGTAATTTGATTCCTTTCATACAGAATGCAGTAACCAGCAGGTTAACTTAGAGGAGTAGTAATTTGATTCCTTTCATACAGAATGCAGTAACCAGCAGGTTAACTTAGAGAGAGGAGTAGTAATTTGATTCCTTTCATACTTTGGTTAAAGGGGAACCATTTAAATGTCTTGGAATGGCCTAGTCAAAACCCAGACCTCAATCCAATTGAGCATCTGTGGTATTACTTAAAGATTACTGTGCACCAGCGGAACCCATCCAACTTGAAGGACCTGGAGCAGTTTTGCCTTGAAGAATGGGCAAAAATCCTAGTGGCTAGATGTTCTAAGCTTATAGAGACATTCCCCAAGAGACTTGCAGCTGTAATTTCTGCAAAAGGTGGCTCTACGAAGTATTGACTTTGGGGGGATGAATAGTTATCCACGCTCAAGTTTTCTGTTTTTTGTCTTATTTCTTGTTTGCTTCACAATAAAATATATTTAGCATCTTCAAAGTGGTGGGCATGTTGTGTAAATGAAATGATACAAACCCCCCAAAAATCTATTTTAATTCCAGTTTGTAAGGCAACAAAATAGGAAAAATGCCAAAGGGGTGAATACTTTCGCAAGCCACTGTATGTGCTGTGGATAGCTTTTCTTTGACATCATATAGACCATTTCCAACCAAGCACAGAAACAAGGTCAGTAGCATATTGGCTTCTGCTTTTACATGTAAAGTATTGGCTTTTTCTGTTTGGTCAACGCACTGCTGTGATCTGCCATCTTATTTTGTACAAAGCTCATAACTGGGACAATGTCAATTCAATGTAACGTAATCCCTGTGTTGGACTAGCCATTGCTTTGGATATAGATACAAACAGAATGAAATCGAATATAACTTTGATATTGTGATCAAATCTATTCAGAGAATATCAAATGAGAACATTGAATGAGAATGGGAATAATGTGGAGAACATACTGAGGCCCCAAGCTAGCACTGGCATGGAATGAAAGAAGACAGGCTAGCACTGGCCTGGCATGGAATGAAAGATGAAATATGTGTTACACACACATGGACACACTGAAGGATCTCCTCAGTGCATCTCAAGCTGGCCTAAACTGCTATATCTGAACGACAGCCATGATCAAAGTAGAGGATACTAGCTAACAAGTACTAGCTAGTAATTTCTGCAAGACTACTTATCCAAAGGCTAAAACATTGTTTGTTTAAATGTCTCCGTCAACAGAAAATCTCCACATCCTCTTTTGAAATAACAGACAGAGAGTGTTCGGAGTTCAATATTACGAGATGGAACAATGCTGTTTTAAGAAAAATATGTGTTAAGTAAAAAATAGATAAGTAAAAAAAACAAAAAAACATTAAATAACAAATAATTGAAGTGCACCAGTAAAATAACAGTAGAGAGGCTGTATACAAGGGGTACCTAAGTCAATGTGCGGGGGCACCGGTTAGTTGAATAAATTGAGGTAATATGTACATATAGGTAGAGTTAAAGTGATTATGCATAGATAATAAATAGAGAGTAGCAGTAAAAGAGGGGGGTGGGGACAATGCAAATAGCCTGGGTAGCCATTTGACCAGCTGTTCAGGAGTCTTATTGTTTGGGGTTAGAAGCTATTAAGAAGCCTTTTTGTGCTAGACTTGGCGCTCCGGTACCGCATGCCGTGCGGTAGCAGAGAGAACAATCTATGACTAGGGTGGCTGGAGTCTTTGACAATTGTTTGTGCCTTCCTCTGACACCGTCTGGTATCGAAGTCCTGGATGGCAGGAATCTTGGCCCCAGTGATGTATTGGGCCGTATGCTACCCTCTGTAGAACCTTGCGGTTGGAGACCAAGCAGGTGCCATACCATGCAGTGATGCAACCAGTCAGGATGCTCTCGATGGTGCAGCTGTAGACCTTTTTGAGGATTTGAGGACCAATGCCAAATCTTTTCAGTCTCCTGAGGGGGAATAGGCTTTGTCGTGCCATCTTCACGACTGTCTTGGTGTATTTGGACCATGATAGTTTGTTGGTGATGTGGAAACCAAGGAACTTGAATCTCTCAACCTGCTCCTCTACAGCCCCGTCAATGAGAATGGGGGCGTGCTCGGTCCTCCTATTCCTGTAGTCCAAAATCATCTCTTTTGTCTTGATCACGTTGAGGGAGAGGTTGTTATCGTGGCACCACACAACCAGGTCTCTGACCTCCTCCCTATAGGCTGTCTCATCATTGTCGGGGATCAGACACTGTTGTGTTGCCGGCAAACTTAATGATGGTGTTGGAGTCATGCCTGGCAATGCAGTCATGAGTGAAGAGGGAGTACAGGAGGGGACTGAGCACACACCCCTGAGGGGCCCCCGTGTTGAGGATCAGCGTGGCAGATGTGTTTTTACCTACCCTTACCACCTGGGGGTGGCCCGTCAGGAAGTCCAGGATCCAGTTGCAGAGGGAGGTGTTTAGTCCCAGGGTCCTTAGCTTAGTAATGAGCTTTGAGGGCACTATGGTGTTGAACGCTGAGCTGTAGTCAATGAATAGCATTCTCTACAGATCAGAATTCAACACCATAGTGCCCTCAAAGCTCATAAACCAGCCACATCTAGAAGAGGTGAGACAAAACCTTTTTATTTCTCAGAGCTGACAGCCCTCTGTTTCTGCATTAGATAAGAACAAGATAGACATGGAGGGAGCACCTGAAAGATTCTACCGATGACATCGGTCTAAGACTATGAGTGATTCCACTGTTGGCTTTATTAGGAAAAGTTCCTTAGGCACACGAGTTAGTCCTAATCTGTTATCTAGCCCATCTAACGCTATGTTGTTGAGAGACAGATCTGCGTCCCAAATGGCACTCTATTCCCTACATAGTACACTCATTTTGACCAGAGCCGTGCCATTTGGAACGTAATCAGAGTTTAGTGTCAGGAGATCTGATGCTAACCAGATGTCGTCATTCACCTATATGACAGAGAACTAATGGCACACTCAAGTCTCAAGTCAGTAACCTGGTCCCAGATCTACTTGTGCTGTCTTGTCAACTCCTATGGTCATCGGTGTGCCAAGGGCTATAGGAGTTGGCAAGACAGCACAAACAGATCTGGGACCAGGCTTTCAAGTCAGAGAGTATAGGCTTTGAGAGTGTCCTTGCTTTCAACATTGATTCAAAAGGCACTTGACCAGAAATGCCAACTGATCCAGTAGCAAAGTCACAATACGGGTGGCAGGTAGCCTAGTGGTTTGAGCGTTGGGCCAGTAACCGAAAGGTTGCTGGATCGAATCCCCGAGCTGACAAGGTAAAAATCTATTGTTCTGCTCTTGAACAAGGCACTGTTCCCTGGTAGGCTGTCATTGTAAATAAGAATTTGTTCCTAACTGACTTGTAAAATAATATCAGTTTTTATGCCCTTTGGATGGCAGTTCTTTGTTTTACAAACGTTATATAATATGAAATAGGATGTGGGCCTTGGTATTGGACGGTTGGTACAGGTGCCTTGATAAATGGGGCATAGAAAGACTGAAGAATGTGTGCCTGTCATTTTGTTTTTTCATGTTGTTGTTATTGTTGTTGAAGTTCATGCTTTGGTCACATTAGCTTTTGTCCATGAGTAAAATGTTCCAATGACGTTGTCGTGAGTCAATATGTTTAACATCTATCTGTACTCTGGCTGACTATCAAGGACATTGACATCACTGTGACTGCTCAAAATCAAGGCCAGCGAGATATTTTTTTTATTGCATTTTTTTGTCCGTCAGTTACTTTTCACATACCATAAATTCTACTCAGGCTATGGGTCCAATGCTTACGTTTGAAAGGGTCACCCTTCAATGACAGATATGTAAGTGTCTAAGTTGTGTGTGGCAGTATTGTTAAGCAGAACTGATACGATCCATTAGCGGAAACCCTGTACAGATGTTTGAAAAAGGGTCACACTGATGATCAAAGGGACATGTCCACATCAGATCTTTACCCTTCTCAAATTCACTCGATATTTCCCTGTAGGGCTATGACACAAGTCAAAAGGATGAAAATAAGAATATATAGCACGTTATCTGGTTGGTCCCAAGTAGATGGTTTGTAGATGGTTTGTTGATGATTTGTAAATGGTTTGTAGATCATTTGTAAATGGTTTGTATATGGTTTGTAAATGGTTTGTTGATGATTTGTAAATGGTTTGTAGATGGTTTGTAAATTATTTGTAAATGGTTTGTAAATGGTTTGTAGATGGTTTGTAAATGATTTGTAAATGGTTTGTAAATGGTTTGTAGAATGTTTGTAAATGATATGTAAATGGTTTGTAGATGTTCAGTATATGTTCAATAACTATCCAATTACTATCCACTAAATCTAACTCTAGCCCTAACTCTAACCTTGTAATACCTAAGCTATGACGTGTGCATATAACATCTCATGCAAGATAAAAGGATGCCGTTGAATCAGTCAACAGTGTCTGTTAGGACATAGACAGGAGGGGAGGGGAGTAACTCACTCTTCCCTACATAAAGTGCTTTGATGTAAACTCCACACATACCAGCACCATACAGACTACAAACATATAATAGCAGCTGTCTTTGATGCAGCTATGAAGAGCATGTTTCTACCACTGTTACTGTGACTGATGTTTCTACCACTGTTACTGTGACTGATGTTTCTACCACTGTTACTGTGACTGATGGTTCTACCACTGTTACTGTGACTGATGTTTCTACCACTGTTACTGTGACTGATGTTTCTACCACTGTTACTGTGACTGATGTTTCTACCACTGTTACTGTGACTGATGTTTCTACCACTGTTACTGTGACCGATGTTTCTACCACTGTTACTGTGACTGATGTTTCTGCCACTGTTACTGTGACTGATGGTTCTACCACTGTTACTGTGACTGATGTTTCTACCACTGTTACTGTGACTGATGTTTCTACCACTGTTACTGTGACTGATGTTTCTGCCACTGTTACTGTGACTGATGTTTCTACCACTGTTACTGTGACTGATGTTTCTGCCACTGTTACTGTGATTGATGTTTCTACCACTGTTACTGTGACTGATGTTTCTACCACTGTTACTGTTGCTGTGGTTATATGGGGTCTAGGATAGCTGCAGTCATATGGGTCTGGGATGGCTGTGGTTATATGGGGTCTAGGATAGCTGTGGTCATATGGGTCTAGGATGGCTGTGGTCATATGGGTCTAGGATAGCTGTGGTCATATGGGTCTAGGATGGCTGTGGTCATATGGGTCTAGGATAGCTGTGGTCATATGGGTCTAGGATAGCTGTGGTCATATGGGTCTAGGATAGCTGTGGTCATATGGGTCTAGGATAGCTGTGATCATATGGGTCTAGGATAGCTGTGGTCATATGGGTCTAGGATAGCTGTGGTCATATGGGTCTAGGATAGCTGTGGTCATATGGGTCTAGGATAGCTATGGTTATATGGGTCTAAGATAGCTGTGGTTATATGGGTCTAGGATAGCTGTGGTCATATGGGTCTAGGATAGCTGTGGTCATATGGGTCTGGGATAGCTATGGTTATATGGGTCTAAGATAGCTGTGGTTATATGGGTCTAGGATAGCTGTGGTCATATGGGTCTAGGATAGCTGTGGTCATATGGGTCTAGGATAGCTGTGGTCATATGGGGTCTAGGATAGCTGTGGTCATATGGGTCTAGGATAGCTGTGATCATATGGGTCTAGGAAAGCTGTGGTCATATGGGTCTAGGATAGCTGTGGTTATATGGGTCTAGGATAGCTGTGGTCATATGGGTCTAGGATAGCTGTGGTCATATGGGTCTAGGATAGCTGTGGTTATATGGGTCTAGGATAGCTGTGGTCATATGGGTCTAGGATAGCTGTGGTCATATGGGTCTAGGATAGCTGTGGTCATATGGGGTCTAGGATAGCTGTGGTCATATGGGTCTAGGATAGCTGTGATCATATGGGTCTAGGATAGCTGTGGTCATATGGGTCTAGGATAGCTGTGGTCATATGGGTCTAGGATAGCTGTGGTCATATGGGTCTAGGATAGCTATGGTTATATGGGTCTAAGATAGCTGTGGTTATATGGGTCTAGGATAGCTGTGGTCATATGGGTCTAGGATAGCTGTGGTCATATGGGGTCTAGGATAGCTGTGGTCATATGGGTCTAGGATAGCTGTGATCATATGGGTCTAGGATAGCTGTGGTCATATGGGTCTAGGATAGCTGTGGTTATATGGGTCTGGGATAGCTGTGGTCATATGGGTCTAGGATAGCTGTTGTCATATGGGTCTAGGATAGCTGTGGTCATATGGGTCTAGGATAGCTGTGGTTATATGGGTCTAGGATAGCTGTGGTCATATGGGTCTAGGATAGCTGTGTGAGGTACGGGTGGATGGAGGATGTACATGTGAGTTATGGAGGGAACCCCTATAGAACCACATCAGCAGCATGCAGAGCCCCCTGTTTGTTTATAATCAGATAATGTTGTTTCTATGAAAATATTTGATTCCCACTAAGGATATGATCCTGCTTTTCACTTCAGACATCCCTCCTAAAGACTTAATATAACCTTACCAATAATTCAATTATAGAATCAATTAAATCATTTTTAAGACGCCACAAGGAAATGGTTTGAAAGATAAGCTTCAAATAATGATCCAGGTAGGGCCTTAACCAGCTGTGCTTCTTAAACTAACCTCTCCTCTTCCTCTATCCCTCGTTCACAAACCTGTCCTCTCCAGAACATACCTAAAGCCTGATCTGGTCTCCAATGGCTGGGTAAACCATACATACTGCAAAGGGAATAGGCCACCATCTTTTTAAAAGCCAGAGCCTGCCAGGGGGCACATCTGTCCAACAAGGGGTGAGATATGCTGGTGGACTGCTGGTTTTGGGCGGAGCGCTCAGCTTAGAGCTGCTATTTTGAAAATACCACTGCAACCGGATGAGAGCTGGAGAGAGACAGGGTGATGTGAGAGAGGGAGAAGGAGGAGGAGAGAGAGAGAGAGAGAGAGAGAAAGAGAGAGAGAGAGAGAGAGAGAGAGGGAGAGAGAGAGAGAGAGAGAGAGAGAGAGAGAGAGCACATTACTGAAGAAAAAAACTTTGTTTCTAAGAAAAGCTGCATCATGACCAACCGCTAAGTGGCAACCCTGGTGATTCCCCCTAAACTATTACTGTAATGGAACTGTAGAAATAAACCATATTATGTTTGTTGTTGCTGTGTTTCCTCTGTGACCATGAGGTCAGGCAACCACCGGGAGTGAGTGTTTTGGAGAGGTAGACTATGGTTCTCAGAGCCAAGTGTACAGGCCTTCAGCTCTCTCTGCAGCCCACAGTCTCTTTGCTCTGAATGGTCATAAACATTGAGGAAAATCTGGATATTTTCATACTTTTCACATTTTGATTGAATTGATCTAAGATGGGGCTATACAGATTTGAGAGAATCTGATCTGAGTGACTGAGAGAGGGACATCCTATGGTACTGTTAGTCTTTAGTAGCACCAGCTCAGTGGGTTGTAGTCTTTAGTAGCACCAGCTCAGTGGGTTGAAGACTTTAGTAGCACCAGCTCAGTGGGTTGAAGTCTTTAGTAGCACCAGCTCAGTGGGTTGAAGTCTTTAGTAGCACCAGCTCAGTGGGTTGAAGTCTTTAGTAGCACCAGCTCAGTGGGTTGAAGTCTTTAGTAACACCAGCTCAGTGGGTTGAAGTCTTTAGTAGCACCAGCTCAGTGGGTAGTAGTCTTTAGTAGCACCAGCTCAGTGGGGTTGAAGTCTTTAGTAGCACCAGCTCAGTGGGTTGAAGTCTTTAGTAACACCAGTTCAGTGGGTTGAAGTCTTTAGTAGCACCAGCTCAGTGGGTTGAAGTCTTTAGTAGCACCAGCTCAGTGGGTTGAAGTCTTTAGTAGCACCAGCTCAGTGGGTTGTAGTCTTTAGTAGCACCAGCTCAGTGGGTTGTAGTCTTTAGTAGCACCAGCTCAGTGGGTTGTAGTCTTTAGTAGCACCAGCTCAGTGGGTTGAAGTCTTTAGTAACACCAGCTCAGTGGGTTGAAGTCTTTAGTAGCACCAGCTCAGTGGGTTGAAGTCTTTAGTAACACCAGCTCAGTGGGTTGTAGTCTTTAGTAACACCAGCTCAGTGGGTTGAAGTCTTTAGTAGCACCAGCTCAGTGGGTTGAAGTCTTTAGTAGCACCAGCTCAGTGGGTTGTAGTCTTTAGTAGCACCAGCTCAGTGGGTTGTAGTCTTTAGTAGCACCAGCTCAGTGGGTTGTAGTCTTTAGTAGCACCAGCTCAGTGGGTTGAAGTCTTTAGTAACACCAGCTCAGTGGGTTGAAGTCTTTAGTAGCACCAGCTCAGTGGGTTGAAGTCTTTAGTAACACCAGCTCAGTGGGTTGTAGTCTTTAGTAACACCAGCTCAGTGGGTTGAAGTCTTTAGTAGCACCAGCTCAGTGGGTTGAAGTCTTTAGTAGCACCAGCTCAGTGGGTTGAAGTCTTTAGTTGCACCAGCTCAGTGGGTTGAAGTCTTTAGTAGCACCAGCTCAGTGGGTAGTAGTCTTTAGTAGCACCAGCTCAGTGGGTTGAAGTCTTTAGTAGCACCAGCTCAGTGGGTTGTAGTCTTTAGTAACACCAGCTCAGTGGGTTGTAGTCTTTAGTAACACCAGCTCAGTGGGTTGAAGTCTTTAGTAACACCAGCTCAGTGGGTTGAAGTCTTTAGTAGCACCAGCTCAGTGGGTTGTAGTCTTTAGTAGCACCAGCTCAGTGGGTTGAAGTCTTTAGTAGCACCAGCTCAGTGGGTTGAAGTCTTTAGTAGCACCAGCTCAGTGGGTTGAAGTCTTTAGTAGCACCAGCTCAGTGGGTTGAAGTCTTTAGTAACACCAGCTCAGTGGGTTGTAGTCTTTAGTAGCACCAGCTCAGTGGGTTGAAGTCTTTAGTAGCACCAGCTCAGTGGGTTGAAGTCTTTAGTAGCACCAGCTCAGTGGGTTGAAGTCTTTAGTAGCACCAGCTCAGTGGGTTGAAGTCTTTAATAGCACCAGCTCAGTGGGTTGTAGTCTTTAGTAACACCAGCTCAGTGGGTTGAAGTCTTTAGTTGCACCAGCTCAGTGGGTTGTAGTCTTTAGTAGCACCAGCTCAGTGGGTTGAAGTCTTTAGTAGCACCAGCATAGTGGGTTGTAGTCTTTAGTAGCACCAGCTCAGTGGGTTGAAATGTAAAAACAGCTCTTATCCTAGTCACTCTATTGTAAGGAGATGGCAGGAATGTGTTGTTTTGAGTTGAGCTAATTGTATTATTATTATTATTTAGTTATCGATAACACATTCTTTAACAATAGAAACCTATGTTAGAATTTGTTATGACTACTGGAGCTGCTTACAGACGCATCCATTTCCTACTCCATGCCATCTAACTTCTCTCTCTCTCTCTCTCTCTCTCTCTCTCTCTCTCTCTCTCTCTCTCTCTCTCTCTCTCTCTCTCTCGAAAGCGCAAAATAAAACATTAATTGTACATTAAAAGATGTATGATCTACTTGAGAGAGGATTGAAAGAACATAGAAACATTTGATGAAGAAAGAACTATATAAAGAAAAAGATGACAGTCAGATGATCTGATAGTCTGAGGTCAGATAGATGATGACAGATAGGAGATGACAGATTTATTTCATTTTCCAGGCCTTCCTTCAGTTAAATCGACGGTTGAGACAGAATCCAGTTGGTTAAATCTCTGGGCTGGGCTGTCAGCCTGGCAGGCAGCAGTCTAGTCTGGTGATGCATCTACCTGAACCTCCAATTGACTTTTAAAAGTCTGTATTCATCTCTTTCAAGGCCCCGTGAAAGCTTCTTCACATCCCCAGTGTATTTCAGATCCACTCTGGGTCCAATCCCAGAAGAGCCTTGACTTGGCAGCTACAGGGCCAAGTATCACCACAGAGTTTTCCTCAGCTAATCTAACGTTCTGAAAGCCAGGGAGAATGAAGCTTTAACAACTTTTGAAAGCCAGGGAGAGGAGAGTGAGAGGTCTTAACTAAAACCCTAAATGATAAAAAGAGTCAGAGGTGAGAAGTGTGAGGTCAGGGGTTAGGGAATGAAAGGGGATCCTTCAAAGTGGCTCTTCCTTCACGCCTTGAATTGTCTGTGTATGGGGACATGGTGAGAGGTACGAGAGGTTCAGCCTTCACCTCTCCCCTCTACCAACCCCCTGCAGAGGACTGCAGAAAAACCTCTCCCCTCTACCAACCCCCCCAGAGGACTGCAGAAAAACCTCTCCCCTCTACCAACCCCCCCAGAGGACTGCAGAAAAACCTCTCCCCTCTACCAACCCCCTGCAGAGGACTGCAGAAAAACCTCTCCCCTCTACCAACCCCCCCAGAGGACTGCAGAAAAACCTCTCCCCTCTACCAACCCCCCCCCAGAGGACTGCAGAAAAACCTCTCCCCTCTACCAACCCCCCCCCAGAGGACTGCAGAAAAACCTCTCCCCTCTACCAACCCCCTGCAGAGGACTGCAGAAAAACCTCTCCCCTCTACCAACCCCCTGCAGAGGACTGCAGAAAAACCTCTCCCCTCTACCAACCCCCTGCAGAGGACTGCAGAAAAACCTCTCCCCTCTACCAACCCCCCCCAGAGGACTGCAGAAAAAGCCACAGAGAGGATGCTGGAATATGGAGTTGCTGACGATAACGTCTGGGACATTTAAAGGGCTTGAAACACAAATGTTTGTGTTTGGAGTAATAAAATCAGGAGGATGGACGTGTTTGTTGCTGTGTGCTAAGTTATATTAATGGCTTTTTAACCACCGGTTTTGGCCTCCGCGCTCACCAAACTCCCATCTCACGCCAGAAGCAGTTCTTTTTTCTGCCTGGTTTTGGAACGTGTTCTTCTACTACTACTGCTAGATTCCTATTGTGACACACTTGGTCTCCGCTGTAGAAATGCTGAAAGAGTTTGAGCACAGCAAACCGCTTTCTACTACGCATCCATATAAAAAAAATGTGTGCAGACACTATAATTTATATTATACACTACCATTCAAAAGTTTGGGGTCACTTAGAAATGTCTTTGTTTTTGAAAGAAAAGCAAATTTTTTGTCCATTAAAATAACATCAAATTGATCAGAAATACAGTGTAGACATTGTTTACTTACCCTCTTGCTCTTTTGCACCCCAGTATCTCTACTTGCACATCATCATCTGCACATCTATCACTCCAGTGTTAATGCTAAATTGTAATTATTTCGCCTCTATGGCCTATTTATTGCCTTACCTCCCTACTCTTCTACATGGGCACACACTGTACATAGATGTTTCTATTGTGTTATTGACTGTACGTTTGTTTATGTGTAACTCTGTGTTGTTGTATGTGTCGCACTGCTTTGCTTTATCTTGGCCAGGTCGCAGTTGTAAATGAGAACTTGTTCTCAACTTGCCTACCTGGTTAAATAAAGGTGAAATTAAAAAACTTTGTGTCAAGAGTGTCAGAAGAAATCTGCAAATCATGTGCATTACAGAAAGAGGAACATAGAAATATGCTAGGCATTGTAAAATTCAAAAATAAAATAAAATAATGTTGTAAATGACTATTGTAGCTGGAAATGGCTGATTTTTAATGGAATATCTACATAGGCGTACAGAGGCCCATTATCAGCAACCATCACTCCTGTGTTTCAATGGCACGTTGTGTTAGCTAATTCAAGTTTATCATTTTAAAAGGCTAATTGATCATTAGAAAACCCTTTTTCAATTATGCTAGCAAAGCTGGAAACTGTTGTTCTGATTAAAGAAGCAATAAAACTGGCCATCTTCAGACTAGTTGAGTATCTGGAGCATCAGCATTTGTGCATTCGATTACAGACTCAAAATGGCCAGAAACTAAGAGCCTTCTTCTGAAACTCATCAGTCTATTCTTGTTCTGAGAAATTAAGTATTTGACAATTTTTTGTGCCTTCCTCTGGCACCGTCTGGTATAGAAGTCCTGGATGGCAGGAATCTTGGCCCCAGTGATGTACTGGGCCGTACGCTACCCTTTGTAGAGCTTTGTGGTTGGAAACCGAGCAGTTGCCATACCAGGCAGTGATGCAACCAGTCCGGATGCTCTCGATGGTGCAGCTGTAGAACATTTTGAGGATCTGAGGACCCATGCCAAATCTTTTCAGTCTCCTGAGGGGGAATAGGCTTTGTCGTGCCCTCTTCACGGCTGTCTTGGTGTGCTTGGACCATGTTAGTTTGTTGGTGATGTGGGCACCGAGGAACTTGAAGCTCTCAACCTGCTCCACTGCAGCCTGTCGATGAGAATGGGGGCGTGCTCGGTCCTCTTTTTCCTGTAGTCCACAATCATCTTTTTTGTCTTGATCACGTTGAGGGAGAGGTTGTTGTCCAAGCACCCCACGGCCAGGCCTCCTCCCTATTGGCTATCTCGTTGTCGGTGATCAGGCCTACCACTGTTTTGTCGTCGGCAAACTTAATGATGGTGTTGGAGTCGTGCCTGGCCTTGCAGTCATGAGTGAAGAGGGAGTACAGGAGGGGACTGAGCACACACCCCTGAGGGGCCCCCGTGTTGAGGATCAGCGTGGCAGATGTGTTGTTACCTACCCTTACCACCTGGGGGTGGCCCGTCAGGAAGTTCAGGATCCAGTTGCAGAGGGAGGTGTTTAGTTCCAGGGTCCTTAGCTTATTGATGTGCTTTGAGGGTACTATGGTATTGAATGCTGAGCTGTAGTCAATGAATAGCATTCTCCCATTGGTGTTCCTTTTGTCCAGGTGGGAAAGGGCAGTGTGGAGTGCGATAGAGATTCCATCATCTGTGGATCTGTTGGGGCGATATGCGAATTGGAGTGGGTCTAGATTTTCTAGGATAATGGTGTTGATGTGAGCCATGATCAGCCTTTCAAAGTACTTCATGGCTATAGACGGGAGTGCTATGGGTCGGTAGTCACCTAGGCAGGTTACCTTAGTGTTCTTGGGCACAGGCACTATGGTGGTCTGCTTAAAACGTGTTGGTATTACAGGTTGAAAATGTCAGTGAAGACACTTGCCAGTTGGTCAGCGCATGGTCGCATAACACATCCTGGTAATCCGTCTGGCCCTGCGGCCTTGTGAATGTTGACCTGTTTAAAAGTCTTACTCACATCGGCTACGGAGAGCGTGATCACACAGTCTTCCGAAACAGCTGGTGCTCTCATGCATGTTTCAGCGTTATTTGACTCAAAGCGAGCATTGAAGTAGTTTAGCTCATCTGGTAGGCTCGTGTCAATAGACAGCTCTCGGCTGTGCTTCCTTTTGTAGTCTGTAATAGTTTGCAAGCTCTGCCACATCTGACGAGCATCAGAGCCGGTGTAGTATGATTCGATCTTAGTCCTGTATTGACACTTTGCCTGTTTGATGGTTTGTCAGAGGGCATAGATTTCTCGTCGGAGGGATTTCTTATAAGCTTCCGGGTTAGAGTCCCACTCCTTGAAAGCGGTAGCACTAGCCTTTAGCTCAGTACGGATGTTGACTGTAATCCATGGCTTCTGGTTGGGGTACGGTCACTGTGTGGATGACGTCATCGATGCACTTATTGATGAAGCCAATGACTGATGTGGTGTACTCCTCAATACTATCGGAGGAATCCCAGAACATATTCCAGTCTGTGCTAGCAAAACAGTCCTGTAGCTTAGCATCTGCTTCATCAGACCACTTTTTTATTGATCTAGTCACTGGTGCTTCCTGCTTTAATTTTTGCAGGAATCAGGAGGATAGAATTATGCTCAGATTTGCCAAATTGAGGGCGAGGGATAACTTTGTATGCGTCTCTGTGTGTGGAGTAAAGGTGGTCCAGAGTTTTTTTCCCTCTGGTTGCACATTTAACATGCTGATAGAAATTTGGTAAAACGGATTTATGTTTCCCTGCATTAAAGTCCCCGGCTACTAGGAGTAGCCTCTGGGTGGGCGTTTTCTTGTTTGCTTATGGCAGAATACAGCTCATTCAATGCTGTCTTAGTGCCAGCCTCAGTCTGTGGTGGTATGTAAACAGCTACGAAAAATACAGAAGAAAACTCTCTAGGTAGATAGTGTAGTCTACAGCTTATCATGAGATACTCTACCTCAGGTGAGCCATACAAAAATGCGTAGTTCGCCGCCCCTGGTCTTACTAAACGCCACTGTTCTATCCTGCCAATATAGCGCAAAACCAGCCAGCTGTATGTTGTTGGTGTCGTCGTTCAGCCACGACTCTGTGAAGCATAAGATATTACAGTTTTGAATGTCCCGTTGGTAGTTTAATCTTCCGCATAGGTCATCTATTTTATTCTCCAAAGATTGCCCGTTTGCTAGCAGAATGGAAGAAAGTGGGGGTTTATTCAATCGCCTACGAGTTCTCAGAAGGCAGCCCCGCCCTCTGGCCCCTTTTTCTCCGGCTCCTCTTCACACAAATGACGGGTATCTGGGCCTGTTCCCGAGAAAGCAGTATATCGTTCGTGTCGGGCATACTGGAGGGTTACACTGGAGCCGCTATGCAGTGACAGGACTGCTAACCTGTGCTCGTCAGACTCGTTAAAGGAAAAAAAGGATTCTGCAGGGCCGTGGTGAGTAATTGCATTCCTGATGGCCAGAAGTTAATTTTGGTCATAAGAGACAGTAGCGGCAACATTATGTACAAAATAAGTTTCAAAAATAAATTACAAATAACGCAAATAAACAAACCAAAAAACGATCAGTTGGGGACACGTAAAAACGTCAGCCTTCTTCTCCGGTGCCATATTTCTCCATTGATTGCACGATCAACACAAAAAAATACACTAAATATCCCAATTGGTCAGGAGCCCATAAAACGGTCGCTTTTTCCTCCAGCGCCATCAGTCATCTAGTGGGACCCACTATTACAGTGAAATATGGGGCCTACTATTACAGTGAAAAACATTATGTACTTAACATTATGAACAGCTGCTCTTTCCATGACATAGACCGACCAGGTGAATGAAAGCTATGATCCCTTATTGACCGTAGGGTAGACCGTCATTGTAAATAAGAATGTATTCTTAACTGACTTGCCTAGTTAAATAAAGGTTCAATTATTATATATATTTTTTTCATTACAAAATTGACGTCACTTGTTAAATCCATTTCAATCAGTGTAGATGTAGGGGAGGCAACAGGTTATAGAAGGATTTTGGATTGTGTAGGTGTGCCATTCAGAGGGTGAATGGGAAAAACAAAAGTTTTAAGTTCCTTTGAACAGGGGGTATGCTAGTATGTGTCAGGAGCACCAGTTTGTGTGAAGAACTGCAACGCTGCTGGGTTTTTCACACTCAACAGAAGTGCAGTCTTTCTTTTATTTACGTATTGTTCATGTCATCTTTGGTTTGCTTATCAACATGACAATTTTTTAAGCCTGAGTTAGCCATGAGTTAAGCCTGAGTTAAGCCTGAGTTAAGCCTGAGTTAAGCCTGAGTTAAGCCTGAGTTAAGCCTGAGTTAGCCCTGAGTTAAGCCCTGAGTTAAGCCTAAATTAGCCCTGGGTTAAGCCTGAGTTAGCCCTGAGTTAGCCCTGAGTTAGCCCTGAGTTAGCCCTGAGTTAAGCCCTGAGTTAGCCCTGAGTTAGCCCTGAGTTAAGCCCTGAGTTAAGCCTGAGTTAAGCCTTCCTCCGGATCATGTTAGTTCTGAAGCATTCGTTGCCATAAAAAACGTGACCTGGCTAAAAGATGAGCCACTTTTGTGGTATCGTTTATCCCAAGTTGAACTCAGAGTTGAGCCAAAGTTACCTCGCTAACTCCTCGAACCAGGTGCGTAGTCTGGTAGGCCCTCTGGTCTGGACGGTTACACTGGAGCCATTTAACACTGAAGCTATGCAGTGACAGGACTGCTAACCTGTGCTCAGCTTTTCCAGCTGTAAATCGTCATACCTCACCATTTAAGACTAAAGGCTTTTTTGCACGTCTAGGAGAGAAGCCGTTTCACATGGGAAGCAGTTTGTTCCACTCCATACCCCTCTGCACCAGTGAGTGTGGGGTAGCAGTTTTTTTCCCCTACACCCCCCTCTGCTCAAACATCAGTTACAGTGTTATGGTCCAAGTTGTTGCCTGCTAAGGAGAATCTGGACAAGTCAGGTCACCTCTATGGGATAAAAAAAACAACTAAAACAAACCTCATGTGAACTGAGTTAAGCCAAACACACAAACACACTGTATAAAGCTTCTGGAAAAGCTTCAGCATTTAATCCAAACCAAATCCACATTTAGATTATAATTGGACTTGACAATAAAAAAAAAACATAAAAGTACGCAGTGAAAAACTTTGACTTTACTCTGCTCTTTCTATACCAGCCCACAGAACAAGCACCTTTTGATAAACCCTGAACAGTGTTCTGTGTTCTCTGTGGTTGATGTGTCCACTACAAAACTGGTGTGACTCAGGAATACCAGAGCCCCTATACTACAAAACAGGTTTAAGGAGTTAGCGAGATAACTTTGGTCAGCTATGATATGAGTTCAACTCGGAATAACTGGTCACACGAATGTGACTCACCTTTTAGCCAGGTCAATTTCAACGAATCCTTCAGAACTAACCTGCTCCTGGGCAGGTTAAATTTAGAGCTAAATTTAGAGCTAATATATATATATATTAAAATACCTATCACATTACACATTTAGTAATGACAGGATGCATTTGAGACTCCACACACAGTACATTTTTCAAATAAAATAAAATCACACTTTATTGGTCACATACACATGGTTAGCAGATGTTAATGCGAGTGTAGTGAAATGCTTTGTGCTTCTAGTTCCGACAGTGCAGTAATATCTAACAAGTAATCTAACAATTCCCCAACAACTACCTAATATACACAAATCTAAAAGGGGTGAATGAAAATATGTACATATAAATATTTGAATGAGCGATGGTCGAGTGGCATAGGCTAAGATGTCGCTTTGTACAGTATGACTTTAAACAATGATGTTATTGATAGGAGTGGAAAAATAGGTGCTAAAAAGTTAGCGACAGATGGACGAGCAATATCCACCGTCGTACTACGGCTGAAGCCTGAGCTGGAATGTGAAGCTAACTGAAGCTGGCTAGCTATAGAAAACCCAGAGTAGATCTAGCTAGCATCGTAATGTACCACTCGGCATGTACTCAACTTGTGGTTGCAGGATCACACACCTTCATTCTACAGTTATTTCATTAGAAGTGTTGTACTGTTTTTTCCTCCATGGCTCTCCCTGAAATGTTTTCATCTGTGGAGGTTAATGCCTAGCTGTGGATGGACAACAGTGTAGAGGACCAAGTCCAAAACAAACAGTAAACAATACCACATGAAGCTCTATTGACATTGACAGTGCTACACGTGTTTTTGTCAACGTTCCCTTTTAAAAGGGTACAGGTCACTAACAGGCAGATGCATTAATGGTCAAATGAAAGCAACAGCAGTAGGAATGTATTTTTTTCAAACTGTTTTGAGACACTACTGTATAAACAGAAGGAATGAAAGGAGCGCGTCTTGTGGGCTATGGCAGAGAGTCTGTTTCTCTGTCCATAGAGAGAGGCCAGGTACTGGGGCTTTGAAGCCAATCACACACACACACACACAATATACATGCACACGTGTGCCCGGTTGGCTACATGTATGGCCGATGTATGTTCCTGTCAACCTTGGCCAAGACAGGACTCTCTGACGGCCACAGGCCTCTCTGACGGCCACAGGCCTCTCTGACGGCCACAGGCCTCTCTGAGAGCCACATAGCAATAGAGGTGATGAAGGTGTTGAAACATCAGAGAACATACCAGCCATCCAGAGGAGCTCTGTTTCTTATTTCTCCTACTACAGACAGAACCCTTCTGTGTTCCAAATTCCAGAAAGGCTTCCAAGTTTCACAGGGGTTATTAATGAGCGAGATGACCAGAACTGAGTAGAACCAGAACATGGTGTTCACAAAGAACAATGCTCACAGATTCTCAGAGTGTGCAGCTCAAATGGCAACCTATTCCCTATATAGTGCACTACTTTTCACTAGAGCCGTATGGGTACACTATGTAGGGAATAGTTTGCCATTTGGGACACAGACTCAGAGATGTTTTGCAATGTTCAAACCCCCCCCCCCGACACCTGACAATATTACAGAACACAACCCAAAGTAGGCCACAATGTGCTTTGTTCCTGTCCTGGTGACCCTACTACGGAGGGTGCACTAACATTGACCCGTTTCATAATTTGTCAAACCTAACAAAGAATAAACTATATACAAAATTCACCAAATTAACCATCGGATAATTATAGAGAATGTGTTACACACCAACCATGCTATGAAAGGCATAAGACGTTTGCGGAAGGATGGAGATTACAAACATGCTGTACGCAGAATCAAACAAAGGTTGCAGTCAAAATACGTTAATTTAACTCCCTCAGCCCTAGTGCTAGCCACTTTAACTCGAGGGAATCCCCATCGAAACCCGATGCAGTTTATATTGCCATCTTAAGTGGAGGTCCAATTCACTAACATTGCCTCCTCAGCCATCGATTTAGTTCGAGGGAGCAAGTGAAGAACTTTGATCACTTGTGGGGTTGATATGATCCACAATTCAATGCAAACTGTAGTCATGTGTCAAACTCCGGGGGCCGCAAAGTGAAAAATTTAATAAATACGGCTGCATTTTCGGCATGTTAGACCAAATTATGACACTAGTTTACAAAAACAAATACATAGATGACATTGATTTTAGTGTTGGCAAATGGGAATGACGCTCAAATTGACCTAGTCTCATAGTGAGGAGCCTATATAACGTAGCTATCTTCATAAACACATTTTTGGGGAATTCTGAAATGTTTTGAAATGGCCAAACTATAAAACTAGCTAGCCAGCTATGGGTAACTACCTGACAGGAGCGCTAGCTACGTTAGCTTGCTAGGTACATTAATAGTTTTAGGTTGGTTGTTTTTAAGCTCAACTTCAACATTTCCTTCAAGGACGTTGCCCCTCAGATCATCACTCTCCCTCGTTTGGCCAAGGGACATTTAAGGTACACTCAAATGTGACGATGTAAAACATCATTCAAGGGCTGAGGGTTTAGTGCCGAGGGCTGTCTACTTTGAGTTTGGACTGCAGCCATTGATCTTATATATATATATATATATATATATATACACTGCTCAAAAAAATAAAGGGAACACTAAAATAACACATCCTAGATCTGAATGAATGAAATAATCTTATTAAATACTTTTTTCTTTACATAGTTGAATGTGCTGACAACAAAATCACACAAAAATAATCAATGGAAATCCAATTTATCAACCCATGGAGGTCTGGATTTGGAGTCACACTCAAAATTAAAGTGGAAAACCACACTACAGGCTGATCCAACTTTGATGTCCTGTACTGTAATGTCCTTAAAACAAGTCAAAATGAGGCTCAGTAGTGTGTGTGGCCTCCACGTGCCTGTATGACCTCCCTACAACGCCTGGGCATGCTCCTGATGAGGTGGCGGATGGTCTCCTGAGGGATCTCCTCCCAGACCTGGACTAAAGCATCCGCCAACTTCTGAACAGTCTGTGGTGCAACGTGGCGTTGGTGGATGGAGAGAGACATGATGTCCCAGATGTGCTCAATTGGATTCAGGTCTGGGGAAGGGGCGGGCCAGTCCATAGCATCAATGCCTTCCTCTTGCAGGAACTGCTGACACACTCCAGCCACATGAGGTCTAGCATTGTCTTGCATTAGGAGGAACCCAGGGCCAACCGCACCAGCATATGGTCTCACAAGGGGTCTGAGGATCTCATCTCGGTACCTAATGGCAGTCAGGCTACCTCTGGCGAGCACATGGAGGGCTGTGCGGCCCCCCAAAGAAATGCCACCCCACACCATGACTGACCCACTGCCAAACCAGTCATGCTGGCGGATGTTGCAGGCAGCAGAACATTCTCCACGGCGTCTCCAGACTGTCACGTCTGTCAAATGTGCTCAGTGTGAACCTGCTTTCATCTGTGAAGAGCACAGGGCGCCAGTGGCGAATTTGCCAATCTTGGTGTTCTCTGGCAAATGCCAAACGTCCTGCATGATGTTGGGCTGTAAGCACAACCCCCACCTGTGGACGTCGGGCCCTCATGCCACCCTCATGGAGTCTGTTTCTGACCGTTTGAGCAGACACATGCACATTTGTGGCCTGCTGGAGGTCATTTTGCAGGGCTCTGGCAGTGCTCCTCCTGCTCCTCCTTGCACAAAGGCGGAGGTAGCGGTCCTGCTGCTGGGTTGTTGCCCTCCTACGGCCTCCTCCACGTCTCCTGATGTACTGGCCTGTCTCCTGGTAGCGCCTCCATGCTCTGGACACTACGCTGACAGACACAGCAAACCTTCTTGCCACAGCTCGCATTGATGTGCCATCCTGGATGAGCTGCACTACCTGAGCCACTTGTGTGGGTTGTAGACTCCGTCTCATGCTACCACTAGAGTGAAAGCACCGCCAGCATTCAAAAGTGACCAAAACATCAGCCAGGAAGAATAGGAACTGAGAAGTGGTCTGTGGTTACCACCTGCAGAACCACTCCTTTATTGGGGGTGTCTTGCTAATTGCCTATAATTTCCACCTGTTGTCTATTCCATTTGCACAACAGCATGTGAAATGTATTGTCAATCAGTGTGGCTTCCTAAGTGGACAGTTTGATTTCACAGAAGTGTGATTGACTTGGAGTTACATTGTGTTGTTTAAGTGTTCCCTTTATTTTTTTGAGCAGTATATATTTATTCATTTTTTTCATTTTTTTTTCTCACTATTATTATTTTTTTACCCACTTTTTCGCTCCAATTTTGTGATATCCAATTACGATCATGTCTTATCGCTGCATTGATCTTCTTCTATTAAAGAAATGTAAGAAACTTCCTGTTTGCTGAGGTCCCATGACAGGTAAGGTCAAGGTCACAAAAGGAAAAAAACCTGCCTATAGAAAACAGCCAGCTGGGGGAGACAAACACACCTAAATGTTGAATGAATACTCATGTAACAGAACACACACAGCAAACAATGTCACAGACATTTAGCCTGCGCACAGAATATGTTATGTGTTGCAATATTTAACAATTTAACTGGAAGAGTATGTACAGGAACAACATGGCAAATTCACACTAAAACCTTAGTTAACATGCCTCACAGTTTGTTTGTTTTATAGGCTCTGGCTAATGTGTATGGTTTTATGTGAGAAAGAGTTAAGTCGCTGTGTGCCAGATTGGCAGTGACTAGCTATGGTTTAACAAGGGGATCACATAGCCAGGGAGGTAGTGTCTTGGGGCGGTAGGTAGCCTAGCAGTTACAGAGGCGAACCAGCATCTGGAGGGTTGCCAGTTCAAATCCCCGGTCCGACAGGAAAAATCTGGCAGGAAGTGAGCTGGCAACCGAAGGGTTGCTGGTAACAAATCCCAGATGCCATTGCCTGACATTGTGCCCTTGAGCAAGGCACTTAACCCCCCCCCCACCCCCACTATAACAGCTCCCAGGGAACCCAGTGTGGCAAAACCCCGCACCTCTTCAAAACCTGTATGTATGGTATTGTATGTGTGTGTTGTTTCAGAGGGGTTGGGTTAAAATGGAAAGTCAAATTCTGGTGGGACCTTGTGTGCAATTGACCAATAAAGTGATCTTAAATCTTAAGTCTGACTGAGCTTGGAGGTGGGGTTGCCTGGGGAGTGGAAAAATGAGAGAGGAAGAAGAGAGAGGGGTGGGGGGGAGGGAGACGGGTGAAGGGGGGAGGGAGACGGGTAGAGAGGAAGGGGGGAGGGGGGTGGGGGGAGGGAGACGGGTAGAGAGGAAGGGGGGAGAGGGGTGGGGGGGAGGGAGACGGGTAGATGAAGATATGGAAGGAGAAAAGAAAAGGGTGGAACTCCGGAACTAACAAACCCAAACAAAAATGTGGTTTTACAAGATTTCCTTTCCTCAAAGTCTAAAATTAAACATTTAATTAGGAGGTGCAGCTAATGGGGACGACCTACTGTTCTGTCGGTTGTAACGAGATGTAACGCTCACTCCTGGCTCTAAATGGGACTGATGTGAACACTGTGTTACTAGCAGACTGAGGTTGCCACACCTTAGTTACACCCCGACATTACAGTCTGCATGGTGCTGTGAGCAGCTTAGCTGTTTCAAAACAAAAGCTGCAACTTTATCAATCAGGCCTTTTTTTTTTACGTCTCTACAGACCAATTCAAGCTGTTTTGTTCTGGAATGGGGTTTCTGGATAAAATAGAGTTGAGCTCCTATCACCTTCATGAAGCTTGGGTGTTTAGCCAGAAGCCATCATGCTCCCTAATCAAAACATCCCGTAATGCCATTACATTTATAGTTGGATTGATCTGTCAATTTCCAAATGACTATGAAACGTAAATTGTTTTGATTGGATGTTTTTCTTAAACAGGTATTAACAATACTAACTCTGTAACAGTTGTGTAAAGTACTTCAGTAAAAATACTTGAAAGTACTACTTAAGTACTTTTTTGTGGTATCTGTACTTTACTATTTATATTTTTGACAACTTTTACTTCTACATTCCTAAAGAAAATGATTTACTTTTTATTCCATACATTTTCCGTGACACCCAAAAGTACTCATTACATTTTGAATGCTTAGCAGGACAGGAAAATGGTCTAATTCACACACTTATCAAGAGAACATCCCTGGTCATCCCTACTGCCTCTGATCTGGCAGACTCACTAAACAGAGAACATCCCTGGTCATCCCTACTGGCTCTGATCTGGTGGACTAACTAAACAGAGAACATCCCTGGTCATCCCTACTGCCTCTGATCTGGAGGACTCACTAAACAGAGAACATCCCTGGTCATCCCTACTGGCTCTGATCTGGTGGACTCACTAAACAGAGAACATCCCTGGTCATCCCTACTGGCTCTGATCTGGAGGACTCACTAAACAGAGAACATCCCTGGTCATCCCCTGTCTCCGATCTGGTGGACTCACTAAACAGAGAACATCCCTGGTAATCCCCTGTCTCCGATCTGGTGGACTCAGTAAGCACATGCTTCCTTTGTAAATTATGTCTGAGTGTTGGACGTGCCCTTGGCTATCGGTAAATACAAATTTAAAAAATAAAATTGTGCCGTCTGGTTTAAAATAAGAATTTTAAATGATTTATACTTTTACTTCTACTTTTGATACTTAAGTATATTTTAGCAATTATATTGACTTTTGACACTTAAGTATATTTAAAACGAAATACTTTTAGACTTTTACTCAAGTAGGATTGTACTGGGTGACTTTCACTTTTAATTGAGTCATTTTCTAGTAAGGTATCTTTACTATTACTCAAGTATGATAATTGGGTTATTTTTCTACCACTGCTCTCGAATTATGGTATTTAGAGTGTTAGGCCTACCTGCTCGATACAAATGTCTTAACGTGTGAGATACAAACAGGATTGTTTTTTTTATATAAAGCTGTGGACTAAAGCTTGTGCCCCCATGGGACGGTTGAGCTAACGTGCGCTAATGTGATTAGCATGAGGTTGTAAGTAACAAGAAAATTTCCCAGGACAAAGACATATCTGATATGGGCAGAAAGCTTACATTCTTGTTAATCTAACTGCACTGTCCAATTTACAGTAGCTATTACAGTGAAAGAATTCCATGCTATTGTTTGAGGAGAGTGCACAGTTATGAACTTCAAAATGTATTAATAAACCAATTAGGCACATTTGGGCAGACTTGATACAACATTTTGAACAGAAATGCAATGGTTCATTGGATCACTCTAAAACGTTGCACATACACTGCTGCCATCTAGTGGCCAAAATATAAATTGCACCTGGGCTGGAATAATACATTGCGGCCTTTCTCTTTTACCAGATCTATTGTGTTATATTCTCCTACATTAATTTCACATTTCCACAAACTTCAAAGTGTTTCCTTTCAAATGGTACCAAGAATATGCATATCCTTGCTTCTGGTCCTGAGCTTCAGGCAATTAGATTTGAAATGTCATTTTAGGCGAAAATTGAAAACAAATTGTCTGATCCATCCGAGGTTTGACCTGGATCATGAAATGGGGAAACATTTCTCTCTGTTATATTTTTGGGAGAAGTAAGAGACCAAGGAAGTGGTTTATGTTTGAACTCCTCGTCCAAACTTCCGTCAAGATCTCTGCATGGCTCCTTATTGAGCTGCCTTTCAAAAACAACTCTGGTTTTCTCCTGGCAGCATCTGGAGCCGAGGTGGGACCCTGTTCTTTATAAATCACACATTTTACATTTTTATTTATCTCACAAAAATAAACCCCCCAAATTGTCTCAAACTAACTTCACTCTCCCCAGAGTAACATGATAATGATAAATCACTCATCAAGCTAATGTAGTAATATTCCATAAAAACAACACAAGGCCAGCATAGCTAGAGTGGTTAGAGTGTTCCCCTGAGATTGGAAGGTTGCGTCTCTGCTTGGCACTCAGCATTAACGAGATAGTGATAGACTAGAGTCCTGTCCAGGTGGTGTACTTTCCGTGGTCGCCCTGAGTTGGTTTAACCACCGTGTGTGTGTGTGTGTGTGTGTGTGTGTGTGTGTCATGTCCAGGCCGTGTACTTGTACATCATGCTGCCTCACACAACAGAAACAGGAGATAGTCTCCTGACTTTACTACTTATCAAGCTGATGTAATGTGTAATAATATGTTATGTGTAATATATATGCTATAAAACAACATGGGGCCTCTGTTGGCCTCTTACTGTGTGACTGTTGAGCGTGTCTGGTCCTGAACCCTTTACTGTGATTCTTAGGGGCCACTCGGTTCTGGAACCCCGTACTGAGAGTCTTGGGGGCCACTCGGTCCTGGACCCCTTACTGTGACTATTAGGGGCCATTCAGGCCCTGGAACCCCTTACTGTGACTCTTAGGGGCCACTCGGTCCTGGAACCCCTTACTGTGACTCTTAAGGGCCCCTCGGTCCTGGAACCCCTTACTGTGAGTCTTAAGGGCCCCTCGGTCCTGGAACCCCTTACTGTGAGTCTTAAGGGCCCCTCGGTCCTGGAACCCCTTACTGTGACTCTTAAGGGCCCCTCGGTCCTGGAACCCCTTACTGGGACTCTTAAGGGCCCCTCGGTCCTGGAACCCCTTACTGTGAGTCTTAAGGGCCACTCGGTCCTGGAACCCCTTACTGGGACTCTTGGGGGCCACTCAGTCCTGGAACCCCTTACTGTGAGTCTTAGGGGCCACTCGGTCCTGGAACCCCTTACTGTGACTATTAGGGTCCACTCAGCCCCTGAACCCCTTACTGTGAGTCATAGGGGCCACTCGGTCCTGGACCCCTTACTGTGACTATTAGGGGCCATTCAGGCCCTGAACCCCTTACTGTGACTCTTAAGGGCCCCTCGGTCCTGGAACCCCTTACTGTGAGTCTTAAGGGCCCCTCGGTCCTGGAACCCCTTACTGGGACTCTTGGGGGCCACTCAGTCCTGGAACCCCTTACTGTGACTCTTAAGGGCTTCTCGGTCCTGGAACCCCTTACTGGGACTCTTGGGGGCCACTCGGTCCTGGAACCCCTTACCGTGACTCTTAAGGGCCCCTCGGTCCTGGAACCCTTTACTGTGACTCTTAAGGGCTTCTCGGTCCTGGAACCCCTTACTGGGACTCTTAAGGGCCCCTCGGTCCTGGAACCGCTTACTGTGAGTCTTAAGGGCCACTCGGTCCTGGAACCCCTTACTGGGACTCTTGGGGGCCACTCAGTCCTGGAACCCCTTACTGTGAGTCTTAGGGGCCACTCGGTCCTGGAACCCCTTACTGTGACTATTAGGGTCCACTCAGGCCCTGAACCCCTTACTGTGAGTCATAGGGGCCACTCGGTCCTGGAACCCCTTACTGTGACTCCTAGGGGCCACTCAAGCCCAAGGCTCCCAGGTTCTGTCAGTCTCTACTCAAACACAGTTCTTTAAATATCACAGCAGCCTTTCTCTGGCAAAGCAGTGGTCTCCACCAGCGGTGCTGGAGAGAGTGGGGCTGTACTTTATGACCAGCAGGTGGTGCTCAAACGTTAACATGCTGAATGAATCAGCTACTATGTACAGTATTTATATGAGGGTTCAGTATATTTATGATTGAATACGTCTACATTGAGGTGATCAGAAACCCTACTTCTATTGCTTTTCTGTTCGTCATCATATTTCCAATTTAAGATGTAATAGGCCCAGAGACCCCAGCTTGATGTAGTGATACAGAAAACACTGGTATTTCACATGTTTTCAGAAACTGTTTTAACATGCATATTCGCCTGATTTGCAATTTAACTATAAACTTATAGGGTCACCTTACATATAAAAAAACACAACAAAAAATGTAGGCATCTCTTAGAGCTGTCATTAATATATCCCAACTCTACATTAGAACTGTCATTAATATATCCCAACTCTACATTAGAACTGTCATTAATATATCCCAACTCTACATTAGAACTGTCATTAATATATCCCAACTCTACATTAGAACTGTCATTAATATATCCCAACTCTACATTAGAACTGTCATTAATATATCCCAACTCTACATTAGAACTGTCATTAATATATCCCAACTCTACATTAGAACTGTCATTAATATATCCCAACTCTACATTAGAACTGTCATTAATATATCCCAACTCTACGTTAGAACTGTCATTAATATATCCCAACTCTACATTAGAACTGTCATTAATATATCCCAACTCTACATTAGAACTGTCATTAATATATCCCAACTCTACATTAGAACTGTCATTAATATATCCCAACTCCACATTAGAACTGTCATTAATATATCCCAACTCTACATTAGAACTGTCATTAATATATCCCAACTCTACATTAGAACTGTCATTAATATATCCCAACTCTACATTAGAACTGTCATTAATATATCCCAACTCTACATTAGAACTGTCATTAATATATCCCAACTCTACATTAGAACTGTCATTAATATATCCCAACTCTACGTTAGAACTGTCATTAATATATCCCAACTCTACATTAGAACTGTCATTAATATATCCCAACTCTACGTTAGAACTGTCATTAATATATCCCAACTCTACATTAGAACTGTCATTAATATATCCCAACTCTACATTAGAACTGTCATTAATATATCCCAACTCCACATTAGAACTGTCATTAATATATCCCAACTCCACATTAGAACTGTCATTAATATATCCCAACTCTACATTAGAACTGTCATTAATATATCCCAACTCTACGTTAGAACTGTCATTAATATATCCCAACTCTACATTAGAACTGTCTATATCCCAACTCTACATTAGAACTGTCATTAATATATCCCAACTCTACATTAGAACTGTCATTAATATATCCCAACTCTACATTAGAACTGTCATTAATATATCCCAACTCTACATTAGAACTGTCATTAATATATCCCAACTCTACATTAGAACTGTCATTAATATATCCCAACTCTACATTAGAACTGTCTATATCCCAACTCTACATTAGAACTGTCATTAATATATCCCAACTCCACATTAGAACTGTCATTAATATATCCCAACTCTACATTAGAACTGTCATTAATATATCCCAACTCTACATTAGAACTGTCATTAATATATCCCAACTCTACATTAGAACTGTCATTAATATATCCCAACTCTACATTAGAACTGTCATTAATATATCCCAACTCCACATTGCAGCCGCCTTGTACAGTTGTTGTTGAAGTAAATCAAAGCGTGAAATCAGTCATCACACCGACCACACATTCCTTCCACTTCTAGTTTAAAACCTTCTTTATTTCAACCACCTCAACAGCAATCACTTTATAGGTGCCCGTTGTTTATGCCTGACTATAAAAAGCCTCTTCTTGGTCGCGCTGAGTTGGTTTAACCACCCTGTGTGTGTGTGTGTGTGTGTGTGTGTGTGTGTGTGTGTGTGTGTGTGTGTGTGTGTGTGTGTGTGTGTGTGTTCAGCCACCCTGGGTGTTGAATAAGAGACTGACAGGTTCCAAAACCCTGCGTCATTGGCCGAAACAATAACAGGGTAATGTAAGGAGTCTGTGTGTAGATACACACACACACACACACACACACACACACATTGTCAACAAACAAACGGAGGAAACAAAAGCATGGTAACATATGCTCGCTGCAACTGTATCACACAATTTTATCACACCAAACGAATCCATTCCGTTTGTCCACGCTGTCTCATCAATGTAGGCTTCTTGGAGAATACAGGAGACCACCTGAATGAGAGCAAGGTCTGTGTGTGCGCGTGTCTGTCTGTCTGTCTGTCTGTCTGTCTGTCTGTCTGTCTGTCTGTCTGTCTGTCTGTCTGTCTGTCTGTCTGTCTGTCTGTCTGTGTGTGTGTGTTTGTGTGTGTGTGTGTGTGTGTGTGTGTGTACACGTGTATATGGAGAACACTGGACACAAAGTAAACTATAGCAGTGGTACAGTCAGAGCGGCAGTGGGTTTTCACTGCAGCTGTTTTCACAGGCAGTGGGTTTTCACTGCAGCTGTTTTCACAGGCAGTGGGTTTTCACTGCAGCTGTTTTCACAGGCAGTGGGTTTTCACTGCAGCCGTTTTCACAGGCAGTTGGTTTTCACTGCAGCTGTTTTCACAGGCAGTGGGTTTTCACTGCAGCTGTTTTCACAGGCAGTGGGTTTTCACTGCAGCTGTTTTCACAGGCAGTGGGTTTTCACTGCAGCTGTTTTCACAGGCAGTGGGTTTTCACTGCAGCTGTTTTCACAAGCAGTGGGTTTTCACTGCAGCTGTTTTCACAGGCAGTGAGTTTTCACTGCAGCTGTTTTCACAGGCAGTGGGTTTTCACTGTAGCTGTTTTCACAGGCAGTGGGTTTTCACTGCAGCTGTTTTCACAGGCAGTGGGTTTTCACTGCAGCTGTTTTCACAGGCAGTGGGTTTTCACTGCAGCTGTTTTCACAGGCAGTGGGTTTTCACTGCAGCTGTTTTCACAGGCAGTGGGTTTTCACTGCAGCTGTTTTCACAGGCAGTGGGTTTTCACTGCAGCTGTTTTCACAGGCAGTGGGTTTTCACTGCAGCTGTTATCCTGTCACAACAACATTAGGCTCTGGTCAGCCTGGAATCATGAACACAAACTTTCCATTGTCAACACACACACACACACACACACACACACACACACACACACACACACACACACACACACACACACACACACACAATAAGGATATCGATCTCTTCACAAGGTCTTTTTTGTGAGAGACTGCATGTCAGTGTACCCCCTGAGAGAGTAATGCATATGTGGTGGAGTCCTCTCAGCACCGAGATGAACATTTTCAGGATTCTACAGCACCTGATTGATTATGGCACAGCTAATGCTGTGTTATCAAAAGTACATTGAGAAATGATGAATAATTGAAGTCTGAAAGCAGGCCATGTATTGTAGCCAACAGTAAGTACCCCTACAGTAAAACGGTGTTGTTGTTGAATAGGTGACCCAGATCCTGCTAAACAGAACAAAACAACTCTGAAAATAAATGTTAATACCTAGGTGACCTTCAGAGGATAATAGAGGTGGAAGAAAGTAACAATGTGCACAGAGAGAGAGAGATGGGGAGGGGAGAGAGAGAGGTGGGAGGGGAGAGAGAGAGATGGGGAGAGGAGAGAGAGAGAGAGATGGGGAGGGGAGGAGAGAGAGAGAGATGGGGAGGGGGAGAGAGAGAGATGGGGAGGGGAGAGAGAGAGGATGGAGAGAGAGAGAGATGGGGAGGGGAGAGAGAGAGAGATGGGAGGGGAGAGAGAGAGAGATGGGGAGGGGAGAGAGAGAGATGGGGAGGGAGAGAGAGAGATGGGAGGGGAGAGAGAGAGAGATGGGGAGGGAGGAGAGAGAGAGATGGGGAGGAGGAGAGAGAGAGAGATGGGAGGGGAGAGAGAAGAGATGGGGAGGAGGAGAGAGAGAGATGGGGAGGAGGAGAGAGAGAGAGAGAGATGGGGAGGGGGAGAGAGAGAGATGGGGAGGGGAGAGAGAGAGATGGGGAGGGGAGAGAGAGAGAGATGGGGAGGGGAGAGAGAGAGATGGAGGGAGAAGAGAGAGAGATGGGGAGGGGAGAGAGAGAGCGATGGGAGGGGAGAGAGAGAGATGGGAGGGAGAGAGAGAGATGGGGAGGGGAGAGGAGAGAGGGGAGAGGGGAGAGAGAGAGATGGGGAGGGGGAGAGAGAGAGAGAGATGGGGAGGGGAGAGAGAGAGGTGGGGAGGGGATGGAGAGAGAGAGAGAGATGGGGAGGGGAGAGAGAGAGATGGGGGAGGGGATGAGAGGAGGAGATCGTGATAGGAGAGAGATGGGAGGGGAGAGAGAGAGAGTGGGGAGGGAGAGAGAGAGAGATGGGGAGGGGAGAGAGAGAGAGATGGGGAGGGGAGAGAGAGAGAGATGGGGAGGGGAGAGAGAGAGAGAGGGATGGGGAGGGAGAGAGGAGAGAGGGGGAGGGAGAGAGAGATGGGGAGGGGAGAGAGAGAGAGATGGGGAGGGGAGAGAGAGAGAGATGGGGAGGGGAGAGGAGAGAGAGAGATGGGGAGGGGAGAGAGAGAGAGATGGGGAGGGGAGAGAGAGAGAGATGGGGGAGGGGAGAGAGAGAGAGATGGGGAGGGGAGAGAGAGAGAGGGGGGGAGGGGAGAGAGAGAGATGGGGGAGGGGAGGAGAGAGAGATGGGGAGGGGAGAGAGAGAGAGATGGGAGGGGAGAGAGAGAGAGATGGGGAGGGGAGAGAGAGAGAGATGGGGAGGGGAGAGAGAGAGAGATGGGGAGGGGAGAGAGAGAGATGGGAGGGAGAGAGAGAGATGGGGGAGGGGGAGAGAGAGAGATGGGGAGGGAGAGAGAGAGAGAGATGGGAGGAGAGAGAGAGAGATGGGAGGGGAGAGGGAGAGAGAGATGGGGAGGGGAGAGAGAGAGAGATGGGGAGGGGAGAGAGAGAGAGATGGGGGGGAGAGAGAGAGGTGGGGGGAGGGAGAGAGAGAGAGATGGGGAGGGGAGAGACAGAGAGATGGGGAGGGGAGAGAGAGAGAGATGGGGAGGGGAGAGAGAGAGAGATGGGAGGGGAGGGGAGAGAGAGAGATGGGGAGGGGAGAGAGAGAGAGATGGGAGAGAGAGAGAGATGGGGAGAGAGAGAGAGATGGGGAGGGAGAGAGAGAGGATGGGGAGGGGAGAGAGAGAGGTGGGGGGAGAGAGAGAGAGATTGGGAGGTGAGAGAGAGAGAGATGGGGTGGAGAGAGAGAGGTGGGGGGAGAGAGAGAGAGATGGGGAGGGGAGAGAGAGAGGTGGGGGGGAGGGGAGAGAGAGAGAGGTGGGGAGGGGAGAGAGAGAGGTGGGGGGGAGAGAGAGAGAGAGATGGGGAGCAAGCAAGAGAGAGGTGGGGGGAGAGAGAGAGAGATGGGGAGCAAGCAAGAGAGAGGTGGGGGAGAGAGAGAGAGAGAGATGGGGAGCAAGAGAGAGAGAGAGAGAGCGAGAGAGCGAGAGAGAGAGATTTGGTGCTTCTGTCCCCAACCAAGGTGGGCCTACAGCAGCACCTAGATCTTCTGCACAGATTCTGTCAGACCTGGGCCCTGACAGACCTGGGCCCTGACAGACCTGGGCCCTGACAGACCTGGGCCCTGACAGACCTGGGCCCTGACAGACCTGGGCCCTGACAGACCTGGGCCCTGACAGTAATTCTCAGTAAGACAAAAATAATGGTGCTCCAAAAAAGGTCCAGTTCCCAGGACCACGAATACAAATTCCATCTAGCCACTGTTGCCCTAAAGCACACAAAAAACTATACATACCTCGGCCTAAACATCAGCGCCACAGGTAACTTCCACAAAGCTGTGAACGATCTGATAGACAAGGCAAGAAGGGCATTCTATTTATTTATTTTATTTATTTAACCTTTGTTTAACTAGGCAAGTCAGTTAAGAACAAATTCTTATTTACAATGACGGCCTACAGGGGAACAGTGGGTTAACTGCCATGTTCAGAGGCAGAACAACAGATTTTTACCTTGTCAGCTTGGGGATTCAATCTTGCACCCTTTTGGTTGCTGACCCAACTTTCTAACCACTAGGCTATGCCATCAAAAGGAACAAAAAATTCAACATACCAATTAGGATCTGGCAAAAAAGTACTTTAATAAGTTATAGAACCCATTGCCCTTTATGGTTGTGAGGTCTGGGGTCCGCTCACCAACCAAGAATTCACAAAATGGGAGAAACACCAAATTGAGACTGCATGCAGAATTATGCAAAAATATCCTCAGTGTACAACGTAAAACACCAAATAATGCATGCAGAGCAGCATTAGGCCAATACCCACTAACTATCAAAATCCAGAAAAGAGACGTTAAATTCTACAACCACCTAAAAGGAAGTGATTCCCAAACCTTCCATAACAAAGGCATCACCTACAGAAAAATGAACCTGGAGAAGAGTCCCCTAAGCAAGATGGTCCTGGGGCTCTGTTCACAAACACAAACAAACCCCACAGAGCCACAGGACAGCATCACAATTAGACCCAATCAAATCATGAGAAAACAAAAAGATAATTACTTGACACATTGGAAAGAATTTACAAAAAACAGAGCAAACTAGAATGCTATTTGGCCCAAAACAGAGAGAACACAGAGGCAGAATACCTGACCATTGTGACTGACCCAAAATTAAGGAAATCTTTGACTATGTGCAGACTCAGTGAGCATAGCCTTGCTATTGAGAAAGGCCGCCGTAGGCAGACCTGGAACTCAAGAGAAGACAGGCTATGTGCACACTGCCCACAAAATGAGGTGGAAACTGAGCTGCACTTCCTAACCTCCTGCCAAATGTATGACCATATTAGAGACATACATTTCCCTCAGATTACAGAGATCCACAAAGAATTTGAAAACAAACCCGATTTTGATAAACTCCCATATCTACTGGGTGAAATACCACAGTGTGCCATCACAGCAGCAATATTTGTGACCTGTTGCCACAAGAAAAGGGCAACCAGTGAAAAACAAACACCATTGTAAATACAACCTTTAGTTATGTTGATTTATTTTCCCTTTTGTACTTTAACTATTTGCACATCATTACAGCACTGTATATAGACATAATATGACATTTGAAATGTCTTTTTTCTTTTGAAACTTTTGGAAGTGTAATGTTTACTGTACATTTTTTATTGTTTATTTCACTAAGTGTTTATTATCTATTTCACTTGCTTTGGCAATGTAAACGTGTTTCCCATGCCGAGAGAAGAGAGAGAGAGAGAGAGAGAGAGAGAGAGAGAGAGAGAGGAGAGAGAGAGAGAGAGAGAGAGAGAGAGGAGAGAGAGAGAGAGAGAGAGAGAGATGAAGGGGGAGAAATGGAGTGAAAAGAACTGCTCTCCTGCAGAGTTAATGGATTGAGGTCTATTTTCTCTGGCAGGCAGATTGACAGGTACTGACGACAGCCAGGGGGATTGAACGGCCAGCGCAGAAAGGGCTAGTAAAGTTTTTTATCAGCAACAGGGGAGGAAAGAATATTGTACTGCCTCCCCTCCCTTCCCTGTCGACGTTCAATATTATAAGCCATAAAGCCTTTATGTGTTTGATAAAATAAGATATCTTCTTTTTTTAAATGTAATTTAAATTGAAATCCATTTATATGATAATACATACTGTATATTAGATTCTTTGAAAAGGTGGGGGAAAAATTGCACAGCCACACACTACACAGAACAATGGAGGGTTGGAGAATATTGAGGCCATAATGTACTGTATTTTAAACCCACATTACCTTTCAATTGATCTAGTGTATATCCATAGAGGAACACAAGCCTTTATAACATTCATATTTCAATCAAACAGTGTTGCAGTGTCCCTTTGGCAACAGACCCACTCACTACATGTGGGTGTGGTTTACATTTTTATTAACTTTGCCAAAAGTCCCAGGCTTCCCAGATATTCTGACTGGAAGATTCCCGGGAATCAGATGGGAAGAAGCAGGAAATCATAGAATCCTCTAGCCAGGATTTTTCCAGAAGTTTGCAACCATGAATGTGAGAGTTCCAAGAACGGAGAATACATGGTAGTGCACACTTTAAATTGAGTCAGGGGGATGCCTTGTTGCCATGGTGACGTCTCAGTTTCCATTCACTGGTAAAAAGTGATTATTCTTTCTCTCTTCTTCCCACCCTCTGTCTCTCCTCTCTTCACTTCCACTCCCCTCCTCTCCTCTCCTCAATCCCCATCTTCTTTCCTCTCTCTCTCCCCCTCTCTCTCTATGGTACTCACAGACACTTGAGAGGGCTCTTGATTGCTTCTTGTTATGTTACGCCGTGTGATGATTGCTATGATTATCTAGTCATTCTGCTGTCGTTAGTTCGCCACCACTCTCTCACAGTCAAAAATGCATCTTTCGAATTAGGACTCGGCTAATTTTGAAGAAACTGGATTAAACTTGATTGAGGTTTGACCAAAGACATAATTCTTCAGACGTTATTAAATGTCCCACAAAAAAATAGATATGCACTTAACAGTACACTTGGTTTTCTTTGTGTAGTTATGCCGCCTCACAAAGCAGTAAAACATAATAATAGATTATATATCCAGGGTTGCCTAGGTTACTTTCTGAATGTAATCCGTTACAGTTACTAGTTACCTGTCCAAAATTGTAATCAGTAACTTAACTTTTGGATTACCCAAACTCAGTAACATAATCTGATTACCTTCCGTTACTTTTAGATTACTTTCCCTTTAAGAGGCATTAGAAGAAGACAAAAATGTATGTTACTAATTGAACGACATCTATTGCAGGATAAATCAATGTTAAAGTTTACATAGCTGGCCATATATGGATGTTCAATGTTAGTTTATGGGTTGGTTATTTAGGCTTCTCCTAACCCATCGCTCTCTACTACATACAATAATACTATTAAATTATATCTTTACATTAAAAACCAAAGTTATCAGAATTCCAGTCATTCCAATAAATGCTATACCCCTTGATCTTCAAGAACATGACTTGGAAAATATGGAAGGCTAAGGACGTATTTGCCAGCCCCACTTTGTTGTTTATGATTGCGTTGTCATGGAGGACTGATTGGGCTCATTGGTTCGTGTTCCAAAATAAATGCTGTGCTCATGGAATGGCTTTGAGCACTACTGAAAAGTGCTATTTACATGTGAAAAATTAATGCCGTATACTGCATTTGCTATAGACCTGTTGTTTACCTTTTTGTTGGTGACACTTTGATATCTTGATAATATGCAGCTGTTTAAAGGGCAAATCCACAGATGAAACAATAACAAAACGGTCGCCCCGCCTCTGCTTTGGTAAAAAAGCTGAGGAATGGGTCTGGAGAAATGTAACCACTCTCAGATTAATAGACATAGTGTCACGTCCTGACCAGTAGAGGGGGTAGTTGGGTCAGGACGTGGCAGGAGGGAGTGTGTGTTTTTTATTGTTTCATTGATTTTGGCCGTGTGACTTCCAATCAAGCACAGCTGTAGAGGGTTGTGGTTGATTGGGAGTCACACATAAGGTGCCTACTTTGCCTTGTGGGTGGTTGTTTTTTACACTGCTTGTATTAGCCTGTAGAACTGTCACTGTTGTCACCCTTTTTGTTGTTAAGTGAATGCTCTACTCCTTTTTTGGCAATAAATGACCATGAGTATTCACATACCTGCTGCGCCTTGGTTCATTTCAGAAGACAGCCGTTACAGAACCACCCACCTCACCAGGACCAAGCAGCAGAAGAGGAGGAAGCCACAGGAGAGAAAAAAGGAGGAATGGGCCTGGCAAGATGAGAGACAATTCTGAGGACAAGTTAAGGGAGCTAAGGGAACCCGAGAGGCAGCCCCAAGATTTTTTTTGGGGGGGGCACACGGGTAGTTTGGCCAGGCCAGGGAAGAGCCGTAAGCCAGCTACCCGTGATTACAGGGAGGTGCGTATGAGGTGGAGGGCGCCATGTTACGCTGTGGTACGCACCATCTCGCCTATACGGACGCACAGCCCAGTTCGCCCAGTACCAGCGCCCCGCAGGTGCCAGGGCAAGGGGAGCATCGAGCCGGAAGGGGTGATGCCAACCCTGCACTCAAGACCGCCAGTGCGCCCTTTCGGTCCGGTGTTTCCCGCTAGACGCACTAGCATGGAGGTGCGTGTCTCCAGGCTGGCACGTCCAGTACCAGCCCCACGCATCAGGAGTCTAGTGCGTCAGCCCAGCCTCGCCAGTCAACAGTCACCAGAGCTGCCCGCCAGTCAACAGTCGTCAGAGCTGCCCGCCAGTCAACAGTCGTCAGAGCTGCCCGCCAGTCAACAGTCGTCAGAGCTGCCCGCCAGTCAACAGTCGTCAGAGCTGCCCGCCAGTCAACAGTCGTCAGAGCTGCCCGCCAGTCAACAGTCGTCAGAGCTGTCCGCCAGTCAACAGTCGTCCAAGCTGCCCGCCAGTCAACAGTCGTCAGAGCTGCCCGCCAGTCAACAGTCGCCAGAGAGGTCAGACTGCGCTGAACTGCCGGAGTGGCCAGACTGCCCTGAACTGCCGGAGTGGCCAGACTGCCCTGTTCTGCCGGAGTGGCCAGACTGCCCTGTTCTGCCGGAGTGGCCAGACTGCCCTGTTCTGCCGGAGTGGCCAGACTGCCCTGTTCTGCCAGAGTGGCCAGACTGCCCTGTTCTGCCAGAGTGGCCAGACTGCCCTGTTCTGCCAGAGTGGCCAGACTGCCCTGTTCTGCCAGAGTGGCCAGACTGCCCTGTTCTGCCAGAGTGGCCAGACTGCCCTGTTCTGCCAGAGTGGCCAGACTGCCCTGTTCTGCCAGAGTGGCCAGACTGCCCTGTTCTGCCAGAGTGGCCAGACTGCCCTGTTCTGCCAGAGTGGCCAGACTGCCCTGTTCTGCCAGAGTGGCCAGACTGCCCTGTTCTGCCAGAGTGGCCAGACTGCCCTGTTCTGCCCGAGTGGTCCTCCTGCCCTCCGGCCCAGCCCGAGTGGTCCTCCTGCCCTCCGGCCCAGCCCGAGTGGCCCTCCTGCCCTCCGGCCCAGCCCGAGTGGCCCTCCTGCCCTCCGGCCCAGCCCGAGTGGTTCTCCTGCCCTCCGGCCCAGCCCGAGTGGCCCTCCTGCCCTCCGGCCCAGCCCTAGTGGCCCTCCTGCCCTCCGGCCCAGCCCGAGTGGCCCTCCTGCCCTCCGGCCCAGCCCGAGTGGCCCTCCTGCCCTCCGGCCCAGCCCGAGTGGCCCGCCTGCCCTCCGGCCCAGCCCGAGTGGCCCTCCTGCCCTCCGGCCCAGCCCGAGTGGCCCTCCTGCCCTCCGGCCCAGCCCGAGTGGCCCTCCTGCCTTCCGGCCCAGCCCGAGTGGCCCTCCTTCCTTCCGGCCCAGCCCGAGTGGCCCTCCTGCCTTCCGGCCCAGCCCGAGTGGCCCGCATGCCTTCCGGCCCAGGCCGAGTGGCCCGCATGTCTTCCGACCCAGCCAGAGTGGTCCGTCTGCCAGGGTCAGCCCGAGTGGACCGTCTGCCCGGCGCAGCTATCGGCGCCAACAAAGTGGGCGACGCCGAAGGTGGAGCAAGGTCCACGTCCTGCACCTGAACCACCTCCAGGATAGGTGGGTTGGGGAGGGAGGGTGTAGCACAGTGCCGTCGGTGACGGCAGCCACCCTCCCTTCCCTCCCTTTTTGTTTAGGTGTTAAATTTTGTTGGGGATTTTCCTTTTTTTAGGTGCATCCCGGCGTCTGCACCTTGGGGGGGGGTACTGTCACACACACTCCCTTCTGCCACGTCCTGACCCAACTACCCCCTCTACTGGTCAGGACGTGGCAGGAGGGAGTGTGTGTTTTTTATTGTTTCATTGATTTTGGCCGTGTGACTTCCAATCAAGCACAGCTGTAGAGGGTTGTGGTTGATTGGGAGTCACACATAAGGTGCCTACTTTGCCTTGTGGGGTTGTGGGTGGTTGTTTTTTACACTGCTTGTATTAGCCTGTAGAACTGTCACTGTTGTCACCCTTTTTGTTGTTAAGTGAATGCTCTACTCCTTTTTTGGCAATAAATGACCATGAGTATTCACATACCTGCTGCGCCTTGGTTCATTTCAGAAGACAGCCGTTACACATAGCTATGGATGCAAGGACTGACCATCCAAAAATGTATGTAGCAACTACAGATTGCCCCTTTAAGTCTATCAAAAGTGTGCAAGTTTGAGCATGTGTCCATTAGGCCTATGGATTCATTTTTTATCAGCATGAATTAAACTCAGCAAAATAAGAAACGTCCCTTTTCAGGACTAAAAAATAATTCATAAAAATCCAAATAACTTCACAGATCTTCATTGTAAAGGGTTTAAACACTGTTTCCCATGCTTGTTCAATGAACCATAAACAATTAATGAACATGCACCTGTGGAACGGTCGTTAAGACACTAACAGCTTACAGACGGTAGGCAATTAAGGTCACAGTTATGAAAACTTAGGACACTAAAGAGGCCTTTCTACTGACTCTGAAAAACACCAAAAGAAAGATGCCCAGGGTCCCTGCTAATCTGCGTGAACGTGCCTCAGGCCTGCTGTAGGGAGGCATGAGGACTGCAGATGTGGCCAGGGCAAGAAAATGTCCATGCTATGAGACGTCTAAGATAGCGCTACAGGGAGACAGGATGGACAGCTGATCGTCCTCGCAGTGGCAGACCACGTGTAACAACACCTGCACAGGATCGGTACATCTGAACACCACACCTGCGGGACAGGTACAGGATGGCAACAACAACTGCCGGAGTTACACCAGGAACGCACAATCCCTCCATCAGTGCTCAGACTGTCCGCAATAGGCTGAGAGAGGCTGGACTGAGGGCTAGTAGGCCTGTTGTATAAGGCAGGTCCTCACCAGACATCACCGGCAACAACGTCGCCTATGGGCACAAACCCGCCGTCGCTGGACCAGACAGGACTGGCAAGAAGTGCTTTTCACTGACGAGTCGCGGTTTTGTCTCACCAGGGGTGATGGTCGGATTCGCGTTTTTCATCGAAGGAATGAACGTTACACTGAGGCCTGTACTCTGGAGCGGGATCGATTTGGAGGTGGAGGGTCCATCACAGCATCATCGGACCGAGCTTGTTGTCATTGCAAGCAACCTCAACGCTGTGCATTACAGGGAAGACATCCTCCTCCCTCATGTTGTACCCTTCCTGCAGGCTCATCCTGACATGATCCTCCAGCATGACAATGCCACCAGCCATACTGCTCGCTCTGTGCGTGATTTCCTGCAAGACAGGAATGTCAGTGTTCTGCCATGGCCAGTGAAGAGCCCGGATCTCAATCCCATTGAGCACGTCTGGGACCTGTTGGATCGGAGGGTGAGGGCTAGGGCCATTCCCCCCCAGAAAGGTCTGGGAACTTGCAGGTGCCTTGGTGGAAGAGTGGAGTAACATCTCACAGCAAGAACTGGCAAATCTGGTGCAGTCCATGAGGAGGAGATGCACTGCAGTACTTAATGCAGCTGACTAAGTGACTAATGCATTTATCCATGGTACCCGGCGACGGTTCTCATGTTCAATGTGGACATTCTAACTGGATTACACATGATGTACACAGTATAGAACCATAGAATTATCAAATTCTAGATATATTTACACTTGAAAACATATGTTTACCTATTTAGTTTTTGCAGTGTTTTCTCAGGACCTGTAGTCCGTGAAAATGAAAGTGAATAAAAATGAACATTAATGTTTTCATCTGGGGGTAGCCTACTGCTTTTTCTTTGACATGTAAACTAAACTAATCGGGGCCGTGAGGAAGCAGGCTGATTTAGGGCCGTGAGGAAGCAGGCTGATTTAGGGACTTGAGGAAGCAGGCTGATTTAGGGCCGTGAGGAAGCAGGCTGATTTAGGGACCTGAGGATGCAGGCTGATTTAGGGACTTGAGGAAGCAGGCTGATTTAGGGACTTGAGGAAGCAGGCTGATTTAGGGCCGTGAGGAAGCAGGCTGATTTAGGGCCGTGAGGAAGCAGGCTGATTTAGGGCCGTGAGGAAGCAGGCTGATTTAGGGCCGTGAGGAAGCAGGCTGATTTAGGGCCGTGAGGAAGCAGGCTGATTTAGGGACGTGAGGAAGCAGGCTGATTTAGGGACCTGAGGATGCAGGCTGATTTAGGGCCGTGAGGAAGCAGGCTGATTTAGGGACCTGAGGAAGCAGGCTGATTTAGGGCCGTGAGGAAGCAGGCTGATTTAGGGACTTGAGGAAGCAGGCTGATTTAGGGCCGTGAGGAAGCAGGCTGCTTTAGGGACGTGAGGAAGCAGGCTGATTTAGGGCCGTGAGGAAGCAGGCTGATTTAGGGCCGTGAGGAAGCAGGCTGATTTAGGGCCGTGAGGAAGCAGGCTACTTTAGGGACATGAGGAAGCAGGCTGATTTAGGGCCGTGAGGAAGCAGGCTCATTTAGGGCCGTGAGGAAGCAGGCTGATTTAGGGACCTGCGGAAGCAGGCTGATTTAGGGCCGTGAGGAAGCAGGCTGATTTAGGGACCTGAGGAAGCAGGCTGATTTAGGGCCGTGAGGAAGCAGGCTGATTTAGGGCCGTGAAAAAGCATCAGTTGTGTAAAGTACCTAAGTAAAAAAACTTTAAAGTACTACTTAAGTAGTTTATAGGGGTATCTGTACTTTACTTTACTATTTATATTTTTGCCAACTTTTACTTCACTACATTCCTAAAGAAAATAATGTATTTTTTATTCCATACATTTTCCCTGAGACCCAAAAGTACTCGTTACCTTTTGACAGGGAAATTATCCAATTCACACACTTATCAACCTGGTCACACAACATACCTGGTCTTCCCTACTGCCTCTGATTTGGCAGACTCACTTAACACACATGCTTCGTTTGTAAATTATTTCTAAGTGTTGGAGTGTGCCCCTGGCTATCTGTAAAAAAAAAATGGTGCCGTCTGGAATTTGAAATGATTTATACTTTTACTTTTGATACTTAAGTATATTTGAGCAATTCCATTTACTTTTGACACTTAAGTATATTTAAAACCAAATTTTAGGCTTTTACTCAAGTAGTATTTTACTGGGTGACTCACTTTTACTTGAGTTTCTATTAAGGTATCTTTACTTTTACTCAAGTATGACAATTACGTACTTTTTACAGCACTGATAAGCAGGCTGATATAGGACCGTGTGGAAGCAGGCTGCTTTAGGGCCGTGAGGAAGCAGGCTGCTTTAGGACCGTGAGGAAGCAGGCTGCTTTAGGGCCGTGAGGAAGCAGGCTGCTTTAGGGACCTGAGGAAGCAGGCTGCTTTAGGGCCGTGAGGAAGCAGGCTGCTTTAGGACCGTGTGGAAGCAGGCTGCTTTAGGGCCGTGAGGAAGCAGGCTGCTTTAGGGACCTGAGGAAGCAGGCTGCTTTAGGGACCTGAGGAAGCATGCTGCTTTAGGACCGTGAGGAAGCAGGCTGCTTTAGGGACCTGAGGAAGCAGGCTGCTTTAGGGACCTGAGGAAGCATGCTGCTTTAGGACCGTGAGGAAGCAGGCTGCTTTAGGACCGTGGTGACTTCAGAGTACTGCAGCAGTGTTTTCTCAGGACAGTTTCTCAGCTCAGTTTAATAACTGGAAATCCTTCTCTGCTGCTCTAGAGTTAGTGGTGCTGGGGGGGTTGGGGATTTGGCCACCACACCAAATCCCTTCCTAATCAGGAAGTATGCAGTGCAGACACATGAGCAGTAGGCCGTAATGAACCAAGCAATTGCTGAAGAAATGTGATCATATAACATGTAGTCAACTTTCCCCCCAATACACCAAGCAATATGGCTGTGGGGGTACTGTATGATCAAATAACATTCAATCAATTCAACAGCAGAATTATTCAAGGAATGGGAAATACATTAATTTCTGTTATGTGCAATTGGTAAACAGCTGGAGGAAGGAAAGAAGGGGAAGAAGGATGATGATCAAATCAAATAAAATGTATTTATAAAGCCCTTCTTACATCAGCTGATATCTCAAAGTGCTGTACAGAAACCCAGCCTAAAACCCCAAACAGCAAGCAATGCAGGTGTAGAAGCACGGTGGCTAGGAAAAACTCCCTAGAAAGGCCAAAACCTAGGAAGAAACCTAGAGAGGAACCAGGCTATGAGGGGTGGCCAGTCCTCTTCTGGCTGTGCCGGGTGGAGATTATAACAACACATGGCCAAGATGTTCAAATGTTCATAAATGACCAGCAGGAGGAAGATGATGATGATGGTGATGAAGAGGAGGAGGAGGATGATGATGATGATGAGGTGATGAAGAGGAGGAGGAGGAGGATGTTGGTGATGATGATGGTGATGACAATGATAATATAATAGATGCCATTTAACAAATGCTTTTATCCAAAGCGACTTACAGTCATGCATGCTTAAATTTTTACATACGGGTGACCCCATTGGGAATCGAACCCACGACCTGTGGTGCTGCAAGTGCCAATGACGTCTATGATGACATGAAGGATAACCACATTGACGACAACTGCTACGTAGAAAATAAAATCCACCAAACTCTTTTAACAAACAGGTACTTTGTTCTCCTGGTTCTCTGTTTTCAGAGCTAGTCATGTGTTTCTTCTTCTTAGTCTAAGTCTGCCTCTGTGACTCCAAAGAGGATTAGCTAGACATGTTTTTCTTCCATTGTCTGGTGTAGAGGTGTGTAGAGGTGTCGAAACTTGGTCCCAAGTTCCGCTATTGCAGTCGCAGTCGTATTTCTCCATATCACACATACTAACGGTGAGCCAACTGAAGAATATTGATCTGTCTTTAATTCTGTAACATTCGTCGTATAAAGTGGACCAAGGCGCAGCGGGTCGAGTGCTCATATTAACTTTTATTAGAACACTTAAATGACAAAAGAAACCGAACGAACGAACGAACTTGCAGGCTAACACAGCAGTGCAAAAACAACTTCCCACAAAAGACAGGTCAAAACAGGACTACCTAAGTATGACTCCCAATCAGCAACAACGATGTACAGCTGTTCCTGATTGAGAGCCATACCAGGCCAACAAAAAATACACAACATAGAAAAACCATAGAAATACAAAACATAGAACAATAACCAAAAACCAAAAACCCCAGAATACTCTAAACAAACACCCCTCTACATAAACACATATCCCAACAAACCCCGAACCACATAAAACAAACACCCCCCTGCCACGTCCTGACCAAACTACAATGACAAATAACCCCTTTACTGGTCAGGACGTGACAAATTCAAAACATTATGTTGCTGTTAATAGCTCTTGAAACAAGAATACTAGGGTCAAAACACATGTCTTAAGGTCTGAAGAGGTCAATTCCTATTTCCTAGGAATGTACATTAATACTTCTTACGTATGCAGTAAGATTCAGATTAGTCTAGACTAAATACCTCTGATTTTGAAACTTATACGGAGGTCATTTAGCACAAAGAAAACCCCCCATAACATTTTACGTGAAATATGAGTAATATTTTTTTTTAAATATGAGTAATATTTTTTTTTAAATATGAGTAATAATTAAAAAAAAGCTAAAATCCCATTGAGGTGCAACATATCGTAACAGGCTTGTTATTCAAAGCCCACATTGCCTCTCCACTTGGAAGCTGGAGAAAATCTATCGGAGAAGAGAAGCAATCATTTTATTCAATGAAGCAGCAGGGGGATGAACTCCTGCACACCACACAGGGGGATGAACTCCTGCAAACCACACAGGGGGATGAACTCCTGCACACCACACAGGGGGATGAACTCCTGCAAACCACACTGGTGGTTATAACATATTCTGGTGGTTATAACATGTTCTGGTGGTTATAACATGTTCTTGCAGTTACAACATGTTCGGTGGTTATAACATGTTCTTGCAGTTACAATATGTTCAGGTGGTTATAACATGTTCTGGTGGTTATAACATGTTCTGGTGGTTATGACATGTTCAGTGGTTATAACATGTTCTGGTGGTTAAAACATGTTCTGGTGGTTAAAACATGTTCTGGTGGTTACAACATGTTCTGGTGGTTATAACATGTTCTGGTGGTTATAACATGTTCTGGTGGTTATGACATGTTCAGTGGTTATAACATGTTCTGGTGGTTAAAACATGTTCTGGTTGTTAAAACACGTTCTGGTGGTTAAAACATGTTCTGGTGGTTTCAACATGTTTGGTGGTTATAACATGTTCTGGTGGTTAAAACATGTTCTGGTGGTTATAACACGTTCTGGTGGTTTCAACATGTTTTGGTGGTTATAACATGTTCTGGTGGTTAAAACATGTTCTGGTGGTAATAACATGTTCTGGTGGTTATAACACGTTCTGGTGGTTTCAACATGTTCAGGTGGTTATAATATGTTCTGGTGGTTCTAACATGTTCTGGTGGTTACAACATGTTCTGGTGGTTATAACATGTTCTGGTGGTTAAAACATGTTCTGGTGGTTAAAACATGTTCTGGTGGTTATAACATGTTCTGGTGGTTATAACATGTTGTAACATGTTGTAACATGTTCTGGTGGTTAAGGTATGGCTGACCCTCAGGTATAAGCTGGTTGAGTGATGTCTGGCTGACCCTCAGGTGAAAGCTGATAGGGTAATGTCTATCTCTGCCATTCTGTACTGAAGAGAAACATACATAGGTACAGACACATGCATACGTACACAATGTGATATTGTTGTATGGTGGTATTGAACATGTTGTGGATAATGTGGTGTAGGAATGTTATATGATGTACTGTTTTATCTTTAGTTCATTGTGTTATATGTAATGTGGGGGGTTTGGTGTGTTTGGACCTCAGGAAGAGTAGCTGCTGCCTTGACAGTAGGGATCCCTAATAAATACAAATACAAATACTATTTATTTTATTTTATTTTATTTCACCTTTATTTAACCAGGTAGGCAAGTTGAGAACAAGTTCTCATTTACAATTGCGACCTGGCCAAGATAAAACAAAGCAGTTTGACACATACAACAACACAGTTACACATGGAGTAAAACAAACATACAGTCAATAATACAGTAGAAAAATAAGTCTATATACAATGTGAGCAAATGAGGTGAGATAAGGGAGGTAAAGGCAAAAAAGTCCATGGTGGCGAAGTAAATACAATATAGCAAGTAAAACACTGAATGGTAGATTTGTAGTGGAAGAAAGTGCAAAGTAGAAATAGAAAAACTGGGGTGCAAAGGAGCAAAATAAATAAATAAATACAGTAGGGGAAGAGGTAGTTGTTTGGGCTAAATTATAGATGGGCTATGTACAGGTGCAGTGATCTGTGAGCTGCTCTGACAGCTGGTGCTTAAAGCTAGTGAGGGAGATAAGTGTTTCCAGTTTCAGAGATATTTGTAGTTCGTTCCAGTCACTATCTGAAGCACTTATAGGAATCGATCAGCTAGAAGGACAAAACTTCCGTATAAACGTATATACAATAGTCTAAACAGTGGTAAAGTAAAATTCAGGCCATGATGTGATGTAGTTGTTATAGCTTCTATCTGTGGTCCACTGCATAATGTTGGCAGCAGCCAAGGCAAGGGTGTACTTATAGATTGGGCCTCTCTAAAAGAGATAGCAGAGAGCATAGTGCATTGTGGGTAACCAAGGAGGAGGGAGGTGGGGTCATGGCTTAACAAATATGTGTGTTTATGTATATGTGTGTAATATATGTGTGTATACATATGGTGTGTATACCTTCTCTCAGAAGTTAATTGAAAGAAAATGTTACGTCCCTTCAGAGCTTTCTAGGACTTTCACCTTTTTGATATCAGGGGAAAAGGGAAAATACAATCAGTGATGGAAAAAAGTACCCAATTGTCAATCTTAACTAAAAACCAAAGCTACCTTAACAGAAAATGACTCAAGTAAAAGTCACACAGTAAAATAGTACTTGAGTAAAAGTCTGAAAGTATTTGGTTTTAAATATACTTCTGTATCAAAGGTAATTGCTAAAATATACTTAAGTATCAAAGTAAATGTAAAAGTATAAATCATTTCACATTCCTTATATTAAGCAAACCAGACGGCAAAATGTTCTTGTTTTTTTAATTTATGGATAACCAGGGGCACATTCCAAACCTCATCATTTACAAACTTAGTGTAATGGAATGAGTACTTTTGGCTGTCAGGGAAAATGTAGGGAGTAAAAAGTACATTATTTTCTTTAGGAATGTAGTGAAGTAAAAGTAGTCAACAAATATAAATAGTAAAGTACAGATACCCCCCCCAAATGACTTAATTAGTACTTTAAAGTGTTTTTACTTAAATACTTTACACCACTGGATACAATGGGGGATTTTCATTGATGACGTAGATTACTTGGTGCTGTAACGAAAACATTATAGCCAAACCATGACTATCATTTTCTTATTTTGACATACTTGACAGCATATACACTGAGTGTAGAAAACATTAGCAACACCTGCTCTTTCCCTGACATAAACCACAATTCCATCCACAGATGTTATGTGAGGAAAGCCATACAGTATATAACAAAACTAATGACAGCCGTAATGGAAACAGGAAGTTTACGGACCATTTTTATGAACGCCAACAGATCATTTGTTCGTTCAAAATGGTGGGACCTTTTTGTGTTGGTAAAATTAATTATGTGATAAATGGTGGTCAAATATTGATGTAAAGTAATATGATGGATATATTATATTTTATTATATTATAGATATTTACCTGATACGTGAAAACTGAAGCGAAAAAGTGTATTTTTGTATGAGCAAAAAAAAGTTCATTTGGTGGAAACACGCCACAGGTGGAAAATGTGAATATTTTCTTTATGAGTATTCACATGACAATCTGTCGCCAATTGGATGGAAACCTAGCTAAATATTTAAGTACTTTTGTACTGAGTATGGTAGTAGTTGCTAGGCGCACCGGTTTCAGTGTGTCAAGAACAGCAACGCTGCTGAGTTTTTCAGGCTCAACAGTGTCCTGTGTGTATCAAGAATGGTCCACCACCCAAAGAACATCCAGCCAAATTGATACAACTGTGGGAAGCATTGTAGCCACCATGGGCCAGCATCCCTGTGGAACACTTTCGACACCTTGTAAAGTCCATGACCTGACGAATTGAGGCTGTTCTGAGGGCAAAACTGTGCGCAACTCAATATTTGGAAGTTGTTCCTAACGTTTTGTAAACTCAGTGTTAACCTGTCAGTGACCATCATCAGAAAAAAATAACAATTGAAACAAAAAAAAGACAAAGTACATAATTTAGCCACGATCTTTGTAAACCTTGTGGTTTGAACGTTTTAACAAAATATCTTTATATAAGCGTTAGAAATGAAATCTGACATTATCTATTTAAGCAAAAGACTTTCATTAGGCCTATATGAATTTCTAATTTATCAGAGGATTCATTATTACTTATAAACCGGGTGGTTCGAGCCCTAAATGCTGATTGGCTAAAAGCTGTGGTATATCAGACTGTATACCACAGGTATGACAAAACATTTATTTTTACTGCTCTAATTACATTGGTAACCAGTTTATAATAGCAATAAGGCACCTTGGGGGTTTGTGATATATGGCCAATATACCATGGCTAAGGGCTATGTCCAGGCACGCCGCGTTGCATCGTGAATAAGAACAGCCTTTAGCCGTGGTATATTGGCCGTATACCACAAAACCTTGTGCCTTATTGCTTAATTATACCACTCAGTGTGTTGTAAATGGAGCAGTCTGGGTATTGATCTGCAGCTTCTCTGTAGAGTCAATAGGATTGATCCTTTGAGGTTTTTTGTATGAGACCTAATCACTCAGAATCCTTTCTCCCTCACTTAGTCACTTCAGACTCTCTTCAAGGGTTGTGTCCTACATGGCACCCTATTTCCTTTATAGTGCACTACTTTTAACCAGGGCCCTATGACACACTATTCCATATATAGTGCACTACTTTTAACCAAACCCATAGTACTCTGGTAAAAAGCAGTGCACTATATAGGACATAAGTTGCCATTTTGGACTAACCCTCCTCAACCGATGGCCCTTTTTAGACGAGTGTTTCTCAATCTGTTTTATAACAGGGACTGTGTGCCAGTCTGTTTTTGCTAAAACGCCAGCAAGTCCTTGTCACTCATTGGTTTGAGAGATGGAGTTGGTAGGAGCAGAAAGATATCTGAAACCAGGCTAGGACTGGCAAACAATGTTTTTTATCCTCCTGGGGTGCTGCTTCCATCAAAACTAGCACTCGAACATCTTAGTGTACCGTAAAGCAATATCCCACAGACCGGGCCCGGTCCAGGAATTTGAGGTTGAGGAACACTGTTTTAGAAGAGTATCATAATAGAATATGAACAGAACATGAGGATCATATAAACTCAGTTAATCCAAAGTTATTCTATACTATATATTTGCAAACTGTACAATTGCACTTATCATGTCATTAATTTCATTGAACGTTCCAGTCACTGTCTGTACTACAAAGGGTTGGCGTTGGAAAGGAATGGCATTCAATACATCTGAAGAGACATGTTCTACCATAGAAAATAAACTCAAAATAATATGGAATAAAAAATGAAGCCTACATAGGGACAGCTACAGCTCAAGGCTTGATAGATTTCTCAAAATGAAATATTGCTGGTTCCTTTTGATGAAAAACAACAAGAGAAAATAACATCGCTATGGAGACAAGTGAAAGGTTTGATACAGAAACTCATTCGTTACTTAAGACTTGATGATGACAGTTTAGTATTGTTAGAAGATGTTTTGTTCATGGAAAAATACCTTGAGAAATACTCTTATTTAGCTTCAATGTCTCACCCAGAATCTAAGATTCATCCAGTGTTTGTGTGACTCAATTCTCCATGTCAATCACAATGTAAATGTGGCATTGCAAGAATCTAATGCATATATTTGTATGTTCAATACATCCTTGCCAAACTTTTCTTAGAAATCAACTAGATTAAATTGGTTGTACTAATTATGTTGAATAAAACAGAGATGTTGAAAATGCTCTGTTAGCAGTACCAGTACAATTCAATTGAAAAGGTTTTAACTGCTCTGCTATCAGTACCAGTACAATTCAATTGTAAAGGTTTTACCTGATCAGTTAGCAGTACCGGTAGAAATCAGTTGAAAATGTTTTACCTGCTTTGCTAGCAGTACCAGTACAAATCACTTCAAAAGGTTTTACCTGCTCTGTTAGCAGTACCAGTACAAATCAACTGAAAATATTTATTGGAAAGATAGAACAAGAAAAAAAGAGAGAACATCGAAACCAATACATTGGGGGTCAAAATCCATGTCTTCAGAAAAACGTGGCTTTAGACGTTAGACTTGGGCTATTAGGTGTCCCGGTGTGGACTTTCTAAAATCTCACCAGTCATTGACATAAAATGTATCCATTACACGACAGGGAGAATCATCAATGAGACAGACACATCGAGCTCTGGAGTTGTACATCCCTGCTTTCTCTTACAGGGGGCCTTTGGTCATGTGGTTGGTCAGGTGGTTGGTCAGATTTCCTCCATTGACTTTGTATCCAGTCATTGACATAAAATGGTGCATTGCTGTTCTCATTACGCTCCGTCAGTGGAATACTCCTCTGGCTGACCTCCAGCCATAGCTGTCATCAGGGATCGTAGGTTCAAAGGTCAACGGACAGGATTCATAGTTTAAGGGTCGACAACGGGAAAGGTGCTGACCTTGTTGTTCCTGCTGATTCGTCGTTCTGGCCGTGGGCGTGGCTGTTTGGTCTGGATCAGTTCCTCGGGGGTATTCCCCAGCGGTGGGAGGAGCCTCTTTTTACTGTTCCTGGTCTCCGGCAGCCACTGGGGCGGCAGCTCGAATGGACCGAACCCAAACTGGGTGGCGTCGTCGGGCTCCATGGGGGTCGCTGGCGCCACCTGTGACGAGGAGGTGTAAGAGTAGGCGTGGACAGGGGCAGGGGAGACCTTTGGCAATATGAGAGGAGGAAATTCTTTAGTCACTAGGACACTCTCTCTGGTTGGTTGGGTCTCCTTCTGTAGAACCATCTCCCCTTCGTGTCCCCCTAGTCTACCCCCTCCAAGGTGGTTCTCTTTGGGTTGCGAACAACCCCCACCACCTCCTGACCCTAACGAAGGTATCTCATTCTCTACCTCCTCCTCGTCCTCTTCATCGGTCGGCCTAAAGATCTGCTGCTGTCCGATATTAAACATCTCCAGGAGCTGGCTCCCGGCCTGAGCCGATCCCTCCAGCCCTCCCTCGCCCCCCAGCCCCAGCCCCAGGGCCCCAGTGCTGACTACGTTATGCCGGCTGTAGCGTCTGTGGACCCGGGCTAAAACATCCAACAGCCACTGCCTGGCCGTGCGGTTCACCGTCAGAAACAGCAGAGGGTTGGTGAGGAGAGACACCTTTGGCAGCCAGATAGCTGTGAGGTGGAGAGAAGGAGACAATTCCTCACCATCCCCGAGAAGAGTGCGGTATACCACCAACACCCCATAGGGGGCGCTACAGGCCGAGAAGGCTAAAACTACAGTTAGTAATGTAGCGTGTAGCTCAGCCTCGCGCTGCGACACATACGGAATAGAGATGGAGTTCTGAGGGGTTCTCAATGCTGCAATAATCACCTTCTTCTTCTGGCTGGCGCTAAGGGCTCGGCGAATCAGAACCAGGAACAGGAAGACAACCGCCAGGGGGAGGATCACCTAAAAATAAAATGTAATTAAAAACACAACAACTCTTGTACTGTTGTCTTTCCTGCACCAACACTCTTAGAACAAAATAGGTTCTAAAAAGGGTTCTTCAGTTGTCCCCATAGGATAACCATTTTTGGTTCCAGGTAGAAGCCTTTTGGGTTCCATGTAGAACCATAGAGGGTTCTACATGGAACCCAAAAGGGTTATACCTGGAACAAAAAAAGGGTTATTCAAACGGTTCTCATATGGGGACAGCCAAAGAATCCTTAAATGTTCGCGATAACATATACTTTTTTTAAGAGCGTAGCACTCAAACTTCTATTTTGTTACTAAACACTGGCTTGATGAAAAGCTATTTTTTTTTAAAGAAGGTTGTTTTACTTGCAATGATTAAAATTCACTGACTGGATAAAAACCGACTGCTAAATGATCACAATGTAAATGTAACCACCGTGGTGACGTTGTAGATCATCACGTAGACCATGTGACCCAAGGAGCGGGCGCGCGTGTCGGAACATGACAAGGTGGCGTACACGTCGGTAACGTTGGTGACGGCGAGCACAGGTACGCTGGCGATGGTGGCATGGATCCAGATGTAGATAACTAGATCACGTGATCTGGCGTCGGAGATCTTCCTCTCCAGAGGGTAGAGGACAGAGTAGTACCTAGAGAGAAGAAGAGGAGACAACATTACACACTGTCCAGAGGGTATATATATATATATACAGTACCAGTCAAAAGTTTGGACACACCTACTCATTCAAGGGTTTTTCTTTATTTTTACTATTTTCTACATTGTAGAATAATAGTGAAGACATCAAAACTATGAAACAACACACATGGAATCATGTAGTAACAAAAAAAAGTGTTAAACAAAACATATTTTATATTGGAGATTCTTCAAAGTAGCCACCGTTTGCCTTGATGATAGCTTTGCACACTCTTGGCATTCTCTCAACCAGCTTCATGAGGAATACTTTTCCAACAGTCTTGAAGGAGTTCACACATATGCTGGACATTTGTTGGCTGCTTTTTCTTCACTCTGCAGTCCAACTCATCCCAAACCATCTCAATTGGGTTGAGGTTGGGTGATTGTGGAGACCAGGTCATACCCCCAGGACAGTAGTATCTACCATTAGATGTAGACAGTACAGTAGTAGCTACCATTAGATATAAACAGGATCGTAGTAGCTACCATTAGATAAAGACAGGATCGTAGTATCTACTATTAGATGTAGACAGGACAGTAGTATCTACCATTAGATATAGACAGGATCGTAGTAACTACCATTAGCTGTAGACAGGACAGTAGTAGCTACCATTAGATATAGACAGGACAGTAGTATCTACCATTAGATGTAGACAGTACAGTAGTATCTACCAAGACTTTGAGTGTTAGATGTGGACAGGACAGTAGTAGCTACAATTAGATAAAGACAGGACAGTAGTATCTACCATTAGATATAGACAGGACAGTAGTATCTACCATTTGATGTAGACAGGACAGTAGTAGCTACCATTAGATGTAGACAGGACAGTAGTATCTACCATTAGATGCAGACAGGACAGTAGTATTTACAAAGGCTGCAGTCAGAGCACTAGGAGCAGGAATCTCTCATTAGAGCAGACAGCAGGCATTGACGAGGATTCTCTTGGAAACATCACAGAAGAGAATAAAAGGTAAGTCTTGTGTTCTTGTGATTGTTAATTTCCTGTGATTTTGATGTAAACAGTATGAATAGTATGAACACTAAGGAAAGCATTCATAGAGGATGTAGATGGAAGACTCTCTGGAGTGGAGACCGAAGGGTCCTATAGTTGCACGCATGACTGTAATAAAAATGTCTGCTTAATATTATATATTACTCTGCTTGGCCTACACCTTCTAGCCACCGCCGATCCACTTTTTCATTTTCCATTTGTTTTGTCTTTGTTTTACACACTTGATTTCAATCCCACAATTACGGTTTCATTATTTAACCCTCTGTTCCCCCATGGGTTTTTGTGAGTGATTGTTCATTGTATTTTCGGTCTGTCATGGTGTGCGTGTATTTGTTACTTTGTATATTTTACATTTTGAGTAAAAGTACGTTGATTACTCATATCTGCTGTCCTGCGCCTAACTCTCTACACCAGACACACATAGGACCCATTACAAGAGTCTTAACTGAGGTGTGACTGAAGTTGTGAAGGGTCTTAACTGAGGTGTGACTGAAGGTGTGAAGGTTCTTAACTGAGGTGTGAAGCGTCTTAACTGAGGTGTGACTGAAGGTGTGAAGGGTCTTAACTGAGTGAAGTCTTAACTGAGGTGTGACTGAAGGTGTGAAGGGTCTTAACTGAGTGAAGTCTTAACTGAGGTGTGACTGAAGGTGTGAAGGGTCTTAACTGAGGTGTGACTGAAGGTGTGAATAGTCTTAACTGAGGTGTGACTGAAGGTGTGAAGAGTCTTAACTGAGTGAAGTCTTAACTGAGGTGTGACTGAAGTTGTGAAGGGTCTTAATTGAGGTGTGACTGAAGGTGTGAATAGTCTTAACTGAGGTGTAACTGAAGGTGTGAAGAGTCTTAACTGAGTGAAGTCTTAACTGAGGTGTGACTGAAGTTGTGAAGGGTCTTAATTGAGGTGTGACTGAAGGTGTGAAGGGTCTTAACTGAGGTGTGACTGAAGGTGTGAAGAGTCTTGACTGAGATGTGAAGTCTTAACTGAGGTGTGACTGAAGGTGTGAAGGGTCTTAACTGAGGTGTGACTGGAGGTGTGAAGGGTCTTAACCTGTTGGGGCTAGGGGGCAGTATTTACACGGCCGGATAAAAAATCGTACCCGATTTCAACTGGTTACTACTCTTGCCCAGAAACGAGAATATGCATGTAATTAGTAGATTTGGATAGAAAACACTCTAAAGTTTTTAAAACTGTTTGAATGGTGTCTGTGAGTATAACAGAACTCATATGGCAGGCCAAAACCTGAGAAGATTCCAAACAGGAAGTGCCCTGTCTGACAATTTGTTCTCCTTCTGTGGCATCTCTATCAAAAATACATAATCTGTGCTGTAACGTGACATTTTCTAAGGCTTCCATTGGCTCTCAGAAGGCGCCAGAAAGTGGAATGACGTCTCTGCAGTCTCTGGGCGAAAAACAGCAGGAGTTTTTGTGAGTGGACAGGCAGGGAAAAATGACACTGGAGTGCGCGTCCACGAGAGGACTCCATGTTTTTCTTTCAGTCTTTGAACGAATACAACGTCGCCCGGTTGGAATATTATCGCTATTTTACGAGAAAAATAGCATAAAAATTGATTTTAAACAGCGTTTGACATGCTTCGAAGTACGGTAATGGAATATTTTGACATTTTTTGTCACGAAATGCGCTCGCGCGTCACCCTTCGGATACTGACCTGAACGTACGAACAAAACGGAGCTATTTCAATATAACTATGGATTAATTGGAACCAAAACAACATTTGTTGTTGAAGGAGAAGTCCCGGGAGTGCATTCTGACTAAGAACAGCAAAGATAATCCAATTTTTCTTATAGTAAATCTGAGTTTGTTGAGGGCCAAACTTGGTGGGTGTCAAATTAGCTAGCCGTGATGGCCGGGCTATCTACTCAGAATATTGCAAAATGTGCTTTCACCGAAAAGCTATTTTAAAATCTGACATAGCGATTGCATAAAGGAGTTCTGTATCTATAATTCTTAAAATAATTGTTATGTTTTTTGTGAACGTGAGTAATGTAGTAAATTCACCGGAAGTTTGCGGTGGGTATGCTAGTTCTGAACATCACATGCTAATGTAAAAAGCTGGTTTTTGATATAAATATGAACTTGATTGAACAAAACATGCATGTATTGAATAACATAATGTCCTAGGAGTGTCATCTGATGAAGATCATCAAATGTTCGTGCTGCGTCCACGACAGGACTCCATGTTTTTCTTTCAGTCTTTGAACGAATACTGTGGTTTTGGTTTTTGTGACATATATGCTTGCTTTGAAAATGGCTGTGTGATTATTTTTGGCAGGGTACTCTCCTGACATAATCTAATGTTTTGCTTTAGCTGTAAAGCCTTTTTGAAATTGGACAATGTGGTTAGATTACTGAGAGTCTTGTCTTTAAAATGGTGTAAAATAGTCATATGTTTGAGAAATTGAAGTTATAGCATTTATGAGGTATTTGTATTTGGCGCCACGCGATTCCACTGGCTGTTGACGCAAGCGTCCCACCTTGCCCAGGGAGGTTAACTGAGGTGTGACTGAAGGTGTGAAGGGTCTTAAACCTGTTAACCTGTTATGGATAGGGGGCAGTATTTTCACGGCCGGATAAAAAACGTACCCGATTTAATCTGATTATTACTCTTGCCCAGAAACGAGAATATGCATGTAATTAGTAGATTTGGATAGAAAACACTCTAAAGTTTTTAAAACTGTTTGAATGGTGTCTGTGAGTATAACAGAACTCATTTGGCAGGCCAAAACCTGAGAAGATTCCTTACAGGAAGTGCTGTCTCTGACCATTTCTTCGCCTTCTACACTCTCTTTATTTAAAACTGAGGATCTCTGCTGTAACGTGACACTTCCTACGGCTCCCATAGGCTCCCAGAACCCGGGAAAAAGCTGAATGATGTCTTTGCAGCCCCTGGCTGAAAAACATTAGCGCCTTTGGTAAGTGGTCTATCAGAGGACAATGAGACTGAGGCGCGTGCACAAGGCAACCCCATGTTTTTATTTTCTCTGTCTTTGAACGAAAACGACTCCCGGTCGGAATATTATCGCTTTTTTACGAGAAAAATAGCATAAAAATTGATTTTAAACAGCGGTTGACATGCTTCGAAGTACGGTAATGGAATATTTAGATTTTTTTTGTCACGAAACGCGTCGGGCGCGTAACCCTTCGTCACCCTTGGATAGTGTCTTGAACGCACGAACAAAACGCCGCTATTTGGATATAACTATGGATTATTTTGAACCAAACCAACATTTGTTATTGAAGTAGAAGTCCTGGGAGTGCATTCTGATGAAGAACAACAAAGGTAATCCAATTTTTCTTATAGTAAATCTTATAGTAAAAACCAAAACCACAGCTAAATGCAGCACTAACCTTTGATGATCTTCATCAGATGACACTCCTAGGACATTATGTTATACAATACATGCATGTTTTGTTCAATCAAGTTCATATTTATATCAAAAAACAGCTTTTTACATTAGCATGTGATGTTCAGAACTAGCATACCCACCGCAAACTTCCGGTGAATTTACTAAATTACTTGCAATAAACATTCACAAAAAACATAACAATTATTTTAAGAATTATAGATACAGAACTCATTTATGCAATCGCGGTGTCAGATTTTAAAATAGCTTTTCGGCGAAAGCACATTTTGCAGTATTCTGAGTAGATAGCTCGGCCATCACAGGCTAGCTAATTTGACACCCACCAAGTTTGGTGCTCACTAAACTCAGAATTACTATAAGAAAAATTGGATTACCTTTGCTGTTATTCGTCAGAATGCACTCCCAGGACTTCTACTTCAACAACAAATGTTGTTTTGGTTCGAAATAATCCATAGTTATATTGAAATAGCTCCGTTTTGTTCGTGCGTTGAGGTCACTATCCGAAGGGTGACGCGCGAGCGCATTTCGTGACCAAAAATTTCAAAATATTCCATTACCGTACTTCGAAGCATGTCAAACGCTGTTTAAAATACATTTTTATGCTATTTTTCTCGTAAAATAGCGATAATATTCCAACCAGGCAACGTTGTATTCATTCAAAGACTGAAAGAACAAAATGGAGTAGTCTCGTGAACGCGCATCTCCAGTGTCACTGTCCCCAGGCAGGCCAGTAACAAACAGAGCTGCTGTACTTAGCCCAGAGACTGCAGAGCTCTCATTCCACTTTCTGGCACCTTCTGAGAGCCAATGGAAGCCTTCGAAAATGTCACGTTACAGCACAGATGCTGTATTTTCGATAGAGAGGCTACAGAATGACAATAAATTGTCAGACAGGGCACTTCCTGTATGGAATCTTGTGTGCAACCGTGTGTGTGCTTGTGTACTGTAGTCTGTGTATCCACAGACTGTTCAGTTTGCAGCTTGCAAGTGTGATACCTTCTCAGCAACAACTCTCTCCCAGCACACCTCTATATGAAAGAAATAATTCAGATTGATTAAATGTTGGTATGGAAGTGCTAGCTAGCCCTTAAAGAAGGAGCTGAAGGCATAGAGAGAGAGAGAGAGAGAGAGAGAGAGAGAGAGAGAGAGAGAGAAGCAGTGTAGGAAGTGTCCGGGAGAGTGTCCCTTGCTGTGGACTGTCAATTCATGTGGCTGCAGCTCAGAACAGAGAGCTCTGCAGGAGAGACAGGGACACCACCAGGAAGCGTGGCGTACACATGCTGCACCAATTACTGCCTCTCTCCTCTGCACCACGTTTTTAATTATTTTGATCTGGAGCAATAACATTATTTCCAGATGTAAAGGTCTGCTAGGCGGATCACACGGTTCTCCCCCTGTGTGTGGCTTTACACGTGTATAAAGAAAGATATATATATATATACACAGTTGTAAAAGCTGCTCCTGTGCTTTATACCAACATTTCAGCAGTAATAGCCTTTGTCATTCAAAACCAACCCTTAGCAGCCTCTACCAAAACACTAAACATGGGGTGGGAAAACCTTTTTTTAGGGGGGCCACACAGATTTTTTTGGGGGGGACCCATTTGTTTGTCAAAATCAATTTGCAGGCCTAGAAAAAGGAAGTTAGTTGAACATATATAGGTCCATTATGATTACTACATACTTTATATCTGGTTTTAAACATTTAATAGTGCCCCCCACCCCCCCCCCCCCCCCCACCCCCACCCCCTGCGAGCAAAACATTTTAGCAGCCCTCTTCGCAACAGCGAAGAGAAAACATTGACGTTTTAAAGGACATTTATGCAATTCTACACATTTTGCCATGGGGCATAGAGAAAATATTGCCATTTTAAAGCAAGTTTGATGCAATTCTACACATTTTGCCATGGGGTGGAGGCAAATGTTTTTTTTATTTTTTTATATATATGATACCTGATGATCAATGGGCCCCACGCTGGTCGGTAATTTGACCTGCTTACTACAAGTTTAGAATAACTTACCATTCTAAAAATGTTTTGCTCACATGGATTATTGAGTGACTGTTGATGCATAACCACATTTAGAAATTGCACCTTGTGTATTCTGTTATTCTAACTCTCAACAGGAAGTTGAGACCCCGACTGAGTTCCATATTATTATTTTGTAAAAAACAAAATTGGGCCTACAAAACAGGGGCAGCCAGTTGCCCATCCCTGCTATATGTAGTGCCGCCAATGGTTTGTTTTGATTTGATAATACGTCATTCTTATAGCACTTTCTGTAACCCAAAGAAAGACGCTGTATTTGACTTGATTTCCGTGCAATCACCCACCTGTCGAGAGCGATAGCGGAGAAGCTGAGCACGGTGACGGAGCAGAAGAGTTTGTGGAGGAACTTCAGGGCCTTGCAGAGCAGCAGAGTGTGTAGCCACCAGCAGCAGCGAGGGTTGGCCCCTAGAGCCACGTCAAAAGGAACACACACCAGACCCGCACAGATCCCTGAGCACGCCAGGTTCTTAATGAAGCGACTGGTCACCGACTTGAAGACATTGGTACAGCATGTACACCATAAAACAGTGGCATTGCCTGAGAGAGGGAGGGAGAGAGAGAGAGAGGGAGGGGGAGGAAGGGAGATAGAGGGGGGTGAGGCAGGGGATGGGGAGGGGAGGGGAGGAAGAGAGAGAGAGAGAGAGAGAGAGAGAGAGAGGGGAGTAGGACAGGAAGTGGGAGAGGAGGGGGGAGATGGAGAGGGGGGTGAGGGAGAGAAAGGTGGCGAGGAAGGGGTGAGGAGAGAGAGAGAGAGAGAGAGAGAGAGAGAGAGAGAGGGTTTAGACAGGATGACAGTTTGATTGTTTTACAGTATAAGGGCATGTGAGAAAACGTAATACAGTGAAATGTTATGGTGTGTGAGTTTGTGAAGTACTTTTGAAAGGCAATCAGGAATAAACACAATTGTAGAAATGATCCATACTCAAGCATCCCCTTCTGTCTTTTCCATTTGCCTTTACAATCAGTTTGTCAAAACATCAGCAACCAATTTGTCAAAACAATCCATTTAAACTGGAGAGCAGAGGTAGACCTGAGTGACACCAAGAAGACAGATCAATTTAAGCAACAAAGTGTGACATGTAACTGGTATTTACACACACACACACACACCAGAGTTTATGATTCATCACACACACACACACACACACACACACACACACACACACACACACACACACACACACACACACACACACAGCACTATTTCTCCTTCCCTCAAGACTTCTCTCCCTCCTCTCACCTCATTTGCTCACATTGTATATAGACTTATTTTTCTACTGTATTATTGACTGTATGTTTGTTTTACTCCATGTGTAACTCTGTGTTGTTGTATGTTGTCGAACTGCTTTGCTTTATCTTGGCCAGGTCGCAATTGTAAATGAGAACTTGTTCTCAACTTGCCTACCTGGTTAAATAAAGGTGAAATAAATAAATTAAAAATGTCCTGACTAATGAAAAACTCAAATCAACATGTCCATAGGTGAAGGAGCTGCTATGATAGAAAACTGTACATATAAACAGGGGAAAATAAAGGAGTTTTATAAATGGTATTTCAGCTAGTGCCCTTTTCAATACAAGTCTCAATGCAATAGACTGTACATTAATATCCTTCATTAGATACACTGCTGGTCTGTTACATTAATATCCTTCATCATTTACACTGCTGGTCTGTTACATTAATATCCTTCATCATTTACACTGCTGGTCTGTTACATTAATATCCTTCATTAGATACACTGCTGGTCTGTTACATGAATAACCTTCATTATTTACACTGCTGGTCTGTTACATTAATATCCTTCATTAGATACACTGCTGGTCTGTTACATTAATAACCTTCATTAGATACACTGCTGGTCTGTTACATTAATAACCTTCATTATTTACACTGCTGGTCTGTTACATTAATAACCTTCATTATTTACACTGCTGGTCTGTTACATTAATATCCTTCATTATTTACACTGCTGGTCTGTTACATTAATATCCTTCATCATTTACACTGCTGGTCTGTTACATTAATATCCTTCATTATTTACACTGCTGGTCTGTTACATTCATATCCTTCATCATTTACACTGCTGGTCTGTTACATTAATAACCTTCATTATTTACACTGCTGGTCTGTTACATTAATAACCTTCATTATTTACACTGCTGGTCTGTTACATTCATATCCTTCATCATTTACACTGCTGGTCTGTTACATTCATATCCTTCATTATTTACACTGCTGGTCTGTTGCATTGAGGCTCTATCCATAACCGTTCTTACAGTATTTCTTTACATGTCTCAGAAAGCAGGAGAATGGGTGCCACTGAGCTGGTTAAAATGAACTGGACCTTCCTTCTCTATGTATCATCCTCATGATGTCTCAATAGGCTGGGACACATGTCCGTCTCGACACAGTGGTCATATTACTGTATGGTCCAAATGCTACTGAAGTAGTCTGACATATTTCTTTCTCCCATTCCCTATCTGACTCTGCAGTAAATGTACTTCTCCTTTACTCTTTCTCCCATCACAGAGAAGCATTTCAGACCCTCACAGGTGCACACAGCTCCACATTCCAATCTTCCCATCTCTTCCTGGAAGCTACTACTCAAAACTAACAGAGAATTTCAAGCCCACAAAGGCATTCAATTATATATTTTTCTTCTATCAGTAACCTCAGATTATTTTGCTACCTTAAATGCCAGTCAGTCAGTTTTCTGGTAAACTTTTGCTCAGTGTGATTAGACTGCTGCTGAAGGAGTTTGATTAGACTGCTGCTGAAGGAGTTTGATTAGACTGCTGCTGAAGGAGTTTGATTAGACTGCTGCTGAAGGAGTTTCATTAGACTGCTGCTGAAGGAGTTTGATTAGACTGCTGCTGAAGGAGTGTGATTAGACTGCTGCTGAAGGAGTTTGATTAGACTGCTGCTGAAGGAGTTTCATTAGACTGCTGCTGAAGGAGTTTCATTAGACTGCTGCTGAAGGAGTGTGATTAGACTGCTGCTGAAGGAGTTTGATTAGACTGCTGCTGAAGGTGTTTCATTAGACTGCTGCTGAAGGAGTTTGATTAGACTGCTGCTGAAGGAGTTTGATTAGACTGCTGCTGAAGGAGTGTGATTAGACTGCTGCTGAAGGAGTTTGATTAGACTGCTGCTGAAGGAGTTTGATTAGACTGCTGCTGAAGGAGTTTGATTAGACTGCTGCTGAAGGAGTTTCATTAGACTGCTGCTGAAGGAGTTTGATTAGACTGCTGCTGAAGGAGTTTGATTAGACTGCTGCTGAAGGAGTTTGATTAGACTGCTGCTGAAGGAGTGTGATTAGACTGCTGCTGAAGGAGTGTGATTAGACTGCTGCTGAAGGTGTTTCATTAGACTGCTGCTGAAGGAGTTTGATTAGACTGCTGCTGAAGGAGTTTGATTAGACTGCTGCTGAAGGAGTGTGATTAGACTGCTGCTGAAGGAGTTTGATTAGACTGCTGCTGAAGGAGTTTCATTAGACTGCTGCTGAAGGAGTTTGATTAGACTGCTGCTGAAGGAGTTTCATTAGACTGCTGCTGAAGGAGTTTCATTAGACTGCTGCTGAAGGAGTTTGATTAGACTGCTGCTGAAGGAGTTTGATTAGACTGCTGCTGAAGGAGTTTCATTAGACTGCTGCTGAAGGAGTTTGATTAGACTGCTGCTGAAGGAGTTTGATTAGACTGCTGCTGAAGGAGTGTGATTAGACTGCTGCTGAAGGAGTTTCATTAGACTGCTGCTGAAGGAGCATAAGGGTATGTCCCAAGTGGCACCCTATTCCCTATTTATTGCACTACTTTTGACTAGAGCCCAATGGGACTCCCTATGGGCCCTGGTCAAAAGCAGTACACCATAGGAAATAGGTTGCCAGTTGGGATACATCGTAAGAGCTTTCCTCTATTGACTCCTCAGTAAGTCATCTTCTTCTCCATCTCCTCTGACTCCAGACTGACAGAGCCCTTCAGACCTTCATATCACAGTTACAGTCTCCATCTCTCCCATCTCCTCCTCTCAAGTGTTATATTAACATTCTTTCTTTCTTTAAACTCATCTTTCTGGAAACTTCACTATACTGCAGTCAGCCAGTCATTCAGTCAGCCATTCAGTCAGTCAGCCAGTCATTCAGTGAGCCAGTCAGCCAGCCAGTCATTCAGTGAGCCAGTCATTCAGTCAGCCAGTCATTCAGTGAGCCAGTCAGCCAATCATTCAGTCAGCCAGCCAGTCACTCAGTGAGCCAGTCATTCAGTGAGCCAGCCAGTCATTCAGTAGGCCAGTCATTCAGTGAGCCAGTCATTCAGTCAGCCAGACAGCCAGTCAGTCAGCCAGTCATCCAGTCATTCAGTGAGCCAGTCATTCAGTGAGCCAGCCAGTCATTCAGTCAGCCAGTCATCCAGTCATTCAGTCAGCCAGCCAGTCATTCAGTGAGCCAGTCATTCAGTGAGCCAGCCAATCATTCATTCAGCCAATCATTCAGTCAGCCAATCATTCAGTCAGCCAGTCATTCAGTCAGCCAGTCAGTTTCTATACTATTAAACCTATATGAAACTTCAGTAAATGACACCATGCAGCAGAAAGGACTGGTACTGGACAGTCTCAGGATGGTAAGTTTGTGGTTGGAGATATCCCTCTAGTGGTGTGGGGGCTGTGCTTTGGCAAAGTGTGTGGGGTTATATCCTGCCTGTTTGGCCTTGTCAGGAGGTATTGTCGGACGGGGCTACAGTGTCTCAGCCTCCAGTGTTTATGCTGCAGTAGTTTATGTGTCGGGGGGCTAGGGACAGTCTGTTATATCTGGAGTATTTCTCCTGTCTTATCCAGTGTCCTGTGTGAATTTAAGTATGCTCTCTCTAATTCTCTCTCTTTCTTTCTCTTTCTCTCTCTCGGAGGACCTGAGCCCTAGGACCATGCCTCAGGACTACCTGGCCTGATGACTCCTTGCTGTCCCCAGTCCACCTGGCCGTGCTGCTGCTCCTGTTTCAAATGTTCTGCCTGTGGCTATGGAACCCTGACCGGTTCACCGGACGTGCTATCTGTCCCAGACCTGCTGTTTTCAACTCTCTAGAGACAGCAGGAGCGGTAGAGATACTCTGAATGATCGGCTATGAAAAGCCAACTGACATTTACTCCTGAGGTGCTGGAAGCTACTACTACTACTACTTCCAAAACACAGGTCTTTGATTAGGCTGACTATACCTTTAAAACACAGGTCATTGATTAGGCTGTCTATACCTTTAAAACACAGGTCGTTGATTAGGCTGTCTAAACCTTTAAAACACAGGTCTTTGATTAGGCTGTCTATACCTTTAAAACATAGATCATTGATTAGGCTGTCTATACCTTTAAAACACAGATCATTGATTAGGCTGTCTATACCTTTAAAACACAGGTCATTGATTAGGCTGTCTATACCTTTAAAACGTAGATCATTGATTAGGCTGTCTATACCTTTAAAACACAGGTCATTGATTAGGCTGTCTATACCTTTAAAACACAGGTCATTGATTAGGCTGTCTATACCTTTAAAACACAGGTCATTGATTAGGCTGTCTATACCTTTAAAACACAGGTCATTGATTAGGCTGTCTATACCTTTAAAACACAGGTCATTGATTAGGCTGACTATACCTTTAAAACACATGTCTTTGATTAGGCTGCCTATACATTTAAAACACAGATCATTGATTAGGCTGACTATACCTTTAAAACACAGATCATTGATTAGGCTGACTATACCTTTAAAACACAGGTCATTGATTAGGCTGTCTATACCTTTAAAACACAGGTCATTGATTAGGCTGTCTATACCTTTAAAATACAGGTCGTTGATTAGGCTGTCTATACCTTTAAAACACAGATCATTGATTAGGCTGTCTATACCTTTAAAACACAGATCATTGATTAGGCTGTCTATACCTTTAAAACACAGGTCATTGATTAGGCTGTCTATACCTTTAAAACACAAGTCATTGCACTCTTTATACCTTCTCTCATTCTCTCAATCTGTTCCTCAGTTCTTTTCTCCCTCCCTCTCTCTACTGTTTGTAAAGATCACTCTCCAGGGTTATCAGTGTTTCAAATGCTTGCTGGGCGATAATGGTGCACCTTGGTTACTGGTTATTAAACTCAATGGCTTTTATATAGAGGAACAGCAAACACTGATCATGTGTAACACAAATGTCCAGGCCAAAACCACAGATGTCAGTTACTAGTATCATTGACGACATGAAAACGGATGGGCAGTGGTACTGATGGGGACGGGCGATGCCAGAAAAACGGATGGGCAGTGGTACTGATGGGGACGGCGATGCCAGAAAAACAGATGGGCAGTGGTACTGATGGGGACGGGCGATGCCAGAAAAATGGATGGGCAGTGGTACTGATGGGGACGGGCGATGCCAGGAAAATGGATGGGCAGTGGTACTGATGGGGACGTGCGATGCCAGAAAAACGGATGGGCAGTGGTACTGATGGGGACGGGTGATGCCAGAAAAATGGATGGGCAGTTGTACTGATGGGGACGGGCGATGCCAGGAAAATGGATGGGCAGTGGTACTGATGGGGACGGGCGATGCCAGGAAAATGGATGGGCAGTGGTACTGATGGGGACGTGCGATGCCAGAAAAACGGATGGGCAGTGGTACTGATGGGGACGGACGTATAAAAAAGCACGAGTGACAGTCAAGCTGAACGTTATCACAGCTGATTGTTTCTCTCCATGTGTTTCTATACGTTCAGGTGGTTTTATACATACAGCATGTCTGAATGGAACAAAAAGGTGTTAGCAGCTAAATATAGATACATTGTTGTTACCTCTCCATATGTGATATTAGAAACTGGTCATGAATACACCTCACCGTATGCCTCCTCTAGACTTTTTCTGTATTTGCTAATAAAAGGCATACTCTGCAAGATTTATGCACCATCAAAAAGTGAGCCCAGCAACAATAATGTAATCAATAGAGCAAGATGGAAATATTACAGACTATGGCTTTAAGTACTAGTAAACTCTTGACTCACTTTCAGATTCCACTTCCAGGACAGGTGATATAAAGGTATTTGTTCTAGCAGCTAGAGTCAGAGGGACTGAGGTTGACCAGGACTGGTGATATAAAGGTATGTGTTCTAGCAGCTAGAGTCAGAGGGACTGAGGTTGACCAGGATTGGTGATATAAAGGTATTTGTTCTAGCAGCTAGAGTCAGAGGGACTGAAGTTGACCAGGACAGGTGATATAAAGGTATGTGTTCTAGCAGCTAGAGTCAGAGGGACTGAGGTTGACACACTACTGTATTTGGAGAAAAACATTAATACCGGTGACGATGTGGGTGGCACAGGCACGGTTCACTGAGGCACACTAACCGGATTTACCAAAATACTCAGAATACAACTTTAAAGTCAGGTGACACTTCATAGGCCCTGAGGCTTACAACTGGAACTATATTACTGTATCTTGTATTCCATATCAAATATGAAATGTTTCGATTACAAAATGTTATCAAATCTGAAATACTTTGATTACTAAATGTTATTAAATATGAAATGATATTATTATTAAATGTTATGGCCACTATTATGAATCCTCAGACATCTTGGGACTACTGTCCCTATCACCTGCACTGGGCTATTGCTGGAGTGTGTGTGTGTGAGTGAGAGAGTGAGAGAGAGAGTGAGAGAGTGAGTGAGTGAATGAGTGAGAGAGAGAGAGACACACACAAGGAGAGAAAGAGAAAGAGAGGGAGGAGATGGTGTAGAATTCTTTACTCACCCAAAAGGGATCCTATGAGGATGAGCACCTGGATGATAGTGGTGAAGTCCCGGTAGGCTTGATCTGTGATGTAGCGCTCCCGGCCATCCAACCGAGTCACATCGTTGGACGGACCGTCATCCAACAGTGTAGGTGTTGGACCTGACCCGTTACGGTGATCCAGCAGGAGGTAGGCCGGGGTGAAATTTGCGGCCCCATCTCCTGCAGTTGGAACCCAACTCCCAACATCCATTTCAGTTCACCTCAAGAGTGTATTACACTTTAAATGACATCTAAGATCTCAGTGAATAGGCTGGAGGTTAGTCGGAAGTGAATACTGGCCGCACTTCATGTGGAATGAAGTCAAGATTGATTTGATTTGGAAAATGAGACCTTTTAGAAATGAGGGGGGAGAATAGATTTGCCCTGAGGTGCCAATAGTCCACTGCCCCTCTGGTGAACTGGCATTCCCGCAGAGGGGCCAATTTCAAGACAGAATGGCATTTATGTCACCCTCTTCTTGTATTCAAGTCCACACAGTCAAAAAATGGTTTGGAAAAACAGGCCAGAAAATAGATTCACAATTTCACATGTTCAGATTGCCCAAATATTACATCATGTTAAATGTTGTCTCGCCACATCATGCGGTGACATCTCTCAGTTCAACAACCGACGAGCGTGCGTTGTCCATTGTGATGAAAAATGCAACCTGTTCTTAAGAGGTAAACTTCTGTCACAGATTCATGTAAAAAAAATACAAAAATAAACATCAACCTACATGAAAAACCGATAAACTACCGACTGACTAGGGCGCAGTTATAATAATTGACTTTCTACATCCACATATTTAGATGAGAGGATGTGCCAATATCTAGCCTATCAAGCACGTTTCCATTTCAAGGATTTTGTTCACTTAAAGGCAGTGCATTTTGCCCTCAAATACATGAGATTCAGCTATACATACCTTCAAGGATTTTTCTTATCGAGACTACGGACACAGTCTTGTTGGTTACACCACGGGAATCTAAGATTTCCTTCAGCTTCTTGCTTATCAGGCCGTCCGTCAGCGGTTTGGACTATCAGCCCGTTACATTAGGCTATTGGGAATAAAGGAGAGAACACGTTCATCTGTCTCCTCTATCCGATTGATAAAATATTCTCTCCATGCGCGTCACCGTCAACCCGCCGCTGTCAGTCAGCTAGTATTCTATTTGCGGGAGACTCGCTGTGCTGTGTGATGGGGCCGTGGATAAACGAATATTTTTCCTAAAGATCAGGCATCACACCGGAGGCAAGAGCCCCTCCTCTTCGTAGTAAAAACATGGGCTCTATAGACTCCTTCATAAATATATGACCAAAAGAAATCTAATGAAATTGTATTTGTCACATGCGCCGAATACAACAGGTGTAAACCTAACAGTGAAATGTTTACTTACCAGCTCTTTCCCAATGATGCAGATAAAAACACATAAAACACACAGGAATAAAGCTATACACAAGGAGTGCCATAACCATATTAATGTGCAGGGATACGTGGTAATTGAGGTAGATATGTAAAAACAGGCATCAGGATTTAACACTAAATAAAGAATGACTGGGGCAAATGGAAATATAGCTACATTACACTTAATTTTACAATTTGAGCATGTTAGCATACTCATGGATATCACTGTGCATTTACATTTATAGTATGTTTGTACTAAAACGTGGCACATATGTCCCAGTGGTCTAGAACGAAATCCAGAGGCCAAAAACTGCAACTCTGTATTGTTATGTTGCTAGCAAAGTTCCTGATACCACACTCAGTTGGGAAATTCCTCTTAAGCTTAGCTGAATTCTCTCCCAGGAACACCCAAATAGGAGACGCTGGGACCTGACCTGCAACCCTGTGTTCCATACAACATTATAAAGGCATGTTTTCCATTCCATAGAGACAAAGATCATTTAAATCCAGGTTTCATTTATGTATTTATTGTCAACTAATCATCTGTTTATCACCTTCTGTCTCTGTTGATGTAGCTCTACTAAATCAACAGTATGTATATGTTTCATTACATATAAGCAACACACCTTAGCTACATGCAGATATAACTCATTACCTGAGGCTGAATCACTGATAATGTGTAAATCAGTTTATTTGTCTCTCCTCACAGTATGGCACACTCTCACCTCTCTGACCAAGGCCCTTCTCCCCAGAGTGCTCAGTTTGGCTGGGTGGCCAGCTCTAGGAAGAGTCTTGGTGGTTCCAAACGTCTTCCATTTAAAAATGATGGACGAGACAGCCTACAGGGAGGAGGGGAGGGCACTCGGTGTGAAGAAAACAAACTCTCACTCAACATCAACTAAACAAAGGAGATGATCGTGGACTTCAGGAAACAGCAGAGGGAGCACCTGCCTATCCACATTGATGGGACAGCAGTGGAGAAGGTGGAAAGTTAAGTTCCTCGGTGTACACAAACAAACTGAAATGGT